>NC_059433.1:55090856-55397076 GCF_021028975.2 Sphaerodactylus townsendi
CTTAGCAGTCTGTATAACCCCAAATAAATATTGAATCCATTGAACAATGTTTTCTTACTTTAATTTGGAACTCCATAGCAATTTGATATAGCTGTCTGCCATTCATTATGGAAGTTCCCTATGGACAATCTGATTAAAGAAATTAACAGTTTCTAATAAAGCTTTCAGAGAATTACTTTTTACATTTTGAAATTTCATTTCTAGAAAAAGAATATATTAATACAAAATGCTGATTACAGAGGCATGATACACTTAAATTGAACCATGGCAGGGTACATCTTTGTTGGTTTAAGAAAGAAAAGTGCTGAACAGTGTAAAATGCACAGCCTGAAATAAAACTGATTATAATGCAGTTGCCGCAGCTGTGACGTTCATAATACTTGAAATGTATTTTTTTGCCTAATTTCTGTCCCCGCCAGAAGTTCTTGTAAAATATACGTATTATTCTAACAGCCACAGCTGCAGCATAAATACCTTGTGTTCTAATTTGCTGTTGTAGTTTGTCCTCTGATTAACAAGTGATATGAAATGAGGTGATATGGAGGCTAGTGATGTGTTGTTTAGGAGACTGTAAAGAAAGGCTTCTTGTAAGAAAAATAAATACACGTAATTATTTAAAACTAATTTTATTTTATCCCAATTTTCTGGTACTAAACACCCAAAATAGCTTGTGGTCCTAAAATAAAAAGGTTTGAAAGTATAAAAAATGCAAGGTAGAAACAGTAAAACCACAATACAGACTACATAATTGCTTATCAGTTAAAAGGAAATATTGGAATCCCAACACATATTAGAAGAACAACAAGGAAAAAATCAGATAAGAAACAATAAAATCAGCTAACCAAGACAAAAGATAGAGCAATCAATAATTCAATTCATACCAAATGCCTTCCAAAATAAGAACAGTTTAGTTGTCATATAAGCACACTTATGCTTAAACACATGCAAAACAGGCAGCAAACTGAGTTTCTGTTGATGTTCTGTAATTTTTAGCTGCAACTGTCAAGAAAGTCGTTCTCTAGTGGATGCAAGATAATGAAGGTTCAAAAAGTACATTAACCCTTGCAGCCTTCTCAGATACTGAGCAGGCTGAAGTTTTCAGGCAGTCTTCAAAGGTACCTCATGTTGATCATGTTAATCAAGATATTACCATTAAGTGAATAAATACTTACTATGAGCACTACAGGGCTATTCTAAGAATTCTTTCCTGGGATTAAGCCCCTTTCAGTCGACTTGAGTAGTATTCTGAATAGACCAGTTTAGTTTAGTAATGCTCTGTTTATTAAACAACTAAAAGGACAAAAATAATATTTATGCTTCTAGTGAGCTTACAAAATGCCCAAGGGTAACCAGGTCACATTTTTTTTCTATTTGCATTTGTTGCACAAGGTATCATCAGTTGATTGGTTTCCCAGGCAACTATTTCTTGCTTTGACTGCATAAGCATGCTGGGGAGCCATGGAACAGATTACTACCGAAATAGTGGAGTTCGTCTGATGTAACAGAATATTTGAGCTGTTTCACACTTCTTAATTCCATTATTCTTTACGTTATTCCCATTAATGCCGTATTATTGTCAAATAACAAGTAGACTTAGTGTAATCAAGATCTCTTTTAACAAGTTCATTGTAGGTTTATGATAGGCATTCTTTTCATAGAGAGAAAGAAATCGTAAACCCTAACTTGAACAAAATATATAATTATGAATGATGTAGTAAAAAGAACACTACTTTTCTGTGAGTAAATTTGCATGGTAACTAAAGACAAACCTTAATTCAATCAAAAAAGGTTTTTATTCTATGTATTTATCTCCTCATATATGTTCTTCTGCTAGGTTTTTGTATCAAACCTCATTACTATAAAAAAAAGAAAGCAGTTTTTTTGGAATCTTTCACCAGTTAAGATGAAAAGTAAGCAAAATAGCAGCTTACATATCTGTGCTAATATAGAGGAATATTTTAGAACATTAAAAGCCATTGGTAATGTTCAAATAATTAATTGTTATTTTCTTTTAGTTCCACAAAGCACTGGATTATTAGAGTTATATCATTGCCTGAAGTCATGTGTTGTATGTATGTTAAGGTTGACAACTCTGGCTTGGGAAATTCCTGGAGATTTGGAGGCAGAATATAGGAAGAGTGGGTTTGGGGAGAGGAGGGACCTCAACAGGGTACAATAAGAAAGTCATCACAAGCAGCCATTTTCTGCAGGGAAACTGATCGCTTTTCAGTCTGGCAATCAGTTGTAATTCCAAGAGATCTCCAGATCCCACCTGACAATCCTAGCAGTGTATATAGGCATGAGTTCACATAAACACATACAGAGCAGCAGTGGCGTAGTGGTTAAGATCAGGTGCATTCTAATCTGGAGGAACTGGGTTTGATTCCCAGCTCTGCTGCCTGAGTTGTGGAGGCTTATCTGGGGAATTCAGATTAGCCTATGCACTCCCACACATGCCAACTGGGTGACCTTGGGCTAGTCACAACTTTTCGGAGCTCTCTCAGCCCCACCCACCCCACAGAGTGTTTGTTGTGAGAGGGGAAGAGCAAGGAGACTGTAAGCCCCTTTGAGTCTCCTACAGGAGAGAAAGGGGTGGGGGATATAAATCCAAACTATTCTTCTTCTATACTGAAGAGGGGGGTAAAATTCAGTATTTGAAAGCAGATATTTTTTTCAAGCTGAAATTCTAACTATTTTCGAGAAATTTTAGTTGTTAATGGTTAAATTGCATGGAGAATTGAAAATGAAGAATAGTGGTGGGCATTTGGTAAATCCAATTACTAAAAACCAACACAAAATACCTTGTTGGTATTTTGGTTTTTTTTTCTCCTGAAAAAAACACACATCAATAAAAGAGAGATAAATAAGCAAATCCCAAAAAATGCTGAATTTTTCAGGGTTTTTGGGCTACTTCATCATGCCATCTTTTTTTTAAACCCTCCTCCTCTCTCCCTTACCTGCTGCTGGCAATTGAATACTAGACCCAGCCAGGCCGATCCCAATATTCAACTGTGCTCTGCCTAGCTGGGTCCAGCATTCAACTGTGCACCCTATCCTCGAACTCCATTTTTAAAAGGATTTCAACCCCACCCATTCCCAACCAGAGTCAGGCTCAGGGCATGTGGAGTAAAGGGGTGGGGCCCGCAGTTTAACTCTGGACTCAGCCTCACTGGATTCAACTTTAAACTGTGGGCTTCAAACCTGTAGTTTCAAGCTGGACTCAGGCCAAGCCCAGTATTAAACTACAGGCTTGACCTGATTGGGTCAATTTCTATACTGCTGGATCTGCCTCTCAAACTCCATCTCTAACATCAGGTGCACTTCAGAGGCAGACCCAGTAGTGTAAAGCTGGACCCAGCCAGGCCAAGCCCACAGTTGAATCCTGTGCTCAGCCTGGGTGGGCTTAGTGTTTAATTTTGCCTGCCTCTGAGACCCACATGGAGTTTGGAGGCAGGCATAATTTTAAGGTTCGGGTTTAATAACCTGAAAAATTGGAGGGTTTAAAACATTTCCTGGTCTGTTAAACCTGAACAGGAAAAATCCCCCCAAAAAATTTTTGGCCATCACTCATTATGACAATTAGGAAAGATATTCCTATCGGGCTGTACGCCTCTGGGCTGGTAGTGCAGCCCCATCTGCAGCCAGCCAGGCCCCCCATGGGGGGCCAGCTGGCTGCAGATGGGGCCGCATGCATGGCATGGCCTGCCAGGGTGGCCTGCCTTGCTGGCGCTCCAGCAGGCCTCCCACCCCTTCCCCGAAGGTCGCACACCATGGCATCACCCCAGAGTAGCCGCCGATCGGGCCACACACCTCTGGGCTGGTGACCCGATCTGTAGCCACCCTGGAGTGGTGCCATGGTGGGATTCAGCCACCAGTTCGGCAGAACCGGTTTGAACCGGCTGAATCCCACCTCTGCCCAAAACAGTACTGAACTCTCCTACCCCTCCACAAAATGTCTGCTAGAGACAGATAAAATGGATCTCAGCACTAATTTACTCATAACTTTGGAGAAAATAATACCAGAGCTCCTGCCCAGCAGGCTGAGTTGCAATGAGTGAGTAGAAAAAGAGCATAATAAAAGCAACTTTGAAAACAAAATACTGTACTTAAAAAAAAACTCACTTGATTCTCTCATCCTTAATCTAGTTGTTCTTATGGGTTCATGGATTGGAAAAAGTATGTGTACCATGCATGCATGTTAGGGAACCGGGTTCTGGTGTAGCCTTTACCTTGAAAAGATTGTTTTCAATGTGCAGGGGGGGTTGCTATGGGAATATAGAGTCTCCCCTTTTTTATTTTGAGATTATATCAGTTGAGGTTATATCAGTTCCAAGAGATTTGGTACAATTCACTGCTAAACAGTTCATGACCACATTTGAGGTAGCGGGGAAAAAAAGGAAAAGACATATTTCAGTGTACTGCATATTTCACTTCGGTATAACACTTCATGTTTAACAGCATTCTGCTTTTAAAAATGTGATTACAATGTAAAAAATAATTTCAATAGATGAAAACACCATCCCATGCAGTTTTAAAGTTTTAGATAAAAACCATTGGTTTACCAGAAATATAGGAATGCAGATATGAGCAGGTTGTTGTGGGTTTTCCGGCCTGTGTGGCCATGGTCTGGTAGATCAAAATCATAGAAGCAGAGAGTTGGAAGAGCCATAAAGGCCATCTAGCCCAATTTCCTGCTTAGTGCAGGATCAGCCGAGCATCCCACACAAGCATTTGTCCAATAGCCGTGGTCTGGTAGATCTTGTTCATGACCACAGTTTGTAAGAGACTTCTGGACACAGTGTGTAACTGGACAGTGTGTAACAGACTTCTCTGTGATACACCTCTGAAGATGCCAGCCACAGATGCAGGCGAAACGTTAGGAACAAGATCTACCAGACCACGGCCACACAGCCCAGAAAACCCACAACAACCAGTTGAATACAGCCATGAAAGCCTTTGACATATGAGCAATTTCTGTATGTGGTGTCCACCGATAGCCTAAAGCCCTCTTCAGTGTGAAATGATAGAAAGAAAATGAACCTTTCTAGAAGAGTTGAGGTACCTCCCTAGAAAAATATGAGAAACATTTTAAAATAAAAATGCTGATTTTTGTGTTATAATCCACATAATGAATATCGAGGAATAGTTTAAAAAGTACTTCTAAGCCATTATTTTATGAATCATTTATGTCTCTGTGAATTGTTTATGCAATTGTTCGTGGAATCCTTTTTTTGCACCTTCATATGGCAGTACGGAATTAATTCTTCTAGCTTCAGAGGGCAAGAATTTCTCCATTCTTCATCTCCTGCGGTGGTGGGAGAACAGAAGCAGACAGATGGTAGTGGTGATGGAGGAAGGAAGAGGTAGGCGTATACGGATGAACAGAGCACTGGGTGGGCGAGTATACACTGAATAATTACTTCAAGGCTGCTGTACATGCATTCATACTCTTAATGGGCAAATAGTTTCTTTGTTTCTTTTTAAAGTATCACACATTCTTAGAAATCCTCTTTCCAGTATGATGAATGTACAATCAGTACAGATCATATGGGACTTGGAGTTCAAT
Source organism: Sphaerodactylus townsendi (assembly GCF_021028975.2). Classification (NCBI taxonomy): domain Eukaryota; kingdom Metazoa; phylum Chordata; class Lepidosauria; order Squamata; family Sphaerodactylidae; genus Sphaerodactylus; species Sphaerodactylus townsendi. The sequence goes on from NC_059433.1 coordinate 55,096,423, forward strand.
ATGTTATTATAACCAGTTGGCTGTATGCCTGCAAAATATAAAAAATGATTTATAAAGCAGAGCAGAAACCATTTCATCTTTTGAATGTATTCCAAAATATAATTTGCCAGCAATTAAAATCCCAAGCAATGCAAACTGAATTACTTTCCCCCTTGGGATTCCAAACACTGTTTAATTTGTTCTTGTTTTATTCTTTAGCATGTTACTTTCTGATAAGTCTGTTCAGAGAAATAAAATGTTTTCTTTTTATTCTTAAAGTAAGTAGCAAAACCATTAACAATTGGAAATTCTGCTGACCAAAATATCAGCCTTTTTATGTCCTCTATGTCAAACAATTTAATCTTGCATTTCATAACATGGCACTAGCTAAATATTAACATGATATGTTAAATATCATAACACGATACTAACTAAATATTAAATAGGACTAACCTGGGGGTGGGTTATTTTTGGAAGGTTTTACTTTCCAGATACTTGCTAGTTGGCTAAAAGTTTAGGTTCAGGGACTCTGCTTTGTCTGTTCCCACTTTCAAGTTTGGTAAGCACCAGAGATAGGGGTTTGTTTGTTTTTTGGCTGTTGTAGCTTGATGTTGCAGTCCCTCTCCCAATTCTCCAGGCACCAATCAAGTTAAGGTTTAACCACCAAGCAAGAAAATGTTAATTCTCTTTCACTTTCTATTGATTCCTCCTTCCTTTTCCCATTCTCAGATCTGATTTTTATTTGCTATTTTACTTCTAGTGTTTTTATAATAGGAAGTGTCAATTTTATTGATAATTTTTGCTGCAGGTTTTATGGATAGTCTTTTAACTTTACAGAATTGGCAGAATTTCAGTAAAAGAGTACCAAAAACCCAATGAGAATAAATAAGCAATAATTACAGCAGTGATAAATACACAGAAATATAGCCAGTTATTGCAAATATTAAGGAATATTAACACAAGAAGCATTCAGTCATACTGTCTATTAATTTATTAAATTAATAGAACGACAGTTTTACATTTTATTTTATGTTTTAATTATGATGTACACCGCCCTGAGCCTACTGGGGAGGGCGGTCTAAAAATTTAATGGATGGATGGATGGATGGATGGATGGATGGATGGATGGATGGATGGATGGATGGATGGATGGATGGATGGATGGATGGATGGATGGATGGATGGATGGATGGATGGATAAATAAATAAATAAATAAATAAATAAATAAATAAATAAATAAATTTAGATTAATATAGTGCATGATTATTTTAAGACTGTAGACCCAACTGCTGATTGTTTTATTTCATATTTAGAGCTTGGATGAGCTGTTACTCTTGCTATGGAATGTGGAATAGTATGGTATAGCTCAATCTCGTCAGATTTTAGAAGCTAAGCATGGGTAGTACTTGAATGGGGAAGGAAGACTCAGCCGGGGAAGGTAAAGGTGAATAATTTGTGCTTCTTACTTACCTTGACAACACTTTGCAGGGGTTACCATAAATCTGTTGCGACTTGATGGCACATACATACATAATCTGGTTATTGATAAGAAATCCCACATTTTATATTGCTGATCTTGTTTGTGTGTGTTTACCTGTATTTTCAAAACAAGTCTTGCAGTTTGTAGGGCTGTTTTCATACAAATTTTTTGACATGTGACTCCTCAAACACTTTATGTTTTATACAATTTATTTAAAGGTTTTTTCTTCTAACCAGCTTCTGAAAGAAAGGCCTCTGTTACAAACCCACTACAGATCGCAACAGTTGGCTGCATGGTACTGTGTTTCTCCAAAAATAAGACAGTGTCTTATATTAATTTTTGCTCCCAAAGATGTGCTGTGTCTTATTTTCAGGGATGTCTTATTTTTTCCACTCCACAGCTGCATGCTCTGGTGTTCTGTTCGACGGGCATGTTTCCAAACAAAAACTTTGCAATGTCTTACTTTTGGGGGATGCCTTATATTTAGCACTTCAGCAAAACCTCTACTACGTCTTATTCTCAGGGGATGTCTTATTTTTGGAGAAGCAGGGTACTAGCAATGCCAATGAGTGTTGGCCTAGTGCAGTGGCGAAGTGCCAAGGGGGCGGGAGGTGCCTGCTGACGGCATTACTGAGCGCACACACGGATTATTGCTGGAGGTGAGCATGAGTAGAAGGGGGGGAAGTGTTCGAGTGGCAGGGGTGCAGGGCATATGTGTGCCCCGGGCACAGTTTGCTCTCACTCCGGCCCTGGCCTAGTGTTATAAATCCATTTTGTTTTCCACAAAGTCATATGCTATTTCTTTGCCTTTTTCTTAAGGACTGAGGATTTTTAAAGGGTTTTACTTGCACCTACTTGCACCTCAAGTGAGTGGGGGATGTATAGGCAGAAACTTTAACTTATGCTATATTTGTAGAACAAAATCATTGAAGCATAGAGTTGGAAGAGCCATAAAGACCATCTAGCCCAAATTCCTGCTTAGTGCAGGATCAGCCGAGCATCCCACACAAGCATTTGTCTAATAGCTGCTTAAAAATTGCCAGTGAGAGGGAGCTCACCACCTCCTTAGGTAGCTGCTTCCAGAACTTTTTCCCATTTTCTCCCTAATTGGAAGAACCTGATTATAACCAGGGAATGAGGCAAAGACTTTGCTTACACATGTTGGCAGGCATGCTGAGTTTCAGAGGGCAATGTGAGGTCTAGAAGGAGTGAGGTGCTTACCTTTAAAATGATGCTTATGAAGCCATTTTTTCCCTCAAGAAAAAGGATAGATTGCAGAAGTGTAGTTAGTCTACTGTAGCCAAAATAACAGTCTTGTTGCATCTTAAAGATTATCAGATATATTGTGACTAAGGCTTTTGTGAATCACAGCCTATGTGTGAAGTGTTACATTCAGTTGGCAGAGAGATATATAATTCCATTATTTGTGTTAGTCTATTTTAGCAAAACAAAACATAATTCCAGTGGCACCTTAAAGACTAACATTTATTTTGGTATGATCTTTCACGAATCAGAGCTTACTTCCTCAGCTACACTGGAAATTAAGAAAATAATTTTCCTCGTTACATAGGCTTTTAAAAAATGGAAGAGGAAAGAGACACAAGTTGAGTAAAGAGAAGCCTGGTATGTAAATCAGTTGTTAATCTCTGTGTCCTGGAATTGAACTACTTGGATAACAGATAATGAGAAAGATCAGAGGTTCTAAAAGTTGCAATAAAGTGGAGTTAATAAACTAAGGAAGAGGCAGTTTAAATGGTGAGAGAGGACTGACCAACAGGGTTATGGTATGATAAAACATGTTAAGAACAGTCTATAAAGACTTAGGCAGCCCAATCCAAAGGGGATAGGGGCTGTGTCATGGAATGGTGGCAGAGGTGCCATGCCACCCCCAAGGAAGACTGCAGTGCTGCGGCAGGCAATCCAAAAATGAAAAAAATGCAACCTACCTGAAAGTGGTATACATAACCCAATGGGCTGTGCCAACAATTCTTCATGTGCAAAGTAATGCCAGTGTATGAGTGTTTCCAGGTCCAAAGGGCTTAGGAAGATGACTAAAGTCAGACCCACCCCTGGGAATGCCCCCATTTACACTGATGTGTCCACCTGTGGCAAAGGCCTGGCAGCTTGGGGGCAAACTTTCACACTGGGTTGTTGTGGAGCCACATGGTGCCTGGTTACTGCCCCTGCATCAGTGTCCGTCCCCATCTGGGTGGCACAAGTGACAATGATGCTGGTGCATGAGTCAAACCACTTCCAATGTGGATTCACCTCTTCCCCCCGACCCCGGGATTGCACAGTAAGAAGACAGTTCTTTGGGTGGTTACTAATTAATTCCAGTTCTAGTGCAAAACAAGTGCCTGAATTCAATGGAGCATTTGGGTTTGTATAGCTTTGGATTCATCTTCACCAAACAAAAACTTGGGTAGGCATGAAAGATTTTCATCTACAGACAACCTCAGCATTTTAAAGATCAGGAAGAAAATCCTTGTCTTGTAAGAAAAATCTGAATTTCACAACAGCTTTTCATGCTAACAGGAAGACAGAACCAAAATACATTCCTGCTAACTAGAACCAGGTTTGAGAAATAATCAGTTATGAACATCATATTCTCATGGAAGTTGAAATGAGTAAAGAAACAATCAGATGTGATAACTGTTTAGGAATTCTCAGCTGATCTTTGTGGAGGAGCTGTTGTCAAAGACCACTTTGAGATCCATAAAAACAGTAAACAGTAGGTCCTGGGATATGATGAATATTTGTCAGGTAAAAAAGGAGAGCATATATGCATGGTGCAATGTAGATAAACGCTTTTAGAAGCCAATTTGTTTTGGACCTGGTATTGATGAGTTGTAACTCTAGCTACAAAGTTTTATATGTCTGCCTAGCCACATTCAAAAAATCAGTTAATTCCTAGCAGCAAGCTCCTTCATATTCCTATGAATAAACCCCCTCAAAAGGAAGAACAAGTGATTGATTTAGAAAATCCAAGTTACTTTTTGTACTGAGCTAACCGTTCCCAATTCCAACTGTGTCTAAGTTTCATAATATCAATAAATCAGTGTATGAATTCCAACTCAGCAGCTTCTCCCTAGAGTTGAAATGAATGAAGAGACCTTTGGTGTACATGCCTCACAACAAAGAATCCAAGGAATAATTTCCTGCTCTCCACCCCCCGCCCCCCCCGGTCTCTTTAGAGGGATAGAATAGAAACCTATGATGCATTTACCAGTTGAATTATTCACTATATTGCAGGTTTTAATGTCTTTAACTTTTCGCCATTAGCAATAATCTCCATTCTACGCATGCTGCAAAACCTAATCCCTGATGATTAGATAAAATGATTTTTCTTTTTATCTTCATTCAACTGGAGTTATAGAATAAATGGCAGCAGTATCACATGGGATCTATGCCCACAAACTGTCATTCTTATTCTTTCCTAGGGTCAAAACTGCTGAATCTTCAGCTTCTCTGAGAGAGAGAGAGAGAGAGAGAGAGAGAGAGAGAGATTCTTCTGCCCTTTGTGTTTCCTTGTAGCTTAATTTGCATCCCATTTTTAAATGCATTTTGGAGACACAGAATCAAACAACAAATGCAAGTGTGTTCTTCAATAAGATATTGTGAGGTGACTTTTTCTTTTGCAACAGCCTAAGGGAAGGATGGTAGTGGATAAGATGATAAAGCAAAAAACAAAACAATAACAAATTAACAATTTCACTTTTGTTTTTAGAAGATCTTAGATCAGCCCAATATTGTTTTTAGAAGATCTTAGATCAGCCCACACTGGCAAGTGCCATCAACTCAGAGAGCCATCAACCAAAAGAGCCCCATGATATGACCTATGTGCCATCTCTACAAACACTTGGGTGGCCAACCTCCAGGTAGGGCCTGGATCTCCTGGAATTACAACTGATCTTGAGATTCAGGAGATCAGTTCTCCTGAAGAAAATGGCTGCTTTGAAGGAATGGATGTATGACATTGAACCCCTCTGAGGGCCCTCCCCTCCCTAAACTCTCCCTTCTCCTGGAGGCGATCTCGGGCATCCTGGATGGGTGATTTCCAACCTATGCTCAGGGAGGCAGGACTAAATGATGTCACTTCCTGTGATGGGTTGGACTCTCTCTCTCCTCGATCCCCAGAATTGTTCCTGCCTGAGCAGGGAGAGCAGTGCTTGCTTAGGACTCCAAGCCCTGGACCTGCTAAATTCTTCTTCCTCTTCTCTCAGTATTCCTTCGTGAGTTTTTGTCAACCCCGTTTGTCTTCCCTGTGTTTTGCTAATACCTGAGGCTTTAAGAGCCCGTTTTTTCCCTGCATCCAAGCCTCCTAAGAGAGATCCATGGCTGATCAGCGTGGCTACGCCCGCTCCTTCTCTCCCCCACCCGACTCCTATGGGAAGTCAGCGGCGGAGAGCACTAGGGCAGCAACCCGTCGGGGTCTGCAAGAGCCCTCCACCTCGGACGCCAGCCAAAAAAGCCCCCGGGCCCCCTCCCAAGCCGCGGCTGCGGCGAAAACAGGAGGCAAAAAAGGCGCGAAGGCCCCGGCTGACAAAAGAGCGCGCCGGGAGCCCAATGCAGCCGAAAAGCAGCCACCGCAACGGAGCACCAGCGTCCCACTCTGGGACTTGGCTGGTGGAGCTCCCCCCCAGGCCTGCGGGAGGATCCGCATCGGAGTGCCATTTTGCTTGCGCCAACAGAAGCGGCGGGAAGCGCCCTGAATCCCGGAGAGGCGGGCGGGCACGCCATGGTCGGCGCTGAGGAGGAAGCGCACGAACTGGGGCCCAGCCTCCGGGGACTCCTCCCCCCTCTCCAATGCCAGGCAAGATTGGAGGGAACAGGAGAGGGAGGGCGCCTCTCAGTCTGCCTCTGTTACCAATCCTCCTGAGCCTTTTTCCTGGGCAAACACCTCCCCAGAGGCCCTAATGGGGTTATTTAGGCAAACTATGAGACAGGAAATAGTTCAGCATGACAAAAACAAAAAAGCCAAGCGCAAACAAAAACGCCTTTCTCAATCTAAAAGAACACACAGACATAGCCATCCATCTAGTTCCTCCCCCAGGTCACTTAGCCCTCCACACACCAGCTATAGGGATCCCCTTAACCTCCCAGAGGAGGAGGGTGCCAGCGAGGGAGAGCTTGATGAAACTTCAGATCATTTCTCTGATACAGAGGAACCCCAGGAGGAAAATAAAGAGCAATGCGTTAGATTTTTCAAGAAGGAGGACCTCCCCCCTCTCATGGCAAAGGCCATCTCAGTACTGGAATTGCAGGACCCGGCGGATGCCGAGGACCCTGAGGGCCCCTCCACTTCCAAAAAGACAGTTAAAGGAGTCCCTAAAGGGAAGAAGGGTATGTTCCCTCAGTCAGAGGAAACCTCAGCGGCCTTCCCTCTCCTGGAATTCTTCGAGAGAAGGATCAAAAGAGAGTGGCTCAACTTAGACGCCAGTAAGAGCTGCCCCTCCTCCTTAAAAAACCTCTATGTTCTTCCAGAGCACATCCATAACATCATTAAGACCCCCCTAGTCGATGCCCCAGATGGAGTTGCTCTCCAATCAGGGGCCCTCCGTCACCTGGGGCGGAGAAGGGACTCTGTGAGGGATCCGATGGACGCGCCGTGGAAGAGGAGGAGTCTTCCTCAAGAGGATACCACGATAGACTAGCCCTATCCATCGAGGGCCCTAGCCCCATCCTCCCACCATGGCTAGAGCCCACCATGGAGTGGCTCTGCGTCGCCTCCTTCTCATGCTCCCCCCAGAGGCCCAAGGTCTGCGTGAAGGGGTAGAAAGGATCTTAGCCGCAGTTTGCTACTGGGCAGACTCCACCTTTGATGCACTCACACTAGTATCACGTGTTCTGGCACTAGGCACCGTGATCCGAAAACAAGCCTGGCTGAGGGCATGGTCGGCCGACTTCTACTCCAAGCAGGTGGTCTCCACCTACGATTACCATGGCTCTAGACTCTTCGGAAAGGACCTAGATGCTGTTCTTGTAGAAACCAAAGGGAACAAGAAAACCATGCCCAGGTACGTCAGATCTGACCAAACATCATCTTCCTTTAAACCATACACCACCTTTCGTTCACAGCGCGCCCTCGCCCGTGCACCCAGGGACGGCAAGCGCTGGTTCCCACAGCAGCAACAACAGCCACAACAGCAATTCCGAAGACGTGGCACCTTCTCTAGTTCCTTTCGTCCCTACAATCGTCAACAGGGCAGAGGAGCCAAACAGTTTCAACCTGACAGGACCTCCAGATCCTGACTACATTCAGATCCCAGTCGGCGGCCGCCTTCAACATTTTCACCGCCTGTGGACAGGCCACCACATCGACCAGTGGACCAAGGAGGTCGTCACCTCAGGCTACCTCCTCGCATTCTCCAGCTTCCCAAGATCCCGATTTCGAGTCTATCCATCCCAATGCAATCCGGACAAATTAAAAAGAACCCGAGAGGCCATTCAACACCTACTCAAGATTCAGGCCATCGAGCCGGTACCCATCTTGGAACGTTCCTGCGGTGTTTATTCACATTTCTTCACCGTTCCCAAGCGGAACGGAGACTGGCGTGCCATTCTAAACCTTCGATATGTGAACCGCTTTATCCGCCTGCGTCGATTCAAAATGGAAACTCTTCGATCCATCGTGGAGGCCCTCCGCCCAGACGACTACCTAGCTTCACTGGACCTTACGGAGGCCTACCTCCACGTCCCTATCAACCCTCTACACAGACGCTTTCTTTGGTTCGCGGTGGGGCCAGATCACTTCCAATACAGATCTCTTCTGTTCGGACTCGCCACTGCCCCCCGAGTCTTCTCGAAGGTACTCCTCGCACCCATCATGGCCCTTCGGGAACGGGGAATTCACACCCACCCGTACCTTGACGACATCCTGGTACGCTCCAGTTCCAAAAAACAGGCACTACAGGACCTAGAGATTGTCATGAACACACTTCGCCAACATGGCTTCCTGGTAAACCTCCAGAAGAGCTCCCTACACCTATCCAAACAGATAAAGCACCTAGGGGCCATAATAGACACTTCTCTCAATCGCCTATTCATCCCTCCAGACAAGATCTCCAAGATCCAACGGCTTGTGACCAGTCTCCTTCCCGCCAACAGAGCTTCTCTCCTACAACTGGCAAAGCTCATGGGACTGTCCATCTCAGTAATAGACATGTTGCAATGGGGCAGGTTCCATGCTCGGACACTACAACTCTTCCTTCGCCCCTACCAATACCTCATCATGCAGAAGAGGGATCGCCCTCTACAGATCTCCACAGAGCTCCGCGACAGCCTTCGGTGGTGGTCCCATCATCAGAACCTTTCCCGAGGGAAAGTTTACCTCTACCCACACAGGCTCCAGATCTTCACCGACACCAGCCTCAGTGGCTGGGGAGCATCGTTACAACAAAGCTTCGCCCAGGGTGTCTGGACAAGGAGCCAGGCCAAACTACCAATCAACGTCCTGGAGATGAGAGCCATTCTGCTGAGTCTCCAACACTTCCAGCCAACCCTCCAGGACTGTCATCTATTGGTCAGAACGGACAACATTGCCCCCAAGGCCCACATCAACAATCAGGGTGGGTCCAGATCACGTCGACTTCATCGGGAGGCTACGGCCATCCTGTCCTGGGCGGAAAATCATCTCCTATCGCTGTCAGCGGAACACATACAAGGAACCCTCAACACTCAAGCAGACTGGCTCAGCCGTCAGTCAGTGGTCGAAGCAGAGTGGCAACTACACCCAGAGATATTCCTCAAACTGACTCTAGAGCTTGGGAACCCCACTCTGGACTTGTTCGCGTCACTGCTCAATGCCCAATTGCCTTGCTTCTTCACCAGATATTTCCATCCAGAGGCCCAGGGAACGGATGCCCTAACCTCACACTGGCCGAAGGAACTCCTATATGCATTCCCTCCGGTCCCCCTGCTACCGCGATTCCTCAGAAAGATATGGCTAGAGAAAGCCGAAGTCATCCTGGTAGCACCGTGGTGGCCGAGACGGCCGGGTTCTCTTCAATACTACAGTTGGCAGCATCTCCACCGCTTCGATTACCCACGCCCATAGACATGTTGTCTCAAGGCCCCATCGTCCACCCCAAGCCAGGGTACAGGTTCAGCTTCATTACCGCCCTGGCTCTTGAGCGTAAATGAATCGCACTAAGGCTGAGCAAGAATTCGCTGGTGGGCTATTCCAGCACAGTGATAGCCACCATCATCGCGGCTAGAAGACCATCCACCACACGTATATATAACTCCTCTTGGAAGGAATTCGTTTCATGGGCCGAAAACAGTAAGGTGGACCCTCTCCACCCTTCCATCCCGGACATACTCTTATTCTTACAGCGTGGCTTCGAAAAGGGCCTCAGGAGCTCTACACTTCGCAGATATCTAGCAGGCCTAGCAACCGTGTGGCCTACCTTCCATGACGTGCCAGTCACCAGACACCCGGACATTCTAAGGTTTCTTAAAGGTGTCTCCCAGAAACAACCTCCTGTGGTGCACAGATTCCCAGCCTGGAGGCTTAACACCATGTTGTCAGCCCTTACCAAGCCTCCCTTCGAACCAATCCAGTCCATAAGTCTCAGATGGTTGCGAATGAAATTACTATTTCTCATCGCCATCACCACTGCCAGGAGAATATCAGAAATTCAAGCTCTTTCAATCAACTCCCAGTTATGCATTTTCCACAAAGACCGGAATTGTTCAAAATGAATTCTCTCACCAAAACCCTTCAATTTCGAAGGTTAAGCCTCTACATCCACCTGCAAACAGGAACTCATTATTCTGACCTTTCCAGTCCTTCTACCTATCCCATCCCAAGGAAGAGACTCTGGCATCACCTTGATGTCGGAAGGGACGCTCAAGGCATTCATTATCCGTGCCGAACCTATCAGGAAAAAAAACTAGAGTGGCTCTCTTCATCAACATCAGCGCACCCTGCGCTGGGGCCAAGATGTCCAAAGTCTCTCAGCCCTACGGCAAAAGCTGTGTCACCGAAGCATACAAGGGCACTCCAACATTCCGGTTCCCCGGCATTACGACCCACTCTACAAGGGTCGGCGACGTAATGCTGCCTTCCAGCGTCTCTCATTCCCTAGAAGACATATGTGGTGCAGCCACGCTTGGTCCCTCTGTCATCGCTTCATTAGACACTTACAGATTACACACCGTGTCAGCTAATGAGACAACCCAGCACAGCACCAGGAACTAGAACATATATTCGGAGACTAGACACCCTTGATGGGGACTGCTCGGGGAGGTCCCATCCAGGATACTTGAGGAGAATGCAGCCTCCAGGAGAACGGTCCATTGGTACTTACCCTGAATGCGATGAGGGCATCCTGGCCCTCCCTGAGGTCTTAGTCTCCATCATACAGCATCAAAGTTATTGTTAGAATTATAGTTGAAAGTTAGTTGTTCTTGGAGTCCGTCATAGGCATGTTTATCCTATGTTCTGTGTTATATTTCTATGTTACTGTCACTATTCCTGTTTATTCTGGATTTCCGTACTACTTCACTGCTAAGCCATTCGGATTCTGGGGATCGAGGAGAGAGAGAGTCCAACCCATCACAGGAAGTGACATCATTTAGTCCTGCCTCCCTGAGCATAGGTTGGAAATCACCCATCCAGGATGTCCTCATCGCCATCCCAGGAGAAGGCCCCTTCAGGGTAAGTACCAATGGACCGTTCCCACATTACACCAACAAATATCCAAGAATTTTCTACCAGATGTTTGCAACCTAATTAAACATAACACATGAAGTGACATATGGGTGATAACTATTATTCTTACATATATAACTGCAACGTTTTAAATGATCAGATTACTGCTGAGCACACAGACTTGTCTTTCTTCACTTCTACTTGCCCTTAGGAAGAAGAACAGCCCCCACTCTCATTGTGGCTCTTTTCATGGGTGACCGGTGGTGATTTGCTCTTCTCCAGGGTTCAGCGGTCTAGAAGCAGGGATTAGAGTGCAGAGACAGCTGGGGATTGTTGAAGAGGATGGGCCTTCTCCTTCATCCCTGGCATCTCTATAGCTCACAGCTTACTCATTTTCCAGTCCGTGTTTCATCAGCTGTTTCAAGATGGGAACCACCTGCCCAACAAACAGACTTTAAATTTATCCATTGTTCTGGCTCCTGGTACTACTACCAGGAATTGATAGAAAAGCAGGAACGTTCATCATCCAACCTGCCCAGGAATGCTGCTTTGGAAATCATTTCAGAGAGGGAGGTGGGGTGCAAAAAGATGGTTGATATTTAATCCACCATGGAAAAAACTCAGAATTATTGGGAATCAAATTTACATATCCATGACCCTTAGATACCGCTTCTTCATTATTTCCCAAAGTACCTCCTTCAAGTGAGTCCCTTATCTTCCTCAGCCCCAGAAATAGCATGTGTCATGGGCCATGAGCTGCCCCCCTGTGGCTGTACATTTGATTTGATTTGATTTGACTTTTAATTTATATACCGCCCTCCCCCAAAGGGCTCAGGGCGGTGTACAACATAGTAAATAACAACAGCATATCAATACAATAGGTATAAAACAACGTCAATTACAGCAGATCCTGACACTGGCCCAACATCTCAGGTTAACAACAAACACATATCAGCATAATAGCATTGTAACAATTTGTAACAGCATAATAACATCAAATAACACAACATTCTAACAACTACCAAAAAATCAGTCCATAGTACATGAAAACCTAACCATTACAACTGACATGGAGGTGGCTTTGGTGCAGCTACAGTGAACAGAAGAAATTGATACCCCCCCCCCAAAAAAAACTTTATTAATTTTTTTAAGTGATTAAGGTTGGAAAATGATATTGATATGGGGGGGCAAATGCAGTAATATGGATGCTTAGATGCCTATGAGAGTTGCATAGGTTCATATACCTCAGGGGTCATTTACTAGCAATGCAAGAAAGGGTCTAGGGGGCACTCAGGAAATTACAGGCCAGTCAGTTTGACATCTGTTCCTGGTAAATTAGTAGAATCTATAATTAAAGATAAAATTATTAAACATGTAGAAAAGCAAGACCTGCTGAGGAAGAGTCAGCATGGCTTTTGCTGAGGCAAGTCCTGTCTTACAAACTTACTAGAGTTCTTTGAGGGTGTAAACAGGCATGTGGATAAGGGGGAACCAGTGGACATTGTCTACTTGGATTTCCAAAAGGCTTTTGACAAAGTTCCTCACCAGAGACTGTTGAGAAAACTCAGCAATGAAGGAATAAGAGGGGAAGTCCTCCTATGGATTAAAAACTGGTTGAGGAACAGGAAACAAAGGGTGGAAGGTATAAATGGGAAAGTTCTCACAATGGAGAGATGTCGGGAGTAGGGTGTCCCCCAAGGATCCGTTTTGGGACCAGTGCTCTTTAACCTATTCATAAATGACCTGGAAGTAGGGGTGGGTAAGCGTGAGTGGCCAAGTTTGCAGATGATACCAAATTATGTAGGGTGGTGAGAACCCAAAGGATTGCGAAGAACTCCAAGCGGACCTTAATAAATTAGGTGATTGGGCTAAGAAATGGCAAATGCAGTTCAATGTAGCAAAATGTAAAGTGTGATGCACATAGGGAACCCAAAAATCCAAACTTCACATACCTTCCACAAGGGTCAGTGCTATCAGTCCCAGACCAGGAAGAAAGGGATTTAGGCGTCTTAGTTGATAGTTCCATGGGAATGTCAACTCAATGCATGTGGCAGCTGTGTGAGAAAAGGCAAACTCTATGCTGAGGATAATTAGGAAAGGAGTTGATAAAAAAACTGCTAGGATTGTCATGCCCTTATATAAAAGCAGTGGTGCAACTGCACTTGGGGTACTGTGTTCAGTTCTGAGTCATACACATCTCAAAAAGGATATTGAAGAGAGATAGAAAAAAGTGCAGAGAAGGGCAACGAGGATGATTGAAGGATTGGAGCACCTTCCTTATGAGGAGAGGCTGCAGCATTTGGGACTCTTTAGTTTGGAGAGGAGACGTCTGAAGGGGGATATGATTGAAGTCTATAAAATTATGCATGGGGTAGAAAATGTTGACAGAGAGAAATTTTTCTCTCTCTCTCACAATACTAGAACCAGGGGGCATTCGTTGAAAATGCTGGGGGGAAGAATTAGAACTAATAAAAGGAAACACTTCACACAACGCGTGATTGGTGTTTGGAATATGCTGCCACAGGAGGTGGTGATGGCCACTAACCTGGATAGCTTTAAAAAGGGCTTGGACAGATTTATGGAGGAGAAGTCGATCTATGGCTTCCAATCTTGATCCTCCTTGATCTGAGATTGCAAATACCTTAGCAGACCAGGAGTAGCAGCAGCAGAAAGCCATTGCTTTCACATCCTGCATGTGAGCTCCCAAAGGCACCTGGTGGGCCACTGCGAGTAGCAGAGTGCTGGACTAGATGGACTCTGGTCTGATCCAGCAGGCTAGTTCTTATGTTCTTTAACCTGGGGTAGTCTGCATTTGCACAGTGGTTAGGATCTACACTAAATTTTTCTTCAGTTGAATAGAATTTCCTGTTCCTTCCCTCCCATGGCATTTATTGTTAGGTTGGGAAGAGCAGGTTGTTAATAAAATAAATAAATACTGCTTCTTGGCTATGGTTACCCTGAAAAATTACATTGGGGAGGAGAGTTCTTCAGCAAAAAAAAACAGAATAGATAATTTAGTCTGGATTCAATCTAGTGGGTTGTGAAAACAGCTCTACCCTCTGGGGAGAGGCATTACACTTAGGGCATGATTGACACTGCTTTCTTTTCAGCCTAATACCATTTATTGTTGTCTATTTCCACTATTATTAATTTATTATATGCTTTTTATTTTGCCAAAATAAAATGCAACCTTTCAGTTTAATTTTATTTCTAGATGCATGTGGCTCATATGAGACATTTAATGCACTTTGCAGGTTATCACTATAAATGTTACCATAAAGGAAGGAAAAGTTATGTAGCTATTTCTCACTGTGGAAGATGTGAAAGGTGGCTCACAGGGTACAGACATGTTTCTGTTGTATCTGTTAAGATGTCTTTCATCAGTTTCCACAAGCACATGATATAATTTCATACTTGTGCAGACTCCCAAGGGCCTCTTCACAGGCAAAGCATAGTAGTGCTTAAATGATGTAAACACTGCCTTCCTTTTCCTTGACTGACATTTCGGGCAGTGTGACAGATGTGGCATATACATCTGCTTTGAAAGGTCATTGAGAATGCCATCCTAAACACAGCTTTTTCCTTCTAAGTCCACTGAAGTCAGTGGGCTTGAACATGTGTAACTATTTTGAAAACACTGGACATCTCTTATCTTTTTACCTGTACTGATCTTGCTGTTCCTGTTCCTGTTCCACTTACATTTATAGTTAAAAATGCTTTTGCTAAACTCAGTTTGATTTCTTATAGCAAGAACCTCTCTTGCCTTTCTTTAAATCCTGTATTAGCTTTCCGCCATACTCCACATCACTTTCAAGGTTTTAGTCCTTCATTTCCAAAGGCTGCGACCTGTCAGCTCCTTCTTACAATTTTCATCATAGTCCTTGATACCTTTTCTCATTCCCATTCCTGACATTTTTCTTTTGTCAGGCTAAACCTTCCCAGTGACACATAATCACCCATTAATGAAAGAGCAGTCATCGAAGAACAGCTTTGAAGGAACTCCGCAGTTCTGTAGCAGCACAGAGAGCCATTACAAAAGTAATACATAACAATTATGCACAGTTATATCAGACAGAATTGAACTAGTGACTAGTTACCCCATAGTTAAATATTCATCATCTTGACACTGCATCTTTGTAAAACAAATTGGCAGAATTTGTTTCTAGTAGGGGTGGTAGTGGTATTTTTCCTCTGCTATGCCATTACCCATCAAAGCTTGACTCGTGCCTTGTGGTGACCTGATGGAGTTCCATTCCCTTGGGGCAGGGTAAGGCATAAAAGGAACTGGAAAGTACTGTATATACTCGTGTATAAGTTGACCCATGTATAAGTCGAGGCACCTAATTTTACCACCAAAAACTGGGAAAACTTATTGACTCATGTATAAGTCTAGGGTGGTAACTCCAAAGCAGGTGGGGGCAGGGAAGATCCAGGGTGCCCGCTCCCCACCGGATTGCTCCCCCCCCCCCCGCCTCCTGGATCCCCACAGCAGCCCCAGCCCTTGGCTGCTCTGGCGTTTCCTTGCTTGCAAACAAAGCATCAGACCAGAGCAGTCGCCTACTTTTGAGGGGTTCTTTGCTTACCAAGCAAAGAGGAAGCAAAACAGATGGTTGCTTCTCTGTCTGGTGGTAAACAAGGAAACTCAAAGGCAGGTGGGAGGCAGGGAAGGTAGGTGCCACTCCCACTGGATCCTCCTGGATCCCCACAGCAGCCCCAGCCCTTGGCTGCTCTGGCGTTTCCTTGCTTGCAAACAAGAAAACGCCAGACAGAGCATTCGCCTGCTTTTGAGGTTTCTTTGCTTGCAAGCAAGGAAACCCAAAAAGCAGATGGTTGCTCTGTCTGGTAAGCAAGGAAACTCCAAAGCAGGTGGGGGCAGGGAAGAGCCAGGGTGCCCACTCCCCACTGGATCACTCCCCCCCCCCGCCACCGCCTCCCGTATCCCCACAGCAGCCCTAGCCCTTAGCTGCTCTGGTGTTTCCTTGCTCGCAAGCAAGGAAATGCCAGAGCAGGCAGGGCAGGGAAGAGCCGGGGCCATCCATGACGCCAGGCACATGCCTGTGGGGTGCCCAGTAGGCTGCTTCCCACTGCCCCAGCACCCTGCCGCCGCCCCGCCACCGCCAATCTTTGGAGCATTGCCCTTTTAAGAAAGATAGAGACAGGCTGCCCGGAGCAGCAGCTTCCCTGAAACAGAGCCTGCAGAGCCTGCAGAGAAAGAAAAAGATGACTGATTGAGTGAGGGGGACAATGGGCGGTGGCGGGTGGCTCGCGCATAAGTCGAGGAGGGCTTTTTCAGCACAAAAAACGTGCTGAAAAAGTCGACTTATACGCGAGTATATACGGTAAGAAAAAACAAGGTTTTCCAGTTGCCACTAGAAAGAGTACAGAAAGAGTTAATTCAATCGGGTATCTGAGTTTACTCTGATCCCAGAGTGAGGAAAAGAGCAAAGAATACCTGTTTTGGCAAAATTAATTAATCTTCTTTCTGCTCGTCTAAGTAGCCCAAGAGGTTTTCAGAACATATGTCAAAGCTCAGAACTGAAGTAAAACATGCCATGATTATTATAAATAAACATTTTAGTTCGGTACAAGAAAAAGAGGTAGTACAAAAAGGGTGGGGTAAGTACTGGTGTATCTGTAAGAAGCAACTTAAACATAATCTTAAACATCATCTTCTTAAACATCATCTTAAACATCATCTTCAAATGCAAAATTGAAGTGAAACACGTAGTCACTATCTAGAACTACCCTATACATCTAAGACAGTGGTGGCGAACCTATGGCACGGGTGCCAGAGGTGGGACTCAGAGTCCTCTCTGTGGGCACACACACACAGAGTTTGTCATGTGGGGGGGAAATCATCCCCCCCCCACACACACACACATCTAGGCTGGCCTGGGCTGCTGAACTTGATGTGCATGCACCTCAGTGAGCAGGGAGGACTCGGCTGGCGGGCCTGGTGCCTGTGCTCCAGGTGGCTGCTGGCCGGGGGTGGGGGGGGGCAAGGTGGCAGAGATGCTAGAGAGGCACAGAGTGGCACATGTGGAACTTGCTGGAGGCTACAGCAGGCTGGCCTCTGCTGGAGGGGGTTATTCAGGTTAAATTGCTGCGTTGACACTTTGCAATAAGTAAGTGGGTTTTGGGTTGCAATTTGGGCACTCGGTCTCGAAAAGGTTCACCATCACTGATCTAAGAGATCTGGTTTCCAATGAAACAAACTGATTTCTATGTGCTCCCCTGCTCCCATGCGACACCCTTAAAAGTCAAGAATAGAACAAAATGCAAACGATTTGGGGGCACTCTTTATACAGAAACTTGAAACCTGATGCCAGAGCGACCACCAGCTAAATTATCTGCAGGAATTTGACACATACGATTTCACCAGGTCATTCCTAGGACAATGTAGAGCTGTGGGAAAACCTGTTTACAGATGGTATTGCTAAACTGTTTGGTAATCACTGTTATTTGGCTTGGCAATCTCTCCATACACTTCCTCCTTCACATACTGATATCAGTCGATATTGTGTTTTTCACAAAAGCTGATAGAATGGCAAGAAGTTTAGGTGAGAAAACACATGCATGTTCTTCTCTGTCCAAGGAAAGGATTTTTTTTTAAAAAAAAACTATTTTGAGTCAAGGTTGAAAGGTTTCACAAGCAAAAGAAGCAGATTCACATGATAAGAAGAAGGCTGTTGTTGAGTCACATAGTGACCCCAATCCTGAAGTCTTCCAGTCAAGAGAGAAGCAGAAGTGGTTTGCCATTGTATTTCTCTGCAAATCAGTTCATCTTTCATGGTGCTCTCCTGTCCAGGCACTTACTGTAGCCTACCCTGCTTAGCCTCTCAAATTTCAAGGAGCTTGGGTTAAGCTAATCTGTCCAGGCTGACTTCCATGGTAGAGTAAACTTTTAATTTGCTCTGTGAAAATATAACTAATAACGAGCTAATGTGAAAAAAATATTATTGCAAAGTGAAATACATTCAACACTGTGAACTGTCCCTTTTCAATATTTTTATTACTTCAAATAGATAGGCTTGGAAATGAGTTATAAAATCTTCATTCATTTCCTTCTTCTGTTTCAGAGAGCGTAGTTGGGTCTTCTTTGACATTTAGGCTGTGGCTCAGTAATAGAACATTGAGCTTGTTTAAATAGCTTGTTCTTTTTAATCAATCATTGATTATGTTAATTATAAGCCTCATCAAGTAGGACTCTCAGGCAGCATAGAAATATCCTAAATAATAAATAGTTTTTCAATCAGAAAGGCCTATATTCAATGTCTAACATCTGGTACTGCAGAATCAGATGATGAGGAAGATCACTCCCTGAGACATCAGAGAATATCTGAAAACCATGGGTTTGGGCCCAAATGCTGTCCAGATCCCCAAAATCTACCTGCAGTGATGTTGGTGTGCTGCCAGTACAAAGGAGTGAGGAGACAGACATGGACAAGACATGGACAAGCAAAGACAATTGGATAAACACAGCAGGATAAAGTGCCGAGCCCCAGCAATGCTGCCAGACCTCAGAGGCTTGTTGTTTCAGGAGGTGTTGGAAATGTTGTCAGACCTCTGACTCCCACTGCTGCTCTCAGTGATTTTGGAAGAAAAATATTTTCAAAAAACCATCAGCATCTTCTGCACTGGTATATTACTTCTGGGTACAACCTGTATGTGGCAGTGATAAAACCAGAATTTTCAGTGATTTTTAAAGGTACCCATTGTCACTAATGGTTTGTACCCAGAAATGACATGGTGATATCAGCAATATTGCTGACATCAAACCCTTCTTCCTGTGTCCCCTGCTCCTCAACCATCCCATGAGTTGCCAGGTTTGGCTTGACAACCCAAGGTAGTATTACCCGAAGTGGTGGGAAGTCTCTCCCTTTTAGAAGGGGGAACTAGTCAGAACAGACTCTTGGCTTAGCAAAAGGTCAGACAAGCTACAGACCTTGATTGCCTATTTATACAGGAATCAGCTTTTGCAAGAAACTCCCAGGAGAGTGAATAAACTTTAACAATTTTTATTAGGAGACAATGGAGGTACACAAGCACACAATAAACAATGCAGCAGAACACATACACAGTCCTAATAGTTGTGAGGGGATAGGTCTGGAATAGATGAGGAAATTGGGGAGTAAGGAGTCACCTGTTGGAGTGAAATGATCTGTTGTACAGAACTGAGCAACTGACAGTTAAGAGTTTTGCTCTGGAAGAACAACACATTGTGTAGCAATATTACAGACAGAGAAGTGTCCAGAGATATTGAGCACTGGCTATTGGAAGAGGGGGCTTCTTATAGAGAAAAATAGACCCTCAGGGATTATGTAGAATGATCTTTAATCTCCCCAGGACAAAGAGAGGTCCTGCCTTTCCAGATATAGACAAGAGGCAGCCATCAACGGTAATGGCTGGGTCATTGATCCAATGAGTTGATACATCAGTTTGATGTTCCAAGCTCTAGAGTGCCTCCAAAAGGGGAAGTTAGTTGATGAAATTACAGCTATAAAACAATTACAGTGTAAATGAGGAGGTTGTTAAAGGTATTAGAGGAAGAAGCATTGATTAGGACAACACAGGACAGGCAAGCCCATTAACACATCCATTGTCTTCTCCGGGGTGTATGGTCCACAGCTGGAGATTGGAATGCTTTCCGAGGTAAGGTCTTTGTGTTCAGGGCATTTCAATTCAAAGTAAGGTTTTATGGTTCTTTGGTAGTAGGACAGGAGAAGTTATGATTAGATTGACCAGGGAACAAGAGAATTGGGGAAGCAGATGGTGTCAAAGCTGCTTGGCTTGTGCATACCCTTTGTTAGAATGAGGAAAGATGAAGCGTCCCAAGACAGTGGCCTTTGTTACCCAGATTGCAGTGGCAGAGGATGTGGGAAAGATGTTGTTCACTGCTATTCATACTTGATTAGGGAGTGGGGTGGAGAGGGATGTGGCAAACTGAGCCACTCCCCTTCATAGTATCAAAGTCTAGAATTAAGATTTGGCATCCATCTTAGTCTGAACTGTCTGTAACACTGGAAGAGATTACTGTTAGAGCACATTTCAGAAACTGCCCATCCCCTGTCTTTCCATGGGCATGCATGTCAACAGAGTGGCCATTAGGGAAGGCTGGTCCACAACCCACTTTCAGGGACTTTGAAACCCATTTTTGGGTCCTAACCCACTGGTTTAAGAAACAAGAGTTGTTATTTCTACATAATAATTACTGTTTGACCTGATCCTTTTAGAGAGCCACCACAAAACTTTATTCAGGCCATTATGGAATTGTGAGTCAAACTGAGATGTGACCACCAGTCTATTGCATGTTTTGCATAACTGAAGTTGAAGAAATGAACCTACTTCAATAGTTGGTGCACTTATAATCCTACTCAACAGGATGAAAGTGGAAAGCAAGCCAAAAAGTCTGTATAAACCCAGTTTGATCAGAATGGACAAGCTGTACTCAAAATGCTGCTATGAAGTTAGGACAAACCCTGGGGCACTAGTGCAATGTGTTTCCTAACTAAAGCCAAAGCTTCCAAGTAGTTACTGGCGGCAATCACACTCAATGGCTGATTCCTCATGGGTCAAAAACAGCGGTGTGAAAATGGTGTGAAAACAGTATAAACCCTTTTACACCATTTTAAACCGTTTTACACCATTTTCACACCGTTTTCACACTGCTGTTTTTGGCCCATGCGGAATCAGCCAGAGTGTCTACAACTAAAGGAGTAAACATCCCTCTGCTTAAAAAGGCAACCATGAACGGAGACCTGCTCTTCTAAGCCTTTTGAGTTCAGTGGAAGGAAGAGTGTAATTCTGTTTAGGATTGCACTGTCAGTATCCAAGTTGTTTGGTTCTCCAGGGCAAGGACTGTGATTTAAATGAGAACTAGCAGGGAACACATTTCTGATGTAGTGAAGTCCAATTAGTTCTTAATAGTGAGCTGTCATGGCATTGTAAGTCTCTTCGAACCAACAGATCATATTACTAACAAACTAATGAATGACTTATACTTACAAGGAGCTATACCTGGAATTGTTTAGAACTTTATTGATTATGCCATGATGAGTTCATTATAGTCTTTGCCTGACTGAAATATATGTGAGAAGCTATATGTGCTTGTGGAAGGGAACAGTACAATCCATTTTGGATAATATCTGCAAAATGTATGGTTTCTATGTTAAATCACTCAAATAGTGCCTGAACATATGTATAGCAGTAAATTTTTTTAAAAAAACAATACCTATTTGGTAACGTAGTTTGGAGTTAGACTTTGTAGTTTGACAGAGAAATCACAGCTTAAATTGCACTACAGCTGTATTTGGTCAGATTATCTAGGATCTGATAATCACGCACATACATTCTTCCTTTGTTACTGTTGTCGCTTTCCTCCTGATCATTGTTGTTTACTCCATCATCTTGGGAGCAAGCTCCTCTGAAACTCTCTAAAGCATAAATATCCAGTAAGGCTGTTTTATAAGCAATGCATCATAATAACATGAATAGAATTTTTCATAGTAAGAAATCAGCTGTAGTGTTCACAACCCGGAAAACTCTTAACTACCCTGTTTCCCCAAAAATAAGACATCCTCTGAAAATAAGACATAGTAGAGGTTTTGCTGAAGTGCTAAATATAAGGCATCCCCCAAAAGTAAGATGTAGCAAAGTTTTTGTTTGGAAGCATACCCGTTGACAACAGCATGTAGCTGTGGAGCAGAAAAATAAGACATCCCCTGAAAATAAGACATAGTGCATCTTTGGGAGCAAAAATTAATATAAGACACTGTCCTATTTTCAGAGAAACACGGTAGCAGTTTTCATGGGTTAACTGAATATCAGTCTATTATTATCCTCCAAGAAGTGCAAGGCAGTGCTCAGAATTCTCCCATTATTTTATCCTTATAGGAAGTTTGCGAGGTTGGTAGGGTTAAGAAAAAGTGTGGCCCAAGAATATCCAGTGAGCTTAATAGCTTATGGGTAGATTTGAATCTGAGTCTCCCTTTCTGACATTATGTCACTCTGGCGAATATCAATCTCTTACTCTGTTTGAAATCTCCCTTGTGGCTTCTGGCTTCTTTTTCTGGAATACAGGAAGCGTAGGCAGAAGTGCAGTTTGTCTGGCCTAATGTGACAGCTTTTGCCTTCTTGTATTGGTTTGTGGATGCACTACAAGTTAATTTTTTTAACAAAGATAACATAGTTGAGGCCATGGAAACTCTGTTCAAAATAGCCCTCATGACACCAGTAAACTACAATTAGTATTCTTGGTCCTGAGCCAAGAAAAGAGAACCTGTAGTTCTATCTAAGCAGGAATGTGGGGATTTTCTGAATTTCTGCCTTTTGCTTTCAGACATTCATAGAAAGGAGTGCTTTGAATGAATGTTCCTGCCAGACAAATTCTGTGCATTTATTTTTTTAATCATAAAGGAGCACATTAGACAAATTGAAAAGGGATTTTTTTTCTTTTTTTCCATCTGACCGGCAACTGCAAGAGGTATCCAGGAGGCAATTTTTTTCTGACACAAAGACAGAATCAGAGATAAGGAGGACCCTTGTCTGCATTAAGATTGGCAATCAAACCTTGTATAGTAGTGCAGTGTTTAATGTCTAGACAATGGGTCCTCAAATTTTTTGAGCCTGTGGGCATTTTTGAAATTCTGACCAGGGAGGTAGATACAACCACAAACTAGTGCCACGGAAGATGGAGCCATCCACAAAATTGTTCCATCAGCCTTCCTGCAATAACCTGTTTATTGAACAGGATCAGCATACAGCCACCAGCATCTTTTTCTGGAACTAATTACAATACAGCAGTTGTATTGGGTTAATAACTCTTGGGTTAATAATTGAGTTAATAACTCTTCCCTTCTATACCCCTCCCTTGGAATCCCAGTGGGGCGAAGTAACTAGCCAAGTTCTAAGCAAAACTGAATATTCAAGGTCACCCCATAGACAAGACAGATGTTGCCAGGCTAGAGGGTGAGAAAACATTTTCAGCCTAGAGTGAATTGAAAACAAGGCAGAGGTTTCCCACACCACCTTCTTTCAGCCCACTCCCAAAGATTCATGGCAAGAACAAAGAGAAATATCCTTCAGATGGATGAGGCATATCAACAAGTTTTCACAGGATCTTGACAGAAAGGGAGGCTATGCATAATTGTCATAGTAACTCTTCAGCGTTTCAGTCAGAAACTCTGCTTAACAAGATGACCTTTAAAGTGACCACATGGTTCATTTTCTTGCTTATGCACAGCTTACCTTCACTGTGAAGATCCTTGTGTTATGGTGGGAACTTCTACTGACCTGAACAGATAATCAGGTTGCCAATAGCCAATCAGAAACCTTGTGGGCAAAAGCCTGATCTGCCTCTGTACATTTGCTAAAATAGTTGGTGGGCACCAGGAAAGGTGTCAGTGTGTGCCATGTTAAAAACCCAGTCTAGGCTTTATTTCCTATATACCAATTGCATACCACGGGCGTTGTTTTTCCCTTTTTAGCCAACTATGCTTGATGGTTTCTAAGTGTCTTACTTTGTATTTTTAGAAATTAATAGTTATAATTAGTGGGCCAAATTCTTTTAACAAGGATTCTCTTCAACGTTATTCAGCACTGCTATATGTCATCAAAGAACTTTATAAAGTGGTGATGGCTCTTAATTGGTAAAGGGTGTGATTCTGTTTCCTTCAGCATGCTGTGTGGTAGATCATTCATCATGTACATCACTAATTCCAGTTAATTTGTTTGATTATAAAATGGATATCACTCAATTACAGTTGCACAGAATTTAATGTGATGTTAATATGACTAACTTTTTTCCTCTAAATAAATTTATTTAAGTATATTTGTATGCTACCAAGTCTTCTGAGAGATAAAACCACATAATGCAATAGCTGTTTAAAAATGCAGATACTTCCTTTAAAATCCCAGGGGCAAAAATATCCTCCAGGATGTTCTAGACAACCTGTAATGATGTCACCAAATGCATTTCTTGGGGGAGGGAGTTCCAAAGTATTGGGCAGAGTGAAGTGAACCCTCCCATGAATTGAGAGTATTCCAGTTTCCTCAGCAAGGCTCTGCTGGATGATCTCAGAAAATAAGAGCAACTATGACAGCTGGTTTGCTTGAGTTTCAAACTGCAGCTATCCATGTAGCTGTCCTCCATTTTCTCTTTTACTGTTGACTGTACTGGGAGAAGGCCAATATAGTTTGCAGTAGCCAGAAGCTGTAGTGGTTTTGGCTAAGTGATCTTGAACAATACATAAACAATACACCCTTTAAAATTTGTAGCTAATTTATTTTCTGTGGTGCAAATTCAATACTGGTGGAGATTACTGTTTGAATGGTCCTTGGGGAATTGCAAAATGATACCAAATCGTAATAATTTAAAGAACCAACTAGCAGGGTATATTTAATAAGTATTCAATATCTAGGCAATAAATGAAAGTAATGAGCAAAGGAACAGTGTGCCAATGAAAGACTTAAGGGCTGATGTATTGTACAAATTGTTTTTACTAGAAATTGATTAGATTTTCATGGACTAGATGTGACTTTGTTCAATGATTTCCTGAATTATGTCATCTCAGCAGGGCTTAATTGGAGCCATGACTCACCAAGGCCCAGCCCCCAATCTTTTTGAAATGTCAGGAATCATCATTGGAGTATATAGAGCCATACTATTAAAAGACTTGCTTAGTGTATGTGGAATACCAATCTGTCACCATGCAGTCATTGTAACCATCCCTTGCATACCTGGACTTAGGTAGAGGACTTTCAAAACAATGTATGCAATTTCCAGGCATACCTGAGAACCTTCCTTTGCATTTTTTAAAAAAATAAATCAAGCACTGGCCACAGTATTTTACCTTGAGAATCATGTCCCATGAAGTAACTTATTTTCAAGTTGTCAGCAGTGACTGGCTTATTTGGCACAGGTGCTATTAAATGCCCCCCGGTTAATAGAGCAAAATAAGGTCATACCATCTCCTCAGATGAAAATAGGCACACTTACATAACCCCCAATTCTCATAAACAGTAGCACTTGCCTAAGGGGCCCCCACTGCACATTCCTGGAAGTTCTCACATCAGTATTCATGTCCTTCAATGATTTAAAAGTTAGAATAGTTTAAAACACAGCAAGAAAATATATAATTCATAATAGTTGTACAATATTATACTAATCAATCAAAATATACTTCACCAGCTTTGATGTGTGTGATAGCATACTGTATTCTGTGCCTTTCTGTTCATGTGCATTTACAGAGATGAGATATGTAAGCATGCATGCACATAAGCCCTTAGACTCTTGACTTCTACAGACTTGGAGTGAGAGAAAGTGGACACTGAAAAATCACCATTCTAACAACTTGCTCAAGGGGGCAGAGACAAAATAAGATTCATTTACCAGAGACATTCTAAAATAAAAAGGAACCTGTAAATAGGAACAGTTGGGAAACACAGAAGGATAAAAACTCATTTTATTCAGGGTTCCTGGGTACAGACTTGTTTTATGGAGAAGTCCCTTTCTGATCATAAAGAAGACTTCCCTTTGATGAGAGTTTGCCAAACCTTCCCTGTTTGGAAGGGGTTTCTCTCTTTCTCTGTGTTTCCTACTGTTTCCTACTCCCTATCTTTCTCCTCACTGTTCCTCTCTTTGCCCATCTCAACTTCTTTCTTTTCATTCTCTTCTCCTCTGTCCTGGCTCTTTTGAGGGATTAATTCCCATACATACACTTGCCTTCCACTGTCCATGCGTCTTCCCCTTTTCCTCTTAGACTTTTTAGCCTCTGTCCTTCACCTTATTCTGCCAGTGTCACTATGCCTTGTGTGAAGCCATGTACATCAGGTGCTGAATGCTGACCCTCAGCCTGAGATCACATGGTTGATTTATACCTGTCCCAGCCGGCAAATCCTTGCTAT
The DNA here is from genome assembly GCF_021028975.2 of Sphaerodactylus townsendi. Classification (NCBI taxonomy): domain Eukaryota; kingdom Metazoa; phylum Chordata; class Lepidosauria; order Squamata; family Sphaerodactylidae; genus Sphaerodactylus; species Sphaerodactylus townsendi. The sequence continues at coordinate 55,122,442 of NC_059433.1, forward strand.
TGCGGCCAGATGATGATTGACATAGCACCCAGTCAAGCTCCTCCAAGGAAGCTGCTGGAGTAATCCTTTATGTGTTTCCTCCAAATTTCCATAACAAGCACTAGCACCCAGGAATTTCCTTCTGGCAGAAAGCAGTTTCCTTCTTATCCAGATACCACACAAGAAGCAAAGAATTTTGCATTTGATGTACAACAGGATTTTTACTCTGCCTGGTTTTCTTCATCAGTGGATCACTTTCTACTGGAGTTATCAAGAGAGGTCTAACTTACCCAACATGGACACAGATACCATGTTTCTCCGAAAATAAGACAGCGTCTTATATTAATTTTTGCTCCCAAAGATGCGCTATGTCTTATTCTCAGGGGATGTCTTATTTTCGAAGAAACAGGGTATGTATCCAGGGAGCGGGGGACTCAAGCTGCAGGCGCTCCTTGAGGGGATGCACAGGAAGAGCTCCCACCCTGATTGATCTAGCCCAGCCTCTTCACCTGGAAGTAAGTTAATCTTAATATTAAAGCAACCAGAGGCTTTTGTTGCTGTGATGGGAGCAGGGAGGTGGCCTGGGGAAGTAAAGTGGTCCATGTTCTATCCCACCACTACCGTAAAGAAGCCAGTCTAGTTGCTTTAAAACTGAGATTAACTTACTTTCAGGCAAGTGGCACTGTGGCCAGGAGGAGACTGGGGGTAGGGACATGGCCAAGGAGGGCATTCTTTCCCAGGCCTGTCCGTATACCCAATTTCATCCCAGCCACAGGACCTCTTACTTTCACAGCACTGAAAGTGAGTTAATCTTAATTGTAAAGCAACCAGAGGCTACTTCTTGTGACAGCAGGGAGGGGGGACATGGGTGACCTTGCCCCACTGCCAAAACTCTCTACTGCCCCCTTTCTCTTCCCCTTCCTCTTTCTTCCCCTTTTCTCTCCCTTTCCCTCTGGATTGAGGATACAGTACTGAGTAGTAGTGATTGAGAACAAGATCTTGGGGGTACAGGTGGACTGTAAGTTATATATGAGCAGTCAGTGTGATGCAGCGACAAAAAAGGATAAAGTGATCTTGAGGTGTATCACTAGAGACATAACATCCAGATGGCAAGAGGCAGGAGAGGTGCAGTTTGAGAGTTTGCCCCAGGTGCCCTTTTCTGCAGATATACCCCTGCATGGACAAGCATTAAGAAATCAATATTTCTTTCCTGGCCAGCTATAAATTGCTTGTTCATAATTGCTTCTTAGAAGAAGAGTTTGGATGTATTCCCTGCTTTTCACCACCATAAGGATTCTCAAGGTGTCTTTAAAACTCCTTCTTGCCTTCTTTCCATGACAGAAACCCTGTGAGGTAGGTGGGGCTGAGACAGTTCTGAGAGAACTGTGACTAGACCAAGGTCACCCAGCAGACTGCACGTGGAGGAGTGGGTAATCAAATCCAGTTTTCCAGATTAGAGTCCACCACTCCTAACCACTGTACCATGTAGCTTTCTCAACTGAAGTTTAGATAACCATATTATTCTGGCCTTAAGCCACTTGTCGATTTTTTGCTGTTTCCTAATCCTTAAAAGAAACTATAATATGAACGTGCTGATTAGTGTTTTAGATGGGTGATATGAACAGGGCTGGGTGAGCCAAAGCAGCTGTCTCCAAAGCACATAATACCGTGTTTCTCCGAAAATAAGACAGTGTTAATTTTTGCTCCCAAAGATGTGCTATGTCTTATTTTCAGGGGATGTCTTATTTTTCTGTGTTCAGTTCGTCGAGCATGCTCCCAAACAAAAACTTTGCTACGTCTTACTTTTGGGGGATGCCTTATATTTCACACTTCAGCAAAACCTCTACTACGTCTTATTTTCAGGGGATATCTTCTATTCGGGGAAACAGGGTAAATTAGCTTATACTCCATCTGAGAAAATGCATCCTTCTGTTCTGGACAATCAATAAAACTAATTTATGATTAATCGCTTCCAACTTCTGTCAAGATTCTGAGGCAAAAATGGTTCCAGTTATTCAGCCAGATTATGCTTCCTAATTTCTGGGCTATTACTTTCCTTAAATACACAGAACTAAAAGCATATTCACTTCACCCTTCTTGTCAATGGGAATGGGTAGTAGAAGTCCAACAGATTTTTCAAGTTCTCCTTTTCTGCCTTTTTCCTTTTTGCTTGAATTGTTTTTTTCTCTTCCATATATTTATTCTTTGATAACTGAGTAATTTCTAAAAAAAATCATGTTCATTAATGATATTTTGTTTTCTTTTTCTTGAATGTTTATTTCTTAATTCTTTGACTTACTCTGGTTCCTTTGTTGCAGTCATTTTTGTAAACTTCTTTTTCTTAATAAGAATTTCAGTACTATATCACACTCTGAGCTGATGTTGTCTTTTGGATAGTTTGATCATTTCATCTCTCATACCTTCTGTAAAGCACAACTGATGTAACTATTAGCTTATTATATTCAATTAGGACACCATTATCATAAATATGTTTTGAACCCATAACACTGGTAGGCATTCACCTACGTTATTTGCATAAAACTCATGAACAGTTATAGAGATCTCATCACTAATTTTTGATATACAGCATGCCAGCTCAACCACTATTTCTGCATTACTTCAGCAACACTTTTGTTTCTTTGGGCCTTTCCCCACTTACCTTAAGCCCCGCGCTACTCTCCGAAAGTAGCGCGGGGTCCCCCAGCACTCCCCACGACAGGGGCGGTGACAGCGCAGCCGCCCCGATGCTGCCGCTGTCGCGCCCCCTCAGCGCGCGGCATCCCTGGCGCTCTTTTAAACGGCGCCTTGTGATGACCCCGCGCAGAGCGCGGGGTTGTGGGGACGCACGGGCACGCACCAGGGATACCACGCGCTGAGAGCAGCACGCGGCATAGGGGGGATTAAGGTAAGTGGGGAAAGGCCCTTTGTTTACCTATCTACCCATAAAGTCTGAACTTCCATCAGTGGCTCTGAGGCTCAATCAATAGGTTTTTTTTCTAATTAATGTCCTGCATACAGGATATGTAGTATATAAATCAATCTAAAATATAAACTGAGGAAGAAAAAAATTAATTTCATTTCATGTTTTAGGGTATGTGGGGTAGGGTTGCAAACTTCAGGTGGGGAAATTCCTGTGGCTCTGGTACTAGAGCCTGGGAAAGGTGGGGTTTGTGGAGGGGAGGGAGCTCAGCAAGGTATAATGCCATATAAGCATAAGCATAAGCATAAGCATTTTATTGTCATTGTGCACGCACAACGAAATTTACAGCAGCATTCCTCGATGCACACAATTTCAGACTCATACAATTTCAGACTCATGCAATTTCAGACTCATACATCATCATCCTCCACCCATCCCTACATAGCCCCAAATACATCAATATGAAGCAGCGGAGTTTAGCATAGCCACAGCTCTAGAGTAGAAGCTGTCTCTAAGCCTCTTTGTCCTAGTTCTGAGGGCCCTGTACCGTCTGCCAGATGGTAGCAGTTTAAAAAGAGAGTGTGCTGGATGAGACGGGTCCCTTAGAATATTTTGGGCTTTATTTAGGCTTCGGGCATTATAGATTTCTTCCAAGGAGGGGAGAGGGCAGCCGATAATCCTTTGTGCAGTATTGATCACCCTTTGGAGCGCCTTCCTATTCGCCACTGTGCAACTGGAGAACCATACACAGATGCAGTAGGTTAGGACACTCTCTATAGCACAGCGGTAAAAGGACACCAGAAGTTTTCCATCTAGTTGTTGCTTCCTTAAAAGTCTCAGAAAGTACAGTCTTTGCTGGGCTTTCTTAACCACCGCGGTAGTCTGTACTCCCCAGGTCAAATCCTCTTTAATCATAACGCCCAGAAATTTAAAACTAGCCACCCATTCCACTTGATCTCCATTTATAGTCAAGGGCTGAATTTCTGAGCTATTCCTTCTATAGTCCACTATGAGCTCCTTTGTCTTGTTAGTGTTAAGAACCAGGTTATTTTCCCTGCACCATGAGAGCAGTCGGTCCACTTCATTCCGATAGGCAGACTCATCCCCTCCAGAGATGAGCCCCACCACCGTTGTGTCATCAGCAAATTTGATAATGGTGTTACTATGATAGACAGGAGTACAATCATATGTATAAAGGGTGAACAGTAAAGGGCTCAACACACAGCCCTGTATGCGTTCCCATATTTAGAGTAAGAACTGAGGGAAACCCGATTTCCCAGTCTAACCCCTCTGGGAACGCCCAGACAAGAAGTCCCTAATCCACAAAACAGATTGAATGTGAGAGTCCAAGCTCCACAAGTTCTATCACCAGTCTTTGTGGCGAGATTGTATTAAATGCCGACCTAAAGTCAGCAAAGAGCATTCGCGACATAATTCCCCTGCCGTCCCAGATGCGCCAAAGCTGTGTCGCGGCTAATGGCAACCGCGCCCTCCGTAGATCTATTAGTCCGATATGCGAACTGATGTTTAGCAAATGTATCTGGAAGGCAAGAACTAATATGCCTATAGAACAGTTTTTCAAAACACTTCATGATGATGGGGGTGACTGCCACTGGTCTATCATCCTGAAGATCGTCAGCAGGGAAATCTCTTTGCAGTGGGACAATGGTGGAAGCTTTCAAACAAGATGGAATGGTGGACTGGGATAAAGATCGATTAAAGATCCCAGTAAAACACCAGCCAGTTGGTTAGCGCATTCCTTTAACACCCGACCGGGAATACCATCCGGTCCAGCAGCCTTCCTTGGATTCACAGCCCTCAAAACTTGCCTCACCTCATGTTCCTCCACAGTGAGGTGTGAGCTGCAATCACCTGGTGGCTGTGTGTCATCTCCTTCTGATAGACCTGTTTCAAAGCGGGCAAAAAAGTGATTTAGCTCCTCTGCCAGAGAAGAATCCCCATCCACAGAAATGTCATTGTTTGGTTTATGGTTGGTAATTTGTTGAATTCCCTGCCACACCTGCCTCATGTTGTTATTATTAAAATAATCTTCAATTTTTCTCTTATAACTCATCTTGGCTTGTCGAATGCCTCTCTTGAGACTGGCTCTCGCCGCACTATACTTTGCCTCATCACCAGATCTGAAAGCAATATTCCTGTCATGCAAAAGTCGCTGAACCTCCCTTGTCATCCAGGGTTTATGGTTGGAGTAAATCCGGATGCGCTTATCCACAGTAAGAGTGTCTGTGCAGTAGGTGATATAACTCAGAACAGCAGTGGTATACTCCTCCAGATCTGGGTGGTAGAAAATATAGCACCTTGCAAATCAGTCTTTCTCTAGTAGAACTGATAATTTTCTGGAGAATAGCTGTGATGTTTTCTGCTAACTGAGGGCGGGGGGTTGGCCTTGTAGAAAGCTCTGTCTTGTCCATTCACAACTTGAATCTGGATTTAAGAATCCACAGACTGGGCCCAGTTTATTATTAGAATATGCAAGTGGAAATCCTCAAGGATTTGTGGGGGGAATTTCCCTCTTTTCCACTATTTCCTCTTTTTCTTCTTGAAAACTCCCCTTTCCTTCCTCCTTTCCTTCCTATCCATCAGCAAACCTATCCTTATCTTCTCCCAATCTTCAGTTTTCTGCCGTCTCATACCCCTTGGGGCCCTCTGCCCAGGAAAACTATGGCCCAATTGTGCAGTGTCAGTTGCTGGGACTGGCCCAGTTGCTCAGTGGGGAACCTGCAAGGACTTGTGAAGGGCACCCATTTTTCCTTGTCTCGATTTCCCCACACTATTTTCTCTTTCCCTCCCCTTGGCAACCCCAATATCCTCAACCATTTCTGGTTCCTTCTCACCAACCCTCTGACCTTCAGTTATATGTATTATTTATTTTACATCATGTATAGCCCACCTTTCCTCACAATAGGGACTCAAAGCACCTTACTCAAAGTCCTCTTATCCATTTTATCCTCAGGAGCAAAGGCAGACTGGGAGTGAAAAACTCTGAAATATACTCCTCCCCCAGCCTACTCTGGCCATGCCCCCAAAGGAGAGGGGACGAGGCACCCTGCTAAACCAATTAGCCAAGTACCATTTTCCTTGCCTCAGGCAGGTCTTAGGCAAGTCAGAAATTGCTTTTGTCCTTTCACGTGGGCAGGGCACTGCCTCCATTATCTTGGCTGGGGGGGGGCTTCCTCACTTCACATGGGGCTCAGCTAAGCACTACTGTCTGCCTTGCTTTGCATGGGGCCAGATCTATCTCTTGTAGGTTTCAGCCTGGCCAGAAGCATACATCTACCTTGTCTGGCACGGAGCTTGGCCAGCCTGGGCACCACATTCTTCCTTCCCTTCCCTTCTACGGGGCTTGGCCGAACCAGGCACCACCATCTTCCTTTCCTTACCTTCTGTAGGGTCAGCTAGGTACATCTTTCTGCCAACCTTTTAGCAAGCTAGCCGGGCACTGCCATCTGGCTGCATTTTATCTGCCTTGTGTCATGTTGAGTAGGTGCTGCCTCTTGCTCCTTGCAGGAGGTTCGGGTGAGTCGGGCCCCACCCTTCTTCCAAAGGGCTGGTCAGCCCAGGTGCGAGTAGGAGGCTATTAACCCACCGGAAGGTGTTCAGGTGCTCTTCATGGTCAGTCTTTGCCCGGCCTGTGAAGTGTTAAGCTGAGAATGCATAGCTGGCCCGAAGTCACCCAGTGAGTTTCCAAGACAGAGTGGAGATTCGAGATCCTAACTGAGACGAACCAGTGGACTATACTGACTTTAATGTGCTGGCTGCTATTGAACATTAGCAAGCAGCCAGATGTAGGCAAGCTACACAAGTTATGGGGTATCAAGTTTCCAAGTCGTTCCTTCTGGGCCTGGTCCCAATGGCAAAAACAGTGCTGAAAAGAGCCCTGTGCCCACCTCCTGAGATGTGTTCATCCCAATTCATGTGCAAGAAATCATTCAAAAATATATTTTTATAACTATGACCAGAGTTAAATTGGAGCATATGTGTTTGAAAGATTTTGTCTTCTTGCATATGGTATTTTTCAAATGACTCTGCATATGCTCAGACATAATTAAAGTGTCTTATGCATGAAAGACCTTATCTCACATAAAACAAAAAGGGAATGTTGCAAGCAGAATTGTTACTTAAGTAAAATGTGTTGAACAATATTTTAAATACAGAAGATAAAAAGCTGATAAAATAATGCTGACCTTTTAACCTGAACAGATAAAAAGAACAATTGTCAGTGGATACTTGCTATTTCAAGCAATGATATCAGTATCTTTGGATATAAGGGTAGACCTTTTTTGCTAAATGTGAATCTTGCCAATTACTTCTTCCTTTAAATATCTTCTTGTACAGGAGAACATGAATAAGAGGAAATCTTCAAAAATATCAGAACTGAGGAATAAAGGAAGAGCTCATGTTTTGGTTTGAAGATAGGATTATTTTTTTCTGGTAGTTTGTACCAGTATTTCCTTTGGATCTCATGTTTGAAGTTGAACTTCGGGGTATAATTCTGGAAGCTTTACCTGATATTGAGACTGGACACTTTAGGATCAAATTATTCATCTGCTAAAGTATCCATACTGTATGATTCTACAGACTGAAATCACAATACTACTGCTGTGCATCTTGATTTATTTCAGCAGTTCATACATGACACATCACTGGTGTTAAATATAAATTAATAGCTCTAATAATGGGACTTTGTTGACATGAATAAATGTTATTCAGCACCTTATGAATGGCATCCTGAGCAAGAAGATTTTTAAGAACTCCTCACAATGTTTAAAAAAATTCTGCACACAAAGAGTATTGACAATTGGTAGTCCATGATTAGAGAAGGCAGAGAGCAGAGAAGCTGGAATGTGAAAATACTGTAAGCTAACTGTGAGTAATGTGTACTGATAAACTAATCAAACAAAAACACGATAATAAATTGTGCAGTTCAGATTGGTTAGATAAAAGATAGCACTTTAATTAGGTTGATTGTTGTTCTTTATGGGATTTAGGCTCTCTCTCTCTCTCTCTTTCTCTCTCTATTTTTGAAGCCCTGTGCACATCCTCTCGCTTTATCTCTGGACAACTTGCCTGGAGCAGTCCATGCAGACATACTGAGCATTCCCTGCAAAAGTGCCAAAAGTATATCCAGAAATGGAGACTGCTGGGATTGTATTGCTTATCTCTGCAACTGGTGGAAATCATTAGTGGTACCTTGTGTATTATACTATTTTTAGAACATAAAGCTGGTCAATTTTGGTTGAACTTTTTTGTTGTATAAAATTTAGCCTGATAAAGTGAGAAGTGGCTGGTACACTGAGAATGATCGTGTGATTGTTGCTGCTGCTGCTGTTGTTTTCCTCTGTAGCGTTTTAATTGAAGGGGAAAGCACAGTTTAACTTTGTTAAGTTTAATTGCAAGGCAAATTGCCTATATAATCTCTGATGATTCAAATTATAGATGATCTGTTTTTAAATATATCTCAGTGAAGTCAAGACAAATAAGAAAATCAGTTTGGTTGTAAATTGAAGTTTTTTTCCCTGGCAAGGTCTTTACTGGAGCATTGGGTGAACAAATAGGCTGTTAAGGATTGGGATACCCTAGCAAAGAATTTTTCAGTCTGTTCCCAATGAGCATTAGACAGTATATATGCAGAAAGTATTTACAGTTCATATCTAGTTAACACTGAATCAGCTAGGCAAAGTGAGCAAGGCTATAACAGAAAGACGAATCATGCAACTTTCCATGATTTGGAATTGAAATACTTTAGCAAAATGGTATACAGGAATAGAGGAAGCAATATAAGAAAGAGGTTGTGCTTAAAGTACAAAAATAATGTAACTTTTATGTCTCTAACTTATTTCTTAGATTTAAAGACTATTTACATAAAAATTATCTAATCTTTCCTTATCCTTCTAACCCACAAAATCAATTACTTAAGACTGTTATCTGACAACATTCTTATTGATTCTAGTCTGCTTAGCTGACTTTTATCACCAATTCAACTGTTCCCTTAGATGTTATTAGGTAAATTCTTTATTACAAGTTGTACTTTTTAAAGAGATCTTCTGATTTTTACTGGGCTCATCCACAACAGATTTTGGTCTTCTCTTATTTGGTCTCTGTTTTTGTCTTCATTCCTTCAGTGGTGCATGACTTGGATGTAGTCTTCCTTAGGGAGGGTGAAAACTGACAGAAAAATGGTAATGGTGCTAATGACTCCAACTTCTCTAACCCAACAAATCACTCTGGTAAACATTTTCTTCCTGTGTGATCTCAACCAGGGGAGGCTGTCTTTGGAGTCTATGTGACTTCCTCTGGCTCTCCCCTTAATCTGGGGAGGCATGTGGCCCACTCAGAACCACTGGCTGGAGCTTCAGATCCTTGAGTAAGTCTGAGAATGACCATTTTTGTCATGTCTAAACCGAAAGTCCACAACATTTTTAATCCAATTTCTTGTATTAGAAATCCAGACTTTTTCTTAGATTTAGGATTTAGTCCTGTTTATAATTTGTAAATAAATTGCAATGTAAACAAGGATGATTGTTTATTACTTTATAACGCTTGTCAAAATTGGTAATCATCATATATTCTAGCAGCGAACTGGGGCCCCATTTGTGGATACTTAAAGGCACCTGCCTCTTCTTCTGTTGGCAGCAAAGATCAGTAGCTATGCTGAGTCTAGTGGTGGCAATAGTGGGGGTTCAAACAGCCATGCAGGCCCAGCAGCAAAAACCTGGTGACAATGGACCTGGTGACAGTAGGAATCTACTGTGGACTGGCAGTGTAGGCTGGTAGCTGCTGTGGGTCTTGCAGTGGAGGCCAGGAGATACACACCAGTTGTGATGGTAGGAGAGGCAGGGAACTGCACTATGCACAAATATTGGAAGCCACTCTGGGCCCAGCAGCAGCAGAGGTATGGAAGGGCAGACTATCCACAAAGGTATTGCATGCTCCTAATTATATATTCTATTAGTTAACCCAGCAGTGGCATACTTAAAAATGGAGATCAGAGCTGTGAACAGTCAAGATGGCTTTTTTTGACAAATGTGGAAAATGCGTCAGGTTTGCAGAAAAATCTAAAAAAGGGGGGGAGGCATCTAAAGACCCTGCTGTGGCAGTTGTCCTTCTCATCACAGTCTGCAACCCACACAGATGTCCATACAGGTCCAATGATCCGCATCATACCCTTTTGGGGTGGTCAAGTGGAATCCCTCTTTCCCTTTTCAATTCACATTGTTATATGGTGGTGTCTTCTTTTTTTAGTATAAGGTAACCCTTTCCATTCCACAATGGAACTGTCCAGAGTGCGAATCCCACTGTCCATGAGGCTGGTTGACACGCACAGTCATGGCTTGGGTAAGGCAGAACTGGGGCAGGGAGGCTATCCCAGTCAGGCAGCAGAGGCAGGGTGGTGAGGCGTTCAGATTGAGGCCAGCTCACTGGGTTCTTAAAGGGTCATGTGCAAAAGAAGCGGAGCCAGTAGTGTTGGTTCGCCCTCATCCCGCTTATTTTCTTAGAAGAAAAAGGCAAACTCCAGCTCGCTTTTAGTAAAAGAGAGCTGTGGCGAATGTGGGTGAGGAAGTGGGTAAGTGGTGGTTGGGTGTGAGGGAGGGCAGAGTGAGGTGTGTGAGGATGAGCTGGATGTGTATGAGAGTATGTGTGATAGTAGTGGGTGAGGCACAGAGAGTGAAAGTTACCTGCATGTGGGGGGGGGGAACCCCACCTGACGTCTCACATGGCAAAGTGTGTAGGTGTTTCACTTCCACTCGTATTACCTAACAGTATTACCTATTTACTGTTTTCAATGCTCATCTCTGGCCATCTGCACAAACATTGTAAGGGCATACCAAGCCCTCAGGCCACAGAAATGCTGCACAAACATTCTAAGGGTGACAGTTAAACACAGCCAGCTTCATGGCCTGGTGCGCCAGGAAAAAGACGTTTTACCTGGCTCAGGTATGGACTTTCAAGCATTTGAGCCTAGTTGTCTGATTACCTGCCCAAGCTAACAGCTTAGGACGATCATGTGAAAAATTTGGGGTGATCCGTCCCAGCTGTTTCAAGCTGCAAGTAAGGGCATGACTAACAAAGTCACTGTTAGCTTTTTATGTATATAGATAGCAGAAGTCCATACATCTCTTTCATTGTAAAATTTATTGTGAACATTTAACCAACATAAATCCCCTAATTTCCTTAACCGTGTTGTTTTCCAGTATTTTGCTATACCAGTCTTGTTGCATTCAGAGTTTACAATATATATGATATAGATATGTCAGAGATAATTTGTACATTGTTAAACAATAACAAAAAAGAATTGAAAACATTAGTTCAGTCATTGCTTTACTATTGTTTCAAAAAGATAAGCTCCATCACATAACCATTCCATATTGAATGAGACTGAAATTCTAAAATAAAAACACTTTTCTCAGAGTAAGCTGCATTGAATAACATCAGACTTAATTCTGAATAGACCTACTTAGATTGCTCCCCCTTGAAATTTGCACAAACCATACTTTCCATTACTACTTTTATACATCACTTTTTGTGATGTTAAATAGCCAGCTTAAAACAACTCTCTTCTGATGTCTAAAGCAGCTGGAAATAGAAAATATTTGGAGTATAAAAACATGGACATTGTTAAAAGATTTCTGTGTGAATACATGTATTATAATTTATTATTTTTAAAGTAAAATTCTAAAATGGTACACTAAATATTAGATGGCACATTTTTCTCCAAAATTGCTGTCCCCTCCCCCAGAGGCATTCCTCCCATTGGGCAAAGTGGGCAGTTGCCCTGGGCGCAGCCCTGGGGGGGAGGGGGCAGGTTTGTTTCTGGGATTTTTTGTATTTTCAGTGTTTTTCCATTTTTGGCCTGCAGAGGACGCAGTTTTTAGGCTAGCAGCACCAAAATTTCAGGGATGTTTTGGGAGACTCTCCTGATGCTATCACCCAGGTTTGGTGAGGTTTGGTTCAGGGAGTCCAAAGTTGTGGACTCCCAAAGGGGGTGCCCCATCCCCCATTGTCTCCAATGGGAGCTAATAGGAGATGAAGCTACACCTTTGAGGGTCGATAACTTTGGATCCCCTGAACCAAACTTCACCAAACCTGGGAGGTATCATCAGGAGAATCTTTTACTGATACCACCCAGGTTTTGTAAAGTTTGGTCCAGGGGTCCAAAGCTATGGACTCCCAAAGGGGGTGCCCTATCATCCATTGTTTCCAATGGGAGCTAACAGATAAAGATGGGGTTGCTTAGACACCCTTGAGGGTCCATAACTTTGGACCCCCGAACCAAACTTCACCAAACCTGGGTGGTATCATTAGGGGAGTCTCCTAAATATACCCTGAAAGTTTGGTGCTGCTAGCTTAACAATTGCACCCCTGCCAGCAGGCACCTTCCAAATTCCCCAGATTTTCCTTTTAAATCCCCCCCGCCTTTGACATGGATTTAAAGGGAGAATCTGAGGTCCCCAGTTTAAACAACATTGCAAGTGATGCTGTTTCAGGATGAGGGGAGAATCAAGTCCCCTAAAATAGCATTACTTCCAATGTTGTTTAAACTGGGGAACCCCCAGATTCTCCCTTTAAGGTGGGATTGTGTGAGATATTCTGGGCTCCCCTAGTTTAAACATCTCATTGAAAGAATCACGATGCTGTTTGGGGGTGGATTCCAGCATCACTTGTTTAAACTAGGGAGCCCAGATTCTCCTTTGAAACATTGAAAGTGATGCTGTTTCCCCCAATTTGGGGTACTGGATACAACACCATAAAATGTTTTCATAGCAGTAATAAAACATTTTGAAAGCATTTTGAAAATGTTTTCAAAAAATTATTTCTGCTGTGTGGCATGGTTTATTGCTGTGCTCAGATTTGTGAGTTGGGGCATGTTCTATAATGTGATGGTGACTTTGAAAAAACCTGGTGTAAAAATCATTGCTTGGTCACAGTGGGGGAGGGCGCCCATGGGGGGCGCCAAACTCCAGTTTGCCTAGATACGCCACTGGGCGTAGCTACACGGGGGGGGTGCGCATTGCATTGGGCATGCTCCTGGGGGGGCATCAAACTCAGGTTTTGCCCAGGGCTTCAGTTTGCCTAGTTATGCCACTGCCCTCCCCCCAAATTAGTAAGCAAAATCATCCTAAGCAGAATTACACAATTTTAAGCCATTGAGCTAAACAGATTTAAAAGAGTATATCATTGCTTAGCATTGCAACAGTAGAATATTGAAATTACATTTTAGGTGATTTGATGATGGTAGACCTAGACCTACATTGCTCATTGTCTCATTGTATAATTTGCTGAAGGGTTAAATTGGTAAGCCTTAAATGTTTAATTATTACATTTTTCTGAATCTATGGTACAATTATGCTTGCCAATCTTCAGGAGGGGCCTGGAGATCTCCCAAAATTATAACTGATCTCCAAACTGCAAAGCTCAGTTCCACAGGAGAAAACAAAAGCTTTAGAAAGTAATCACATCTCTGTTGAACTTACTCTTTTTCCAAACTCCATTTTCCCCAGGCTCTGATCCTAAAGCTTCAGGAATTTCCCAATGGGGTTCGACTTCAGTGATTTTAAAGTGTGTAACTCTGTTTAGGATTACAGTGACAGTCTGGTTTGTTATATGTTCTGAAGCAATAGTGGACGATGTACCCATTATACTTAGTTTATTATTTTTCCTTCACTGGTTGTTCCCTCACCTACCAGTTTTACCATAAGTTATGGAGGAAAAGTGGAGTTCTCTTTGATTCTGCAGACTTGGGGGAAGGGTGGCTATGGGTGCCAACAGAAGAACAGAGTTGCAGCAGCTCCACTCATGTCATGCTATGAATCTGATAAAAGCTGACAGCCCTTAATATACTCATTTAAATGATAGTCAAATGAAGCTGATTGTGTATGAAATATACTCCATGCTTTTGAATATTAATGATACGCAGTAATACAAAATATTTAAAGTCTGCTGTTTGTTTTTGAAATGTATGTAGTATGCTTTAGGGAAAGCAGCTCTGGTTTCTAGAATTTTGCTTTTTAACACGCATACATATGTATATATATTTTTTCTAGATATTTCCACACTATATACTTGGGCATCCGTAGTCGACAAAGTGGAGACAATGACAGATGGCGTTTTTACTGGAAAATGGTCTATGAGTATGCAGATGTGAGTATGCTGCATTTGCTTGCCACATTCCTGGAAAGTGCTCCACAGCTAGTTCTACAACTTTGCATTGTTGTTCAGACACGTACTCTTCAGGCCCTTCAAGGTAAGTAAGGATTCATTTATTGTATTCTAACATTTTAAACATATTTATAAATATTTTGTCTATATAAAATCTAATACCATCCATGTTGTCCTTAGGGTTGTCAGCTCTTAGGAGGTTGTTGGAGATTTCCTGTGCAGAGCCTGGGTAGGACAGAGCAGGGCTTCTTTGTTCATAACATGTGACTGTGGTGTGAGGTGACAGATAAAGAGAAGGTGTATATGGTAGTTTCTGTCAGCATGGATTTAATATGCCTTGTATTTGATTTGTTTGGAATGCACATGCTCTGTTCAAATATAATGTCCCAATATGGAGTCTGCACTAATTTTCTGTGAGCATGTGAAACATTAATCTAGCCCCCCTGGATGATTTCTGGAGTAAACTGAGGGGCATTTTAATTTTTTCCCCTGACCTACATAGAATTCAAGTTCAGAGTGACATGTCAGCTCAGTTAATCAGCTGAAAATAATTTCAGAAATGAAGGCATAGGCCCTACTAATGGTAACATAAAGGGAAGCATTGTAGTGCAAGGATTGCTATAAAAATTAGACAAAATGTCATATTTTTTGCCTTGGTTTTGAATCTGTGATGCAGTACTATTCAGAGTTATGTTAACATAAACACACTGAAATCTGTGGGTTAAGATTCATCATAGATTTGAATTGGAAGCACCCCCAAAATAGAGCATATGGGACAGATTTATTTTATAGCTGCTGTCTGAAGCTCTTATTTGTGTGGCCAAAGAAAGTGTAAACCCTTTTTTAAACTCTGCCATTTTTAATTGTATTCTTTGATCTGGATTTTTAATCCAGTCCACAGTCCAGACCAGACCAGTTGCTTGATAATATAATTTAGTTCATAGTTCATAGATAATTTTAGTTTAATATTGGTTGCTGCTAGTTCTCCTCTCTTTTTCTCATGGTAATACTTTAAATCTGACTCTTGGCTTTTTGTCATTCTATATGAACTTGTTCATCTGCTTCTACCATTCCTTCAGGGGGTTTTCTTGTATAAAAATTGGCAACATCTGAAGAAAGAAACATGGACATCTTTTTAAAAGTTTTTTTCCACCCCTCTAATTTTTCTTCCCTTCCCACTCTGGATCAGAAAATCAGCAGCAACAGGAGAGAATAAGGCAGCTAATTAAAATCTAGAAAGTGGAAAGAAGGGGGGGCAGGACACATTCAGCTCAACACTATGAACAAACAGTAACATAACCCAACTGTCTCCCCTCTCCTTCCTCCAAGCACACCATCCCACACCTTCTCTAGTCCACTCCTGATTTATACAATGGTAGGCACACAGTGTGCAAACAAGAAAAAGATAGTCCTTTGGTTAAGGCAATGGTGGGATTCAGCAGGTTCGTACTACTTCGGCAGAACCGGTTTTTAAAACGGTGCTTGTAAACAACCAATTGTTACATTGTTTGAATCCCACTACTGGAACCAGTTGTTAAATTATTTGAATCCCAGCACTGGGTTAAAGGCGGTAGTGGTGGTGGTAGTAGTAGTAGTAGTAGTAGTAGTAGTAGTAGTAGTAGTAGTAGTAGTAGTAGTAGTAGTATGAGAAATAAATCTACCAATACATCTTAGAGAAAAGCCCCTTTCCCACAATGTTCATTTGGCACATAAACTTGAGTTCCTATGGCAGTTCCACAGGATAACACAGTGGCCAGTAAAGTTTACTGCACTTCTAGGAACGGTAGTTCTGTGGGGGATTTCAGGGACCCTTAGAAGGTTCAAGGCTAAACTGCAGTCCCTTGAAGCAAAGATAAAGTGGAATAATACCAAATAAAGGTTCCTAGTGTGGACCTATCTTAAAACAATGCAGAAAATAAGTGATTTCTCTCCACTCGTTCCAGCCACTTGTTGGATTAATTTCTGATGTTGGAAGAATGCACGTTTTCTAGTTACAGAAGATTCTTCATCAAGGAGAGTCATTTTATTTGTTCATAGTGGAGGTTCTTACAAGTTACAGTGCCATTTTATACTGGGCGGGGGCTGCTCTTACCCTGTTTCCCCTAATATAAGACATCCCCGAAAAATAAGACATAGTAGAGGTTTTGCTGAAGTGCGAAATATAAGGCATCCCCAGAAAGTAAGACATAGGAAAGTTTTTGTTTGGAAGCATGCCCGACGAACAGAACACAGGAAAAATAAGACATCCCCTGAAAATAAGACATAGCACATCTTTGGGAGCAAATATTAATATAAGACACTGTCTTATATTCGGGGAAACACGGTAGCAGTATTTAATACGGCTTCTTCTCATTCTCCTTTTCTAATGCTCCTGATCTGAGAGAAACACTTTGGAAAAGTTATTTCTTCCTGCTCCTAAATTGGCACAGCTGTGTATGCGTGTTTTGCTGTCAAATCACAACTGATTTATGGCGACTCTGCAGGGTTTTCAGAGGTGGCTTTCCATTGCCTGCCTTTTCTTCATGACTCTAATATTCCTTGGAGGTCTCCTTGGAGTTCAGTCAAGACTGAGAGTGTGTGACAGGCCCAAGATTACCTACCATGTTTCTATGGCAGACAGGGGATTTGAACCTGGGTTTCCCAGTTCCAAATCTAACCCTTAACCGCTAAACCATGCTGAATCTCTTGATATGATGAAGACATGTTTATTCAATGTGCACGTTCAAATAATTAACACAGTGAGGAGGGAAAGCCTATGGAATTTGAAAGCACATGGGTACAGCAATTAATTTTCAGTGTGTTAGCATATTTGAAAACTTCTGCAAATTTCTTGATTTCCTTCCTCTCTGTTAATCTCAAAGTGGTATTTTATCCTTTCTCTTCTCCTGCAGCTACCTCAGCTAGGCAGGACAACCAGAGTGCCCCCCCCCCCCACTGCCACCAGACTAAGAAATATATGACTCAAGAGCAAGAAAGGGGGGGCACATTTTCAGTTATTTGCCCTGGGTGCAATTTTTTATGGCTATGCCCCTGGTTAGACCATCTTTGCATGCCTTTATCCATGTTATTTTACTGTTGTCTTTGAATAATGTGTCATTTTGCCTAGTCAAATTTATTCCTGTATATTTAATTAGATTTGACATTACAACATACTCGTAATCTTTTAAATATCTTCTTCATGCTTTGTTAAAAATCTCAAGATTATATTCATCTTCTTCCTGTTGATCCTGAAAAGGAAACAATTTTTCATTTTTTTTCCTAATATATTTTGCATTGACAATATTGGGAGTTAGAAATTGTCAACACCACATCATCAGCATATAAATTTTCATATTGAACTTTTCTCCATTTCTGAAGATTCTACAGCGTATTCTGGTTACAGTGTGAATATATACAGGTTTGCGCTCTATAGTTGGGATGAGAAATTTCTTTTTGATGATCCTGGGTACTATAATTATTTAAATTAAATTGCTCTTGCTGAGAGTGTTGTAGAAATTGGAAAATTTGATCTCCAGCTCTTGTTATTATAATCTTCAAATAATCCTTGTTCAAGAAAATTGAGTAATTTTTCCTCAATGTATATATGATTTGTTTTTATTCCCAAATCTCATATTCAGGCATTTTGTTTAATAACGTGTTTTTTAACCCCATCATGGATTTTCCAAGATTGTTCCAGCAATCACAACAAATCTCCCAGCTACAGAGACCAGTTCCCCCTTAGGGTTCACACTGGGAAATTCATGGAGATTTGGCAGTGGAACCTTGGTTTGAGGAAGAAAGCAACTTCAGCAACACATAATGCCGTACAGGCCGGTCTCCAAAAACAGCCATTTTATTCAGCGAGCTAATCTTTGTTATATGGAGAGCAATTATAATTCCAGGTGATCTCCAGATCCAACCTGGAGATTGGCAACTCTAGTTCCCCTGGAGGAATACAGAATTTAGGAGACCCATGTTATCTATGTTTTTTAATGCTTGTGTAATGCCTTTAGTCACCATTATCAGAATTATAAAAGGAGCACCTATGTTTTAAGAAATGGCAATTCAGTGACTGGGCTGCCTTTCTGTGACTAAAAGTCAGTGTCCTTTCCAGAGCTGTTTAGGCATTTGTGGGATCATAGAATCTGTGAAGTGTGTGCTGTTTGAATGTCTGTGTTATAGGGAAGCTAGAGAGAAATGAATTAAACTTCTTATGTGCCAGTGAAATGAGCTTCCCCTTTAGTTACTAAACTTTAAATGGATTCTTGGCCACGAGAGTTTGGCATCCTGTGACAAGCTATCTTCTCTGATATGGTGTAACCTGGCCTCTTTGGCCTCTTTATTTCTTATAATTCTTAGTCGCGATTTGTTGATATTACTCAAGACTTGCAGGTCAGAGAAGTAGAGAAAGAAATGTGTTCTAAATAAACCTTCTTATTTTTCAGTCCCCATTTACTTTGACCATAAATACATTTGTGGTCTGCTTCAAATCGAGCATTTATTCCCTTCAGGATTGATTTAGACGTGCACATTTCTGAACTCACTGCTCCTCAGATTCAATTCTTGTCGGGGTTTCCAAAACTTGGTAAAGCAATTACCCCCACCCACCCCCACCCCCGCTCCACAGGGAAAGCGAAAGGGTTTCCCCTGGTTTTCTCTTTCTTCCTGACTTTCACTGCCGGCCCAACATTAGTTCCTCCGGCAGAGGTAGAACAAGAAAGTGGGGGGCAGACAAAAGGGCTGACTGTCACAGCTGGGGGATGCTTCACAGCAGGAGACTAACCTGCAAATGACTAACCATGGGAAAAACCCACTGCAAAGCACACTGTTGGACGAGAAGCACAAAAGCCCTTTGTCAAAATTCTTTCCTGTTGAAGGGCCAAAGTTTTACCAAGGAATTAAACAACTTGAAAATTCAGCACAGTTCTTAATACAATATTTAGGAAGTTGACAGTAACATCACAGAGCTGTGTGAATGAACTGTAATTTCTTGCAGCTGCAATGTATTGCTCTGTTACAACCAATTTTATTTTTAAATTTCGCAGTATAGCCTGTAGGGTTGCTTTTTAGCTAACTGACAACTCAGAAAAGGACATGCTATGGTGTGCTGAATGTTTCAGTGATCAATACATATCCTTTTAATTTACTTTAGAGAATTGCAGCATGACAATAAACATTTGGCATTTTGTTCTTTGCTTCTGAGAAGTTTAGGAAGCAGACATCTACATTAGAGACCCTGAACCTAGTTATTTATTCAGAAACAAATGTATGATGTAAGTGAAAAGCAGTAGGATTTCTTCATAATAGAGGAGTCAAGCGATATTTTTTATAATACCATATCTGACCTTGGCTTAATCTAGCCACATTCTTCTAAAATGCCACAATGAAGCAGAATTTAACATAAGAAAACAAATGAAAACTAAAATGAGCCGATTTGAATTACGTACAAACATATGTAGCTTTAACAGAAAAACTGATACATTTTCAAGGGAGGGAAGCAAAATGAAATATTTTATCATCCATTAAATGTCTTTGATTAGGCTCAAATTTAATTATTTCAATTTTAAACTAAATTAAACTATTTCGGACTTGGGAAATTGACTTTATTTTCACTTTTTAAAAATCATATCCCCTTATCGACTTTGCTATTAAAGCTGGTAATAAAAATGAACTTTGGGTGACGTTTTCTATAGTTTCTAAAATCACCTGTCTTCCCATTATATGACATTATCCTAATGAAGTACATGGTAAAGTATTGTCACCTTGTGTTTGTTCTGCTATTTTGGTTACACTTAAATTATTTCAGTGAAAGTTCTGAGATGCTCACATGTTTCCATGATAATCATTTTTGAGTGGGAAATACTCATTCACCCACAGTCTCCAAACTGGTTGACTTGGATTAACAAAACTAAAAGGGTCTTCAGAGAAGTTTCAACAGAGCGTAATCTCTGCCAGGACTCACAAAGGATCAACCCCATCTGTTGTTTTCAATGACAGACCCAACTTTAAAAAAGAATAGAAGAAAGGGCAGTTACAACGCATTAGCTTCCCCATTGAAGAACTACAGGGTGTTCTCAGACATCAGTCCTTAGGAAAACAGACTAAACCCCAACTTCTGTTTTTGTGGAAATTACTAATTTAACACGACAATGAGGCATTATTGAGCTTTAAGATCAGCTCAAATCCATCCACTTCCCTAACCGCTCTATTGTTATGTCCATTTGAAGCATTTCTGAAGTATGGTGTTTTCTTGCTTTCTGTTGTATTCTGATTTTGGATGCAAAGTGGCATGCCAGAGATAAATACAGAGGAAGTATGAGCACAGAATTTTACTTCATCTTATTATTGCTCTTTAATCTAACATTTAGGGGATATATCTTTAGCTACTACATTGAATATTTAGTACTTCTAAATTATTCTGTTTGAAGGGCCATGATGATTCAGGTAGGGGTGTGCACATCAAAACATTACACCTGTTTTTTGTCTGATCAACAATTCTTTGTTTTTCAGTTCTTTGCTACCAACTAAGACTTAACACAGGACCCTGTTTAATATCAAGGTGAATCTATTAATAGATCTCCCTTTTCCCCCTCTAAACTGCCATTTTGGGATCTCTTTCCACGTGTCGATAACGTTAGCCCTCCCTGTTGTTCAGATATGAGATTTCAGATACGAAGGACATATGCACTTTAAAATTCATAGGTGAAGGAGGGGATAGCTAGAGACAGCATTTTCCGCAGTGGCACTTTGCTTTTGGAATGGCCTCCCCCTTTTGTCTGGCACCTACTTTGCTTTCTTTTAGGTGTCAAACTAAGGCCATTTGTGTCCTTGTGGGCTCCTTTGCACTGAGCATACATTTCCTTAAGGTTTGATTCTTAGTTAAGTACACATTTCCCCCTTTTTGTCAGTCACCCTGCCTTTAGAGCAGAGAATCCCTGCTGTTTCCGAAAGCTAAGTGTGACTTTTGCTCTCCCTTCCCAGGAAAAGCGAAGAAGATTAGCATGCATTTAGCCTTCTTCAGATTTTTGTGCTTCTCTTTGGGCTCCCCCACCGATGCCATAACAGTTCCTCCCACTTTTTGGGCCTCCATTTAAGAAAGATCAGAAGGATTTTTGCTTTTGTCTATGCTGAAGGTCTATCACTCCAGCTATAGACCCAATGAAATGGATAAGAAATTACATCGTCTAGCAAACTAACCACTAGACCAAAGATAGCAGAAGGAAAAAAGCAGCAGACAACCTCCCCAAATGGGGGATGCACGAAAACCATGGGGAAGCAGAGGGCAGGCAAAATGGTGGCTTGGCTTGGCTAGGAACATTTCACAGGAGAATGATCCCTGTGCAAACAAAAAGCTGTGAGAAGACTACACTGCAAAGCAAAGAGGCAAGTAGTGCATGCATAAACGACCTAAAACACATATGTTACCCATGTTTTTCTCTTCTCATTTTTTTAATGTCTACTTCTGTTTTATGGATAGATTTTATTCTGTTTATAGCTAATTTTTAATGGCTTTTTAAATAATAATAATAATTTTGTAAAATGGAGTTGACTTGTTCCCTTTCTGCCACCTTACCACCACTTTCTCTTGAAACACCAAGGCCAGCAAGCCTCAGCCATCCTGACATGACAGGGGCAGTCTTGCTGCTGGCTGTCTTCCACCCACCATCCTCACCATTATTGCCGGTTTCCCAGGGCTGCCCCTGGCTTGCCCCTCCCTCTCTTGGCCCTTCTTCCCCACAGCCCCTCCCAGGGCTGCCAGCCCAATCTATATGGTCTTAGGGAGCCACGGAGTGGAGAGTTCACCCAGAGCTCCCATCACTCTTGCCATTTCCTATGCTTTCCTTCGCCACGCCAAACAGCCTCTGGACAAGCACCAGCCTCCGGCCTCGTGGTAAGTGAACTGGGTGCTCTTGGAAGGAGGAGTAAGAGATGGAATTGTCCCGAGCGGCAGCCAGCACAGGACGGCCAGTTTGCTCCTACTAAGCAGTTGGGAACTGGCTAGATTGGGGAGGGGGGCGGCTGGGAATACTCCATAAAACTCCTTCCGTTCTATAGAGGAAAGATAAAATAGAGTGATACTTCCATCATGCTGTTAATTTAAAATGATAGATGAGCAGGAGAATATATTACTCAAAATACTTACCGAGTATTGAAATAACCATGTTTAGGACACCCTTTAAATCCAAGGAATTTTGCAACAATTGGCTTCTTTCTGAATCTCAATCCTTTTACAGTTTGTGAGAGGATTATATATATATATGTAAGCACATACCATTTCTTTGAAAAGTGCTCCATCTAGATCTGTAATGGACTAATGCAGTTCTCACTGACATATTTTTGGCTGCCCTAGCTGCTGTGTTCTTAATGATATTCTTATAACTGTTGTTTGAAACATGGAGCTTTCAAGTCCATCAGTCATTCTAATAAAACTGAGCTCCTGAGAAAATAAGAACACTCACTTTGTAAAAGACAAATGGGATGTTAAGGTTTCAGGCTCCATTTAGCTGCCCATTTAACAAATTTAAATTTAGAACTCTTGATTGTGCTTAAAATATGCATCTGTCTGAATGGAATGTTATATCTCTGTGCTAATGAAGTGCACCATCTGAACCATTAAGTATTTGGAAACTATTCCAGCTTTTGTCTCTGGCAGCCTTTTCTGGTTTGCTCTTATTGTCCACATGATGATCCGTTGCACAGTAAAAGTTATTTCTGCTGTGGGGGAGGATTGCAGAGTTGATTGCTCAAGAGACTGACTTCAGACACATAAATAGGACTAGAATTAATTAGTAACTAAACTTCAGATTTGAGACCCTTACTAGATAAAAATTGAGGATTTCTCATATCTATTCCTAGCAAAGGTGCCAAAAGTTCCAAACCGTGAACACTCAATCCAGTTTTGCAGCATTACTTTGAAAAGCTGCATACAGTACACATACCTGGCATTATTTTGGATATATCATCATGACCCAAGAATTCATTTTCCATCATTCCTGATAATTTTGGATGTTGTTGTCCATATCTGTGGCAGTGTCTAGAATCTAATGGAGACCCTGTCACAACACCTTATTAATTTACCTAATTATTATTCCCCTTTCCTCTCAAACAGGAACCCAAAACATATAACTTCTCTAATTTAACCAAACAAGCAAGCAAAGTGTAAACAGACAAAATATGCAAAACGCCCACACATCAGACCACATCCTTCTGAATCCAGTGGTCCCCTCATTCAGTGGCTGCGGATTACAAACATAGACTAAGACTCAATCCTCGAGTTGCATCTGTGACCATGTGCAGGATTTTAATACCCAGCTAAAATGTTCTGTTGGCAAGATTTCTCTCAACAGTTACTATCTCTGTTCTCAACCATTTTATGTGTCTCCCCACATCTCCCCCTGCTCCCGGACTGTTACCCCTAGATTTATAAATGTGGGGAAGAAATAGAGACCAACATTGGGAATTTAATTCACAGATTATGTTGCAAAATATCTGGAAGAAATTATTTAATTTACCCCAATTATTTCCAGTGTGAGGCAGGAGAATATCTACCAATTACAATATCAAGCAGCAACAGTTAAACAGTGGTTTAAAAACAAGCAACATTTGCCATCACTTTGCATGTTGCTTTAAGTATCAGTTTCTGTCTTCTGTCCACTCCCAACTTCTTTCCAACTTTACAAGCTCTGGTTTAGGCACAAAAATGACTACTAGTTTTTTTTCCCCATTTCAAGTGTGCTGAATGAAGCTATTTTTAAAAAATGCCAATTCTGAAAAATAAATGCATGGGAACCAAATGAAATTTCAAAATCCAATGTATTACAGTTGGTTTGATCTTTTTGGCAACCAATGACCTTACTTAAGTTGCCTCATTTTTAGAGGTACTAAAAATAACTGACAGGAAAGGTATGAGGAGTTTTACAGCATTTGCTGCCCGGAAGAAAGGAAGCAATCCAAATGATTTAAAATTGATAACTGCTTACTGATGCAGAATTTTCTTGGTCATTGTAGTACTTGCAAGAATACAGTCAAGATGCAGGCTGTAACCAGTTAGTTGGAGTAGAAATCAACAGATGGCTGGAGCCACTATATGGCAGATCAAAGAAGGAGAACTCTGTGCCTCTTTCAGCAAGCATTTGTCGGAAGCAGCTAGGGAAGATGACTGGTTCACACAGCATTGTGAAATTGCATTGTAAAGAATGGGTATTGCTCTTCCTTCAAGTATAGTCATTTTAACTGCTACTGAACATTCATGAGCAGCCTGCATGCATGAAGCAGAATGAATCAGCCCATAATCTAACTGCCTCCAATAGATGTAAGTCAGTAAGGAGACAGGGATTCCTCTGCCTTGGGGTCAAGCTGTTTCTTTTGTTGTCACTGGAGGTCACTTAAAAACACATCATGGGTAGTGAGGTAGTTCGTAACCCTTTTGTCCCCTGCAGTTTTCCTCCTAAAAAGTATTACCCCTGAGCCGCTTTTTCCTCAGCTGCAGAAAATGTATAGCTATTTTCTTGCTGGAGTTGACATATAAGCAGCCAATGGTAACTTTTCCAGCAAGAAAATGGCATCAGAGAAAAGTGGCAAGGACACCCTTCTTTCCATGCTGTTTTTATCCTTATAAAGCAGTCCTAGTAGTTGCCATGTAACACATGGGTTTGACACTTAGTTGCCACTGAGTGTTAGCCATTAACTTTCTACCAGACTGGCTGGCCATAGTGATTGGGGGTATGCACTTCCACCCCAAAAGTTTTAATTTGGGTTTTTTTTAAGAGCCGTATTTTGGTATAGCAAATTTTCAATGTGGAATGGTAATTATTCTCAGATAGTTTAGGGGTTTGGGGATTTTGACACCTAAAATCAAATTCTTAATAACCCAACCCAAAATTTTGGTGCATTTCCTGCCCCCAAGGTAGCAGGAGCGAGATGGAAAGGAGAGGAAGGAAGCATGCTGATGGTGGCGCATGTCATCTGATGGTGGCACATGGTTCTCCCTTTTTGCTGTCAAGTCACATCAGACTTAAGGCAACGCCTGGTAGGTTTTAAACCCAAAACATTCCTGAAATTTCAGGAGATAAATTATCATCAGTTCTGGAATTTCAGAATAGTTTGGGGTCATTTCTGATATTCTGACCTGACCCAAAACAGCTAGTTTTGAGTTTGACGTCAACTTGGGTATATTCGCAACCTAAAAGAAATGCTTTGTATTATAATCAGCTCAATCTCCAAATCATTCTCAGATATCTATATTGTCTCTAAACTGGAAGTATTTAATTTTCTCTTCTCTTTTTCTTTGCCATCTATGCAGAAGAAATAATTTTCTTTTCCATTAGCACTGACTCGAGTTTTAAGAGATGTGTGACTCTTTATTGTAAAGATTCTTTGGGGAGGGAAATAACTTGGAACCACACATCCTCTAGGAAGCTGCACCACAATAATGACTGTGAAAACAGAAAGTGAAGAAAGACTCTGAGACCATTATGAAGTCATATTCTTTGGATTTTTATGCACCTGGCTAGCTCTATTTAATTCAGTGACATTACTTCAGATTTGCAATTATCTAAGAGGAAGAACAATGCTCTTTTCAAACTCTTCATGCATTGGCTCCAGATGGGAGTTCAGGGGACACATAATGGATAGAATTGAATCAGTATCTAAACATTGGTTAGCGTAAAATCAAAGAGATTCACAGGCACTGGCTCACAATGTAGAGCTGATTGCAGTACCACAGGACCTGCTAAGTACTGCCAAGGATATCATTTTGTCAGCATTTTAATTCCCAGCTAGTTTTCAATTACTTCTAACATCTGGGTTGGGGGGGGGGGGTTCATTGCTTCTAGAGGAACGTTGCAAAAGTACAGATTTTTGAGGCTCACAATACTTAAACATTTGTGTTTTCTATGGGGCTGGGTTGGAACTTCTGTTTTGATCAGCAGAAAGTGTTTCTGTTAGAGTCTTCTTACATTGATAAAATCCTGCCATGTATATTTTATATACAAATCAATTGATTCAAAGATGGGAGGTGAGTATGGCTAGGAAAATCTCAATGTGAAATTTGATCTTCTTTATAATAGTGGAAATCAGTAAGAAAGAACATAAGACAGATGATACAATGATGTACAGAAGAAAAGCCACGAACTGACTTGTCTTCTGTTTCACAAAATAGCCTCTACTTTTTAGATTCTTAAAAGGAAAACATTCTGAAAAGGGAAAGCTATTTGGTGAAGCTGGGAATTGTTGAAAATTAAGCTGAGTATAACAGCCCTACGTGGCTTGGGATCAGGGTAGCTGAGGGCCTGTCTTTCCCCATATGTTCCTGCCATGAAATTGAGATTTCAGGGAGAGGTCTTTCTGACTGTCCCACCAATCAAAGACATTTGTCTGGTGGGGACATGAGAGTGGGTCTTTTCAGTGGCTACCCCGCAATTATGATAGGGTTGCCAACCTGCCTTCCTGTTTCTATGACAGATCTCCAGATGACCAAGATCAGTTCACCAGAAGAAAATGGCTGCTTTTAAGGTCCCTCCCTTTCTCAAACCCCACCATTACCAGGCTGTACCCTCAAAATCTCTAGGTATTTCCCAACCAGAGCTGGCAACTCCAATTATGGAACATCCTTTCCTGGAAGGTACACTTGTTCCCCTCACTTTCAGTCTTTAGGAGACTACTGAAGACACTTGTATTTAGGATTGCATATGACACATTTAGTTTCAAATTAGTTTCAATTAGTTTTGAATTGAAATTCAAAATCTTTTTAATGTGTTTTATAACTGTTGCTTTGTTTATATTATAGGCCGCCTTGAGTGCTTAAGGCATAAATAATAAATATTTTAAGTAAACAAATAAACAATAAATAAATGAACAATAAAAATCTGAGTAGTCATTTGGGAAAAATTATTTGTTTTCCCTGGAATTCACAGTTGTTGTCTAATGCACCCTCATATTGGATTATTCCAGAATTTATTTTGTTTATTTTCTTGCAGTGATATTCTTTGCAAAATCTGGTACAAACTGTTACTTGCAATGACGCTATCATAAATAAGTTACGTAATTGGCATTCCTATATCCTATCTCTTGTACAGTATTGTAATGCTGATTGAGATGCATTCCCAAATATATGTATAGTGGCAATGCTATTTGTACTGCAAATTCTGGCTCCTTGTGTTGGAGTCAAAAGCATCCATATCAATGGGACATGGACAATATATACCCCAGACATTCCCTTCTCTCTGGACACCGTGTGTAACAGACTTCCCTCTGTGATACACCTCTGAAGATGCCAGCCACAGATGCAGACAAAACGTTAGGAACAAGATCCACCAGACCACAGCCACACAGCCTGGAAAACCCACCAGAACCATCCATCTCTACTTTATTACTGGTGTGTTAGCTCACTTGGAGTGGTTGGCTTAACCTGTGCCCATTAGCAATAGTTGGACTTGGTATAGCTTCAAAATGGTTGGTAACATAGGAGACTGGGGATGATCTAGAGAAGTAGATTTTTCATTCAAGTAATTAGAACTGTTATTCTCCCAGTTCTTGATTCAATTTGAGCATGAATCAGAATTCATTAATTCAGCCCTCCAAAAGGAAATATCTAACGGAGCCAATCCCTATATTCTCCAGAAGAAATGGGGGAAAAAACAAAGAACTTGGGTTGTAAGATAGTTTTCTTCTGTGCCACAACCCATTCTAATTGTCTTCATTAATGTTATCCTCCTTGAGCATGTTCTGAGAATACACACAACATCTCCATCCTCCCTTGTACTAGAAATGTCATACCTAAAATTAATTTGCTATCTTGGTACTTGCAGCAACATTGTAATTAACAATGGGAAGTGATTTGATTGTTCTAAAAATATATATAGTGCAGAGAATAAGAAGAAGTAAGAAGAGAGCAAGCATGGTATTGTGGTTAAGAACAGTTTGTTTCCCCACTCCTTCGCATGAGGCCTACTAGATTGATTATGGGCACTGTCATTTGTCACTTCCTCTCATATTGCCACCATCTGGGTCCAGAATTGCTTCAGCTGAACCTGGCCAGAAGTGCTAAAGAATGAAGCAATGCAGAAGCCTGTACCTGTTGCCTTCCATATTGAAGCTATGTTGGCCCTGCTTAACTTAGACCTGGATTGTGATGTTATGGAAGGGGAGAGGTGAGCATTCTCCCCTCACTGCCACTCAGATTTAATCTGAACTGTGTCACCTGGGGGCCAACCACCTTGAATCAGGTTGACAAGTGGGAAGGGCAGTAGATATGCCGGAGCATCTCCTGTGATGACTATTTAGATTAGAAAAACCATAAGGATATTTTAACAACTGTTAAAGGTCCCAGAAATAGATGACACACACATTTCTGGAAAGCAGGCACAAATGTACAGCTTGAATGAACATTTAGAAAGCAATAGAAAGAGAAAGAATTAGCACAAATGTACAGTCTGAGGACTTCAAGGGTTTCCTAACACCTTCTACTGGGCAGCCACACTGTCATTAACAACTCACATCCTTTGAAAATTCAACCGGTAGGGGCCTAATATACAATGACTGGATGTATAACAATAATCTTTCCGAACATTGCTTTCTTAATGACAGTTCATTTCACTGTGAAGAATGTGTTGAATGTAAATGTATGGGATAATTATTTCTTCCCAGCCCAATATGGTTTCTTAATATTGACCAAATAAATCTCTTCATTTATACCACCTGTAGTAAGTTCTTATCACAAGGAATTTCTGTCTTCTGGGAATATATAAAATACAGTGAACATTTGGTATCTCTCCTTGATGTGTGTGTTTTTTCTATACACACATTCCATTACAAGGCATAGATTTGCTTTTTATTACAATATTACTTATCCTACAATATTACAATATTAAATATCCTAGTAACAAACTGCACGGATATACTAGCTATAACTTTAACCTATGGATCATGATACTTTCTTCAAATGTATGGTGCTAACTGAGTCTTTAATGTTTCTGCTTTTGAGTCATTCTTCTCCATGACTTATATACATGCTCATTAGCACCTACCCACAAGTGTTACCATGTAAATTAGCTTGGTTTTAAGATATAAAGTGATTATTCTGTTCTGGTTTTAATATAGCACCTACTCTAATATTATCACGTCAACACTAAGAGCTTTTCTAATTAAACAGTTAATGCACAACATAGCCATATTTAAAATTCCATGAAAATGTCGTTGTGCAGAATGTTGTATAGTTTGAGAACTGGGAGTGGCGATTAAGAATAGCTAGATTCAAGTCCAAGAGCACCAATAGAGGCCAATAAGATTTTCAGGGTACGAACTGTCACAAGTTAAAGCTCCTTTTGTCAAATGCAAGTAGGATTAGAGATCCTTGAGTCTTTCTTATATTCTAGTCAGAAGGTGAGGAAGGTGTTACAAAGAAAGGAGTACCAGGGAGAAATGGTGCCCGGGGCAACACCTGCTCAGGGCACTCCCCCCACTGCACCCCCTGTGCTCCACTTACCTTAGCCAGGGGTCTGGCAGTGGGTGAGTCAGGTGGGCACCAAGGCCGCTGGCCAGCTCCTGCCCAAGAGCCTGTCAGCAGGGAGGCTGGGGAAGGCAGAAGCCGGCCTCAGGTGCTCGCCTGAGCTGCTCATTGTTGAGCCTGGCTCCTGCCTGAGAGCCAGCCTGTGGCCACAGCTCACAGCTCAGGCAGCTGGCTGAGGCTGACTTCTGCCTCCCTGGCCTGTCTGCTGTCAGGGAGGCCAGCTCTCGGGCAGGGGCTGGCTTGCAGCCGTGACTCAACGCTTCAAACCTCAAGCAGGTGCCTGAGACTGGCTCCCGCCCTTCCCGGCCTGTCTGCTGTCAGGGAGACTGGCTCTCTGGCAGGAACCAGCCTGCGGCTGTGGCTCAGCAGCTCACAGCTCAGGTGGGTGCCGTTGCCGCAACTATCCTCTCTCTCAGCATAGAGGCCAGGAAGTGCAGGAGCCAGCAGGAGCCCTCCTGAGCCACACGCTGCCTCCCTGTTAGAGGGAGGCTGGAGAGTGCCGCAGCTGGCTTGCAGCCTCAGCACCGCAGAGGGAGCCACCGTGCACCCCTCCCCCCATGATCAAATGGTGTGCGCCCAGGGACATGGAATACCCCAGGTCTCCATTAGCGGTTCACAACTGGGATTCAGAGGTACAGTTCTGAATATAATATGTTTGGAGGTGTTTGCTGGTTGGTTGCAACAGAGCAGGTTAAAACTTAATCCATCGAAGACGGAGATCCTCTGGCTTGGTCGTGGGGGAGAGGGTGGGAACTTCCAGCCGCCAGTGTGGGAGGGGGCCTCATAGGCGCCGGCCCCCTCGGTCCGCAGCCTGGGGGTCCACCTGGATTCGTCTCTTTCAATGGAGACCCAGGTGGCCCATATAACCCGGGTTGCGTTTTTTCATCTTCGGCAGGCCCGGCGGGTGGTTCCAGCCTTCCTCTCCCACGCGAGACCTGGCCATGAGAGGTGATCCATGCAACGGTCACCTCCAGTGCTGGACTATTGTAACTTCGCTCTCCACGCCGGGCCTACCCCTTGCAGTTGATCCGGAGGTTACAACTGGTCCAATGCGGCGACCTGGCTGCTCACGGGGGGCGCCTTCCGTGACCATATTCAACCAATACTGTGTCACCTGCATTGGCTCCTGGTTGAATTCCGGATCATCACTTCAAGGTATGGAGTATTTCCTTACCTTTAAGGCCTTACGCGGCCTGGGACCCTCATACCTTCGGGACCGCATTACCCCATATGTCCCTACTAGGCCTCTGCGTTCAGCAGAGGCCAATTTGCTGGTAGTCCCTGGCCCCTCAATGATGCGGCTGGCCTCCACGTGGGCCAGGACTTTTACAGCCCTGGCCCCTGCCTGGTGGAACACTCTCCCTCCAGCTGTCCAGGCCCTGCGGGATCTTGGTGAGTTCCGCAGGGCCTGCAAGATGGAGTTGTTCCGCTGGGCCTTTGGAGTGTCCAGCCGCTGATATGAGTGCCCCCTCCCCCTCCTATATTTTGGGCCCATTACCATCTATGGGCCCACTCTTTTTCTTCCCTTCTGGGAGAGTCTAACAGGAATTGTTGCGGGCACTGTTGTTAGTCGTTTATTAATTGCTGCATTTTAACTTAAATTATTTACAGTCCATTATGTAATTGTTATTTTATGTTGTTCACTGCCCAGAGCCCTTTGGGGGTTGGGCGATCTATAAGACTGATAAATAAATAAAATAAATAAATAAATCAGTTTGATTACATCCAGGAAGAAGGACAGCTCCTTATAGGAGGAAGAAGGACAGCTCCTTATATTATAGGAGCTGTCCTATAAGGAGCTGTCCTTCTTCCATAAGATTCCTATGCTTCTTTTCAGACCTGGGGGGATCCATTGACATAGTTCCTGAACGTTAAGAACTGCTCTTTTGTATCAGCAGTTCTGATACAAAGATCCAATTAGTCTAGAATGCAGTTTTCCACAGAGACCAACCAGATACCAGGAAGAGACTTATAAGGAAAACACAAAAAGAAAAAAAAACTGTACGATCACACTAAGAAGACATCCCAATCTTAGGAACATTGATGGGCCTCACACTGATCATTCTGACTTCCTCTGTACATTGCCATTGATTTGGTATTCACTGTCTTCAGAATTTGATATTTTCAAAGCACAGAAAAGAATTAATCAAAATGTTAATCATATTTATCTACAGCTTCTTTTTTTAGTGGTTTGCAGGAACAGATTATACCTTTAATATAACACTTAAAAATAGCTGTGCGCATGGTAGCAAGTCATACCTTTTTATTGTTGCAAGCAGCATTTTCCACAGTCACAGTCAATCTCATGATTTCATTGGGGAATTTGAATTTAAATTGACTGAAACACTTGAATCTCAATTTGGTCCTACAGAGCAGAATTAATTTTCTTTGGTTCAGTTTTTCCGTTGCTTTTCTGCTGAACCAGGCGAACAACTAAAGGAGGTAAACAGGCATTGGAATTCAGAGAATAGATCAGTGGTTCTCAACCTTCCTAATGCCGCGATCCTTTAATACAGTTCCTCATGTTGTGGTGACCCCCAACCCTAACATTTATCCATTTTACAGATGGAGAACACTGATGCAGAGAGTCTTAGGCGACCCCTGTGAAATGGTCATTCGATCCCCAAAGGGGTCCCGACCCCCAGGTCGAGAACCACTGGAATAGAGACTATGACAAAACATGCTTTAATTCTTGTTCTTTCTAGCATGAAGTTTCCTAGCCAGAATACCTTCCTTTGTTAATTTCAGCAGTGAGATAATTCAGCAGTGAGATACAGCAGTTGTACTATACAGTTGTGTGCTTGTGTGTAAAGTGCCATCAAGTTGCAGCTGGCATATGGTGACTTCAGTAAGAGGGTTTTTAAGGCAAGTGAGAAGCAGAGGTGGTTTACCATTGCCTTTCTCTGCAGTCTTTTTTGGGGGGGTTGTCTTCCTTCCTAGCACTGACTGTGTTTAGATGCTGCAGGCATTTTCTTAACAACAGCTACAGAAGAGGGA
The DNA here is from genome assembly GCF_021028975.2 of Sphaerodactylus townsendi. Lineage (NCBI taxonomy): Eukaryota > Metazoa > Chordata > Lepidosauria > Squamata > Sphaerodactylidae > Sphaerodactylus > Sphaerodactylus townsendi. Next base: position 55,155,003 of record NC_059433.1, read on the forward strand.
GCAATTTGGATTGGAGATGCACTGCTGGGAAAGAGATGGGTGATGCTTCCCCAACACCATGTAATTTACCTTAGAGAAACCTCCCCTTCCTCAAGCTGCTGTTACACTTAATGGGAAGGTGTCTGTTAATTTGGTTCTCTTTAGCAATCCTCTGTTTTCTTTTGGGTTCTTAACCTAGTGGGTACGTGACTGTCAGTTGGAAGATACAAAGCCCAAAGTATTACTGGTACAAATTAAACAAATTGTGGAAAGGCATTACTGAATAATACACTGCAAAAGCAAATTGCAAACTGAACCAGATGTATGATACAGGAATATATGAAAAAGCAAGGATAAACAGCTAGGCATTATAAAAACACTTGAAATAAGGTGTGAACATGACAGCAAGTTTAATATATATTAGATTAAGAACTAAATGGTGGATTCTGCACAGCATGTTTATAACAAGTTGCTGTTGTTATAAATGAACCTGTTTTTCTTTTTTCCATTCACATTTGTTCCATGTGTGCATTCAGGAAGCAATGTGAGCCCATGAAAACATTTCAGGTTGTTTCTGTACCTTCCCACAAGAATACTCCTCTTAAAAAAATGTTTACCACATATGCGTAGCTGCGAAGGGATATAGAAATTACCCCCTGCAGCCATACTGATTAATCTGCAATTTGATTGTTTGCACCTGCATAGCTTTGCATGTTCAACACAAAAAAATTTAAAAAGAGAGAACGAGGGACTTCCTTCAATGGCTAGAAAATAATTCATCTGTTGCTGTAGATCTGTGAGTGAAATGGCAGTCATACTCGCTGCTATGGGGAGCAAATGTGCTTGGGGGACTTGTGAAATGGCAGGTGCTCAGAGAATCAGCCTACGATGTGCTGGGTGAATTTCACAAACTGGTGGGTGGGCACAGTGGTGGGATCCAAAAATTTTAATAACAGGTTCCGATGGTGGTGGGATTCAAACAGTGGCGCTGCCGCACACACGCACCTCCAGTCCCTATTGGGCAGGGAGGTTGCTTTAGTAACCCTTTCTCGGCACTCAGAAAAAATTAGTAACCACTTCTAGAGAAGTGGTGAGAACTGGTTGGATCCCACCTCTGGCTGGGCAGATTCTTCCTGAAATGGCAGACAGCAGTGGAAGCTAAAGTGAAAGGGTGGAAGGAGGAAAATAAAGTGTCTCCTGCTTGTTGTGTTCATGCAAAGCACTTTAAACTTGCATTTTGCAAAGTTTGAGAGAAATATGACAGGCCTGGGTTGTTTTAGGGAAGAGACCTGTGCAAAGTGCTTCTTCAAAAAACCATACATTATAATGTCCTGAAGGCATTATATTTGTGCCATGAGGTATTCACCAGTGTTAAATCATTAATTGCCACCCTACCGTCTTAATTTAAGCTCAGTTTCTTAGCAAGCAAGCTGATGTAGTTTATAGCTACCTGTCCAAAGATTCAGGAAGGTTGAAGAGACAGGACCCTTAAAGGCTTTTGCACTTCAGACTCCTAGGAATAGCAGGACAGGACAGGGTGAAGATAGGCCTTTGGAGGTCTCAATACATCCTCTAAGTGTGAGGACCTTAAACAGAAAGGCTACTTTTAGCCTGAAAAGTAAAGCTGTTTGAAAAGTAAAGTTGCTATCAAACCTATCTCACTCTTAGACTTTTCTGTATGTCTCTAAGACATGGATGGCACTTTACTCCTAAGAGGTAGAGACAGAGGCATGACTAATTTTTTTCCTCATTCATTGTTTACATTGGTACCCAGGGGCTAAAAAATCCCATACCCATGGAACCCTTCCAGTATCCTAAAATAACACGTTGGTCAATCACATGGAAATGTAGCTATCTGGCATGTGGTTCAGTTATGTCATTAGTAGTAGTTGTTTTATGCAGGCTGCTGTTTAAAAGAGATGAGCCAATTCCAGGTTGTGTGGAGAGGCAGAGGGAAGAATAATGGTTATTTCTGTTCTTTTTCTAGTTTAAATATTTATTAAGGGAAGGAGAAGAATTTTTTTACAAATAGAATACACATGCTTATCAAGAGTAGTAATGAAATAATACAAGTTACATACATATATGTAATTATATCAAAAGATATAATATGAAAGCAAATACATTATAGCAAAGCAGACATAAAGAGGATACAGCCTCAATACCTCAGAGCTGTTCTAGGGCTGTTTTACATGGTCAAAATATCCTGGGGTGAGCACGGAAAATATCCCTGTGCAGCCGGGAATTTCACACACCTCCTGAATCTTCACAAGGTCTGCCCCAGTGCCCCCTGTGATATTTACCTTAGCCCGAGATTTCTAATCGCCAATCTGGAGGTTCTTCTTAAAAATCCCGGTGTGACACTGCTTGTGCCTGTGCCATTCAAAAACCAATCAGGAGCAGAACCAGTTTATTTTTCTCGCCCAGCTGGCTGATCTTCCCGCCTGAGGTTCATTCAAGCTGCCACTCAAAAACAGCAGCCAATCAGAACATGAGATACCGGGCTAGCTCACAGGTGCTTGCTACTCAAAACCAACAGCCAATCAGAACAATCACTTGGTCTATTTTCTTCAGTACAAGCTTTATTTTAAATCAATTAGACATCCTATTCACTAGTTTTCTCCCTCTGACAGCAAAATCTTATTTAAACCATTAAAATACAGATCAATTTCTTCCATTGCCACAGCACATACACAAAAGCACCAATTGGGGGCAGACCAAGTGTATTTTCCCGCCCAGCCATCTGATCTCCCTGCCTGACATCCATTCAAACAGCCACTCAAAAGCAACAGCCAATCAGAACACGGGACACTGGACATGCTCAGAAATACTTCCAAAGCAAATACAGAAGTCCGGGTCATGCGGAGCAAACTGGATCATTACTACCTCTGCTCCTGGACAGAAGCGGGAAACCATGTGCACACAGAAACTGGGATAAAATAGCCCAGGTATGTATGATCCCGGCTCAACCCTGTTGTCATTGTGCCGTGCAAGAATGGCCTAGGACTCCCTAAACATGTAACGGGACAGTTATGAACCTTCAGGTGCGATTGTGTTAAGTTGCAACATAAACTTCTGGCAATTTGCCATAGAGATCCATTCTGCAGTTTTGCTCCTTTATTATTGAACTATACATTTCTGAGAGGAAATAGAAAGAATCTGTAATCCAATACATGCTAGATTTTGTACCCTAGAATTACATTTTGGAGAAGGCCCAGGCATTAGTCAGTCAAAGGATCTGCAGCATAGATTACCAGAATATGCTGTGGCAAATGAACTTTGTGCCAGGTCTGCCAGGCTCTGAGGCCACTGCCGGTACCTTCCTGGCATTGCCTCACCCTTGCTTCTTTCTCCATAGCCTTGGGTTACTATGCCATACTCGAGATACCTTCTCCAGACTCCCCTCTGAAATAGGTGTGTCTGGGGATAGAACTTCCATCCCCAGAGGCACATAACTTCTGAAATTTGAACTCACAACCTTTTTTCTACTCATACTTAAATCAGTCATTGAGATTATTTATAGAAAGTAATCAAATTACAGACTTTCAATGTCTATAGTTTCTTACAGTATAACTAACAGTGAAAACAAGGTCCTATGCATTCCTTCAAATACCTTCTTTGAAGTGTGATATAGAAACCAAGCTATTAAAACCAATGAGGTTTGCATCTAATTCTCAGTGTAGCCAAACCTCTGGATGCTTAAATCTGGAGATTGGAGGCACGATTCCTCAAGCCTCCTCCTTGCATTATCTTTTATTCTCTTCCCTGCTTTCCTAAATCCATACAACTCTCTTATGGATTAGCCATGAATGAGGCATAACTGGGCATCTTGTTTATCAAATACTTTAGTAATTATTAAATGAGGAATTACCAAAGTAGCATTTGAAGTATTTTGACTTGCCAAATGTTTTGATTGCAAATTGCCTTTTAAAATTCCTTTCAGACTATTCCTTTGTAGTTAATAAATGTCAGCCCTTTTAAAACAGTGGACTCATTATTATTTGGGTAAATGCCAAACCAATCTGCAGTATGAGTATACCAAATGCTCAGATCCCAAGAGGCCCAGAGTTGGGGGTGCATGTTTGAACGGTCACACAGCATCTTGGGGTAATACTTCCCACCCCCTCAAACCTCCTGTTGCATGCCTTCTTTCCTTCCCCTCAACTTCCAAATGCACACATTCCTTCCTTAACTCAGCTAATTTCTATTTTTTTCCCTCTTTTGTGTGCTGGTTTTATTCTGACATCTGCACATGCAGAGAGATTGCAATATGTTTAACCTTTTGAATATTTTTTTCTGAAGATTTGATCTGCATGGAAAGGCCACCATGGGAATGAGATACATGATTTTCTTGCCTTTTATTTTCTGCTCACAATTTTTTTTGAGCTGTTAACATACAGTTTCATAAGTTCTTGTCTCCAAACAGATTTTTTTAAAAAAGGAAGGATATTAATGTCAGCTAAAGCTGTGATATGAAACAGCCATCTCTAGATGTGATAGCTGTTTGCTAAAAATACTGATGAACAGTAAACTAGAGGCAGATTCTACCATAATATTTTAAATAAGTGTAGTGTTAAATAATTATTTACCAGCTAAACATTAATGTTCACCGGTGTAGTAAAGGAAGATTTCGGGCAGTGCTCAGTGGTAAAGAAACGGGCTAATTAAGCATGGGGCTTCTTGCCACACCAAGCTTACCTTTCCTCTGGGGCAGATTTTCATTTATGCATTAGGGACATTATCCAGGTTAGATTTTCATTTACACAACTGCCCTGACGCCGGTGTGCCGTGGGTGAACGAAAGGTCGTAGTTTCCCAGTGTGGGCAAGCTGCGATCTTTTTCTCAGCTTCACCAGGAATGCCATCCAGAAGGACTGTGCCATGCCTGCCTCAGGTTTTGTTCTCCCCTCCATCCCACCTTCTCCTCTCTCACAAAGGGGATCATTCCTCCATTTCATCTGCCTGATCTCCACCCATTTCGCTCCCTCTCTCCGTCTCTTTTGATTTTTGTAGTTTGGTTGTGAAATCATTCACCTCCCTCTCCCATCTTTTCCTCCCTGTTCTCTTCAGCTGAAAACAACCCTCGCCACCTGCCATCTCCCCCCACTACCGCTCCGATTTGATAGGATTCGCCCCCCTTGCATCAGTGAACTAACTGGGAGGGGAAAAACACAAGGCAAACTGTGTGCTCTTTATCAATTTTGCCTAGTATTTATGAGTGGAGCTCAAAGGCAAAGATAAATTCTTAGCAGCCAGTCTTGTTCCTAAGTTCAGACATAATGTATCATTGCCATAGCTTTTCCCTGACAAATACTAGGTGAAATTGACAAAAAGCACACAATCAGTCTGGCTTGTCCCCCCCCCCCCCCCGTTAGTCTATTAATGCAAAGGGGGGGGTCCTTTCAAATGGGGGCAGGGGAGAAAATGGCTGATGGGGAGGAGCTGCAGTAGATTCTGGGGAAAAGGCAAGGGAAGTGTAAAAATCAAAGCACATTCTGCAGGGGAAAATCCTGTCGATAATTGAAGGCAAACCTTGCGGCAAGCTGATAGTATGTAAATGGCCAGAGTCATCCATTGCTGAACTCAAAAAGATCACAGTGATGTTGTGTATAGGGAGGAAAATTCTTGCACAGTGAAATGAATATATTTAATTCTTGTAGATTTCAATAGCCTGTGGTTGTCAGCGGTCAATGCAATGAAATAATGTCTCACATACTAGAATATACTCGTAAGTTACATCTCAGTTTTAATGCCAAGGATTCTTACTCAGGCCCCAGATTCCAGTATGTCCTATTCACTAGAATTAAGGATCATTCCTTGCCACTCTAATATTTAGCTTCTACAATGTCTGGAGAGCTGAACTCTGAAAAATAATGACAGAAGCAACTCATATGCTATGTTCCTGTTAACATTTTCAAAAAGCAAATTCAAGAGCAAGCTGGGAGTAATGACTTTCTGGGGCAGATTAGAGGAAAGAGGTACTTCCCCAGCCTGCTAAATAGCAAGTGGTTGAGGTATGAGAAATTAGTAACTTAAGTAGAAAGCAGATTTCATAAATCAATGTGGAAATGTTGTCCCAAATTGCTTAGTTGAAACATGTCTTGGTTGGAACATGGGCAATGTCATCCTAAACAAAGCTGTACCCTCACTGTATGTGTTGTGTGTTATTAAAAGTTTCCTATAGTTTTCTATGAATTGCTCTTGTGCATGTGGTGATCATTAATATGATATATAGGACAAGAGTCTGACATCCATCACTAATGGACTTGCAACATCCCTCTCTTTTTTTGGTTGTCTCTTATGACCCAAGCATGATCTTTCACAGTTGCGACATGGCAGCTGTATTCCTGCAGGGGCAAAATGTAGAAAATAACTTGCTCGTACTAGCTCAAAAGCACTTAATGGTCCTGTTCCATTTGTCCAGATCTAGCGGGTTGGTTAACAAATTAGGAACAGGTGTTACATTAAAATGGGTTGATAGCAAATATCAAATACACCAAAAAAATGATTTTTTTTCTCTGTTGTCTAATCATAGCCTGTCTAGTAAACATTGTGAGGTGACATGATTCTATGGATCAGTAATGACCTGGTGCTTGCACAGTCCTTTTAAACTTTTTTTATCTTTACCTTTTTTAAAAGCCAAAATTACAGCACCATCTAGTGTGCAATTGATATTATGACCTATTTTGTCTTGATCTCTCTCATTTTCACTAAATTTTGTTTCTTGGACCATTCATTATTCAGTATGGCAAACTCGCATGCACCATGCAAATGATTCCAGAAGGAAAAACTATATTGATTTTGCATTGATGAAATAGATTACATTTCATTGCCTTCAATATCATAGAGTGTGTCTTTGTGGGTAAACTCTCAGGATACATATTCATAAGCAGAAAGTCCTATAGAACACAACTGGATTTACTTCTGATTTCAAATATGATAATTTTTTCTGTGTGTCTTTAAGTGTAGAAATTTAGGGGTCACTAAAACAACATACTGTTTGTACTGAAGCTAATTTACTCTTTTAAGTATAAAATGATAGCAACTACAAAGGCTGCATTTTTAAAAAATTATCCTGCTGCACTTTGGGGAGGATTTGGGTGGGCTTCCCATGCTGGTGTCTGTTTTGTCTGTTTCCAGGTGCAAAGCTTGGCTAGGGCTACATGTGGTGAACAAAAGGGTAAGAGTGAAAACACTGTTTGACCATGGCTTCTGCCTTTCATGGGCTTACCCAAAATATAAAGGTTTTTTAAATTTTAAATTATTCGGATTTATTGCTGTATGCTGCTTTGGGTTCCTTTGGGAAGAAAAGTGGAAAATAAATATTTAAGTAAGATAATCCCAAAATATTCCCCAGTATTTAACAAATCTAAGGCTTTCCTCATGATGCCCCATCTTATCAAATCCTAATACAATCTTAGCAAATAAGCATGCATGAAAATCAAATGTCACTGTTGATCATTCCAGTTCAGATCTCTGGAATGGATCCACATTACTGTTTAATTGCTGATATGTTCAAAAATTAATAACGTTCATTTTATGCTTGTGCCACTTTTGCATCCATGCAAGTCAGCAGGATTCCTCATTAATCAACATGGTATGTAGCCAATCAGCAGCCATTGTTGGCACATGATCAGAACTAATTGGATTTCTGGTAAAGTTGCACATGCTCCAAGGTAAAGGGAAGAGGATGCATTATTTAAAATTGCGTGATGTTTGAGTAAAAGATTCTGAGGACTTTGGGAAAATTGAGATAATTATTCATATTTACCTTGTTTGAAATGTCCATATTTTGTTGAGTTGAACTTCTCTTTTGCTCACAAGGGATATTGCACTTGAAAGCAGTTTTGCAGATGCATAGTGGAAAACTTTTGAATATGGTAGCTGGATAACTGCTGATCAAGCATGCTTAATTACTCTGTCCAAGGTCATCAGGGGATTTCTCCTCTAAACCTATCTGTGTTAGGTTCATGATCTGCTTTTGTACCTGCACACTTAGCAGAATTTCTCTTACTTCTTTCTCCCTTGCTGTTCAAAGTCAGGACCCTTTCCTTTTCCTTTTTTATAAGATGTGCAGTACCGTGGCTGAGAAACACTTAGCCAGTTTACTCAGTAAGAGATTTTCACATTAGTAGTTTTGCATATGCATTAAGACCCCATAGTTGTGCACCTCTGGCTGACCCAGCATATAGAACAAATAGCTTTAAAAAATTCTAGTTTAGAAGTCGTGGACTTCAACATTTTACTTAGTGATCTTAATTTGACTTTCAGGAGCTCATGACTACATTTCTCAATGCCATGATGGCTTCTGACAATTACCATTAGCATGGATTCTTGAATCTAGTCAGCATGCCTTGTCTGAAAACTTTATACTAAACAGACAAGTTACCATGCTATCAACATGTCCTTTACAATGGCATATTTATAATGACTTGCAATCATCATAGATGGTCCCATTTTCCCATTTTCCTTTTTTTCTGTTTGCATGTGTGCTGTTTACGTGTTCTGGAAGCAATTGGAGTCCATGGAAACAATTCTAGTGGTTTCCATGCCTTTGCAAGAAAACTCTTCTCTTTTTAATGCTTTTTTTTTAGAATGCATTTGTAACCTCAGCTTGTGAGTTCTGTGGGGCAGTACTTGGAATGAGTTGCAACAACAATTTTTAAACAACAATATGGTTTACTTCTCTTTACAATTAACATTAAACATCAACATTTAACGTTACAATTCAAGGTCCTGTTCAGGTTGCATTTCAAGTCCTTCTATTTACAGTCTACTGATATTGCCAAGTCCAATTTCTTCTTGCAAGTTGGCTGGCTCCTGAAGACTCCAAGGGCTTGATGAACAGGTTGCAACATGATGAAGGTTTCCAGGAGAACTCTCACCCATTACAACCACAAAAGAAAACCCTGAAACAATAAACTCCAACATTTACAACACAGCAAAACAACAACTACCTTCCCAGTAGCTCCCAACAATATTGAAATTACCTTAACAAGGTGTTAAGGGCTTATAGAAATCAAGGTCCGAGTCTGGTAGCCTTGCTTCTTCTGCAAAAGAGCTCTTGCAGCCTCTCTGCTGCTCCGAGTCTCCACCCCCTTACTGGGTCAACCCATTCTGGGCCAACCCATTCTGGGCATAGGGGTTACACATTCATAGCTGCAAAAGCATACAGAAATGAGCCCTTGCAGCCATTCTGGTGGGGTTTTTTTTCAGTCTGATTGGCTGCACCTGCATAGCTTCACATGTTCAACACACAAAATAAGAAAGAAAAGTAAAAGGGACGGTCTTCAATGGCCAGGCAATAATGAATGTATTACTGTAGATCTGTGAGTGAAATGGCAGTCATACTCACTGCCACAAGAGAGAAAACATGCTTAGGGGACTTGTGCAACGGTGGGTGCTCAGGGAATCAGCCTACAACGTCTCCTGCCTGTTGTGTTCACACAGGAGCATCTTCAAGTTGGGATTTTGCAAAAAGATCGCTAGTTTAGCAATTTTTAAAAAACCCGTGTTGAGAGAAATATAACAGGTTTAAATCATTTTGGGCTAGAGACTTGTGTGAAGTTCTTCTCCAAAACACTATTTATAATGTCCTAAAGACATTATATTTGTGCCTTGTGGAATCCAGCAATGTTTATAAGTATCGAATCTCCCACAAACCCAGATCTGCTCCCTATCTCAAGGTTGTTTCTTCATCACTGGGGGTCTTTCATGTTTACACAGCTGTAGCTTCTTTGCAAGCTACTTTTTTAAGCATATAGTTATGATGACTTAAACTTCTGATTTCTGTTGTAATGGTTTGCAGCAAGTCCTATCTTGGAAAAGTTTGTTTTGCTTGTAGCCCCAATTATATTAATTCAAGACAGTTTCAGCAGGTGTGAACAAGTCTACTGCTAACAGTACCTAAAAAGTTCTTGTGAATTCAGTGAACTTCACCATGTGAATTTGCCTAATACTATTCAAATAACAAGTCTGAAAAGTTTATAATTATCTGATAGTGTAAAAGTTATTACTGTTCATGCATAAAATGTACTGTTAGCTTGTATGTATATTTTAGTCCTTGCAAGTTCTCAAAGTATACTATATTACTATCCTTTATAGAATCCATCTCCTGAACTGATCCACTATACTTCAGAACTGATCTCTTCGTAAGAATGCCCTCCTGAACATTTCTGTTTTGCACATTCTGCGAAACAATAGAAGTGTGTGGGCCTTTGTGATAGCGTCAAGCAGCATAGGAATCACTGTAGAGAATGCATGTGAGTGGGCAGTCGCTGATTTTACCTGTTTGGAGGATAGCACACTGAGAAGGTTTTGCTCAGATGAGCATAGTTGTTAGCAGACTACAGCAAGAGGAGTGGTCCTACCAGTATATGAATTAATGCCAGTAATGGCTGTGGTTAGTCTGAGTTTATTGGTCTGTGCGGAATGGGCCTGTGATTCCCATGCATGCTGACAGGCTGATGGGAATCATAGTCCATGAACAACTGGAGGGCCAGAATTGGATACACTTGAATTAGAGCTTTCAAATTGTGTTTAAGGGCAAACTCATGTTCAATTCATTCCAACAATCTAGTCTCATGATAACACCTATTTCTGCAAGGACAACACTAAACATTTCTTCACAGTAGTTGTAGCTGCTTCTCTGCTCTCCCCAGCTAAGTCTCTCTCTAATAGTGATCCTTGGGAATAAAGACTGCAGGTTAACTTAATAGCTTTTGCCATTAAGTTATGATCCTGGCTGCCATGAAGTGGTCTGTGAATGAATTTGTTGGTGTCTAATTCATTTTATAATGTTTAGTATTCAACAATTTGCCATTTTTACTTGGTCTGCATGCATATGTCCCAAAGGAAGAGAGGACTGAATGCAAACATCATACCTGCCACAAAGATGCTGCCAGCATCTTCACTGACCAGTGTCCCAGGGGCAAACTAAACAAGACTTTTAAAAAAGAGTTTGATGTAGGTTTTCTGTAGTATGTGTAGCTTTGAAAAGGGGAAAATAACTATCTTCTCCAGGGCCACTTTGGCTCTGGAAAGTGGTATGAGTGGGAGGCAGGATACCCTTCTCCTCCCTTGCTGTAGTCCCTAGCCTTTGTCAAGTTTTAAATAGATGTTTCTCACAATTTCAATGTGGCTGAATGGAAAGTCTCCCCTTGGCTTTGCAGAGCAATGCAGTCAGTAGGAGGTGAGCGAGGGGGGGAAGCGGTGTGGGGAAAAACAGTACCTTACACCCAGTGGACGCCCCTGTTTTTGAAAAGACTTGCTAAACTAGCAAGTCAGAAAAACGCCGTTGTGGGGAGATGTGTTCCAGCAGCGGCAGTGGTGTGAAGTCCTCCACATCAGCGTTTTTACCAGCAGCACACCAGTCTTTATGGCCTGTGCAGAATCCACCATAGTGAATCTCCATGCACTTGAGATGAAGAATCCGGTATGTGACCAAGTCAGGTTAAGATTCCAAAAATGACATGGCACAATTTTGACTACTTTTTTTTGGTGCCATCAAGTCACAGCTGACTGATGGCAACCCTGCAGGGTTTTCAGGACAAAAGATATTTGGAGATGTTTTCCATTGCCTGTTTCTGTGTGACCTGAGAAAGTTCTGAGAGAGCTGTGACTGACCCATCAGTTTTATGGTCAGGTTCAAAGAATAGGGCTTATATATCACAAAGGATGTATCACAATTGGGAAAAAAGCTTTATCAATCAAGATTAATTAACTTGCAGTGTTCTTCAGCTTAGATTTTAGGTTTTCTTTAAAATTCTGGATTGTTCATTGTGAGCTGGGGGGAAAACCCTTATATTTTAAAAAAATGACCCATTATAAACGGAATGCTTACCTCGAGGCTCTTCACCGCACAGTGGGCTTGTAGTGGGGTCTTTGTGCATTTTTCTGTTTACACATGAGGAGGCAGTCCACAGTTTGCCGTGCATTTTATCTGCTGAACTCTGCTGGGCCTCTGCTTCTCCCGGTTCTCTTAACTACACCTGTCAATTTAGCTTTAAAGGTACAGATCTCATGACACATGGTAGTCTCAAAACTAGAGCTGATATTCTCTCCTCCTCCCATCCCATCCCCTTCACACACACACTCACTCACTCTCTTTAGCTCTCTCTTTCTCTCTTCCTGCTGCTGCTGCTGCAAGAGAAGAGAGAGGCTTGCTTTAAAATAGAGTCGAATTTGGAATAAAGCTTTAAAAAGTGGGAAGCAGAGCAGGGGAGGTGAAGTGGAGCCAAAAAGAAACCTTGCTTGTTTTGTTCCTTGAAAAAGTCAACTCTCTGTTATTATTATACCAATATAATGATATATCTATATGAGCATTCAGAGAAACAGGAAGTAGCTGGCAACATGGAATGCGGGTTGAGGTAGAGGGCATGGATGGCTGCACAGGGGAGTAGGAAGGCTGGATGTGGGCAGAGGGAAAAATTTGGGGGCAAAGTTGTCCTCACTGACAAATTTGCCTCGCTCTGGCAGTCAAGCAAATTAAGAATCATGCTAGAAGTGGTGTTCCTTGCCATGAAGAGAATGGACAGTGAAAGCTGTTGGGCTCTGGGGAGGGGTTGTATCTCAGTGGCGGAGCATCTGCTTGGCATGCAGAAGGTCACAGGCTCAGTCCCCTGCCTTTCCAGTTAAAAGACCAGGTAGTAGGTGATGTGAAAGGCCTCCTACCTTGACACCCTAGAGAGCAGTTGCCAGTATAAGTAGACCATACTTGCCTTAATGGACCAAGGATCTAATTCAATATAAGGCAGTTTCATATGTTCATGTGACTACTATTAAGTCTGCTACCATGCTGTCACATTCTAGTTACATAATAAGGCTTAAAGACAAAGACTTCATCCTGCTTAATTAAATTTTACTTATAAAAACTGCACCATGTGCATTTTCTACATTTATTGACCATATAACTATTTCTTCTTCCTTCTAGGCCTTACAGCTGCAGCATCTCTTGTGTCTTTGGCATGGGCTTTGGCTTCGTACCAAAAAGCTCTTCGTGATTCCCGTGATGACAAGAAACCTATCAGTTACATGGCTGTAATAATCCAATTTTGCTGGCACTTCTTCACAATTGCAGCCAGAGTGATTACTTTTGCTCTCTTTGCTTCTGTTTTCCAACTGTACTTTGGGATCTTCATTGTTCTCCATTGGTGTATCATGACATTCTGGATTGTCCATTGTGAGACAGAATTCTGCATCACTAAATGGGAAGAGATTGTCTTTGATATGGTTGTTGGGATAATTTATATCTTTAGTTGGTTCAACGTCAAGGAGGGAAGGACACGTTGTAGGCTTTTCATTTACTATTTTGTGATCCTTTTGGAAAATACTGCCTTGAGTGCTCTTTGGTACCTGTACAAGGCTCCTCTGATTTCTGATGCATTTGCCATACCAGCCCTATGTGTAGTGTTCAGCAGCTTTTTAACAGGCATTGTTTTTATGCTGATGTACTATGCCTTCTTTCATCCAAATGGACCAAGGTTTGGGCAGTCACCAAGCTGTGCTTGTGAAGACTCTGTAGCTGCCTTTACACTTCCCCCAGAAGTAGCATCAAGTACACTAAGGTCTATTTCTAATAACAGAAGTGTCATGAGTGATCGGGACCAGAAGTTTACAGAGAGAGATGGCTGTGTGCCTGTGTTTCAGGTGAGACCTACTGCACCTTCTACTCCGTCATCCAGACCACCAAGGATTGAAGAATCAGTCATTAAAATTGATCTGTTCAGGAACAGGTATCCAGCATGGGAGAGGCATGTATTGGACAGGAGCCTGAGAAAGGCCATTTTAGCTTTTGAATGTTCTCCTACTCCTCCACGGCTACAATATAAAGATGATGCCCTTATACAGGAGCGCTTGGAATATGAGACGACACTATAAACACAGTTTTGGAAAAACAACAGCAGCGCTGTGATGCAAATCCAAATAAAGTAGTTAATAGTAAGGCCGTGGCAATAACTCGACTGCATTCAGCAACAGAACAGAAAACACTACTAATGTCATTAGGTTGGCTACTATCATGATTATCATTTGATCCACTGTATGCAGTCTGTCTGCAATATGCTTATAAAGCAGCAGTAGTCAATAGCCTCAAGGAATTAGTTAGTTTGACTGATAATCCAATGACTTCTAATTATTTTCAAAGTACTCTGCACAGTACTCAAAACAGGAAGGTTTGAATGAGTGGCATCAACATACCAATTAGTGCAATTTTTTTCTTTAATTATAAAGAAATTCAATTATTGATGTTTGCAAAGTCATTTACAAAAAGAAAAAAAATAGCCTGGAGGGAAATTGCTTTCAAAAATCACTTATTTTGTTAAAGGCAATGTTACTGTTATGTGAACTCTTGTTTATATAAAAGAAATTATGAAGGTATAGTCCTCACAATTTTGGTAAATCATAAATCATTTGCAAAAAAGGTTTTTGTTATTGAAAGAGCCATTAAGGGTTTTTTCTCCTAATTAAATTCTGAGCAAATTATTAGTATCGCAATCAGAAGAGCTGATCATTTTTTTAACAGAAGACAATATTGTAAGTACAATTTCAGGGTTGTAGGTGTTTTCTACAGAAGTTCTATGCAGACGAACCCCCGCCCCCAGAATACAGCAAGAACTAGAAGCTCTAGCATCTAACATTGTAAATTAAATGATAATCATGATTAAATTTTCAATTGCAAAAAAAGGACAAAAATAACATCAAGGCAAGTGTGGGTTCCATTTTCTGAACCTTTCAAGGACCATGTTGAGAATGGTATCAGGAGATGAATAGCCTTGTAACCTGTATCTTTTTCAGGACCTGGGATGCATGGCTCTGTGTATGAATGTATGCAGAAGATGTGACAATAGATCAAAATATGTCATACCTTTCTAGTGCCAAACATTGTATAATTGCAGAATTGTTGTTGGAGGGACAGAGAATGGGTGATGCAAGTCCTAAAGAAGCAAGAAGCTGGGAGGAACATCGTTACAGGAACATCTGTACTTTCCATCTTTACAGGCAATACAGTTTGGTACAGCGGAAGGTAAAAATCAGCCACTTGTCTGTAAGTAAGCATCTATGGTAAACATACAATGAAACCAAACTGTGTGCACGATTTTCTTGAACTGGCCACCCCCTGTCCTTGCAGCTGTCAAACATTATGTGTACAAGTTTGTTTTTGCTTGCAGACATCTGGGTATGAATATTCCCTTGGTCAAGCTAATTGTATCTTTTCTTATGTTAAAAAGTATCCCTTGATGGTGCTTTCAGTTGCATTACAGGTGCAAATAAAAATTTGATAGTATTTTTTTTAGAAAAAATATCTGGTGCAAAGTGGAATAACTCATGGATTATGTCGATATTTTTTATAGCCAAAACACAGTATACAAAGGTGTTACTTTTATAGACTGTAAATCTTTTCTCACCTATTTCATTCTCTTTTATAACTTAGAGGTGAAGAATTGGTCCACAGAATATATTATCTGCTTGCTGTACATTGATAAAACCATAGAATCCTGACACCATATTTTGCAATATAATGCCATATGAAAGCCTCCATGGGTACTTTTAGAATATTCTGATACAGTGGAACTTTTATTTGAGTGTTTCAAGTATAATGCAATGCATATTATGGATTCCGTGGTGAAAACTTGATTTTCAAGGAGTAATCAAGAAATAATATAAAGGTTTAGGGTGTATTCAGATAATGAAATTCAATGGTTACTGTTAGAGTAAAAAATATTAGAGGCACAAGAGCCACTATTTAAGAAGCATGCCACCCATGTGACTGATGAAACACATGTTCAGATCACAAGCTTCTGGCTCAAGGCAGATCACAAACTTCTGGCTCAAGGCAGAAAGCCAAAATTTTGCTGTATAAATGACTATTTAAATAACGATGGCCAAATAGTTATTTTATGGTGGTTTAACCATGTCATTCACCAGCACAATGCTTATCTCGTTGTCTCACCTCTACTATTTAACAATCACAAATGTACCAGTTGATAAGTTGCATAACTAGCTGTAGTAAGAAAATAATGGAGCTTCACATTGCACAGGTGACTTGCAGGTAATCAACTTGTTCCATGAAAAACATTCCATTTAGAAGCCTAGATCACAAGTGGATATCTAACACTGAAGCAACGCTGAGCCAAAAGCATCCTGAATCTCTTGAAAACAAACTACTGATTACTAGTCTGTGTCTGCACAGGAAATGTATAGCGGGTTGCAGTCAGGATAAAGTAACCCGTTTTACTGTTTTTGCATTTGCATGCATCCGTGCAGGCAGCAGTTGGAGCCCACGGAAACAATGTGGGTTGCTGTTGTGCCTTCGCACAGAGGCGCATCTATTTTTTTTATTTACCTCCCACTGATGCATAGCTACGCAGGCATGCATAGATGAACCCCCACAGCCATGCTGATGTTTCACAATACCTTGAAAAGACTATTTGCACGCAGATGTAAGCTGGGAAATAAAAAAAAGGAAAGCGCAGCCGAATAAAGCGCCTCCTGCCCGGCCGGT
The DNA here is from genome assembly GCF_021028975.2 of Sphaerodactylus townsendi. NCBI lineage: Eukaryota > Metazoa > Chordata > Lepidosauria > Squamata > Sphaerodactylidae > Sphaerodactylus > Sphaerodactylus townsendi. The sequence goes on from NC_059433.1 coordinate 55,171,482, forward strand.
CGTTTGCAAGTGAACGCAACCCGGGATTTTTTAAAAGACTCACGGACAGTGCAATTCTTAAAAAAATAGTTTGAGGAAATTAACGCAGGGCAGACTCGCTTTAAGGGCAGGACCCATGTGAAGTTCCCCCCAAAAACGTGTTTTTTACCATCCTTAACCTGAGTTTATTGGCCTGTGCAGAAGGGGCCTAAGATTTCCTAGCAAATAATTGTTGTAAAATATGGCATGTGGGGCCCCCACCAGCTTCATCTCAGTAACGATGGGTCTTGTCCAGTAAAAATTTCTGCTTGAGCTACAGCTTTTATGCAAATGGGAAAAGGGGGGAGGGACACACACACAGTAGCTACTTGCTATTTGTATTTCCATTTGCACAAGATATTGTACAACCAGTCCTGGAATTTTAGAAAGTAAACCTAGCAGCATATTGTAGAATGCTTTCATTGCCAGAATCAACTGACTGTTGTGGGTTTTTCCAGGCTGCGTGGCTGTGGTCTGGCGTCTTCAGAGAGATGTCATGGTGTACCATCCATAGATGCCAACCATAGATGCAGGCAAAACATTAGGAGCAAAAACTACTAGACACACAGCCCAGAAAACCCACAACAGCCAGTAAATCAAGCAGCTTCATCATTCTCAAGATGGTACAATATGTGAGAGGAACGCTGCTGCACAAGCTGTAGAATGTGTTTGCCATTGTTCTTATCAGCGAACTAGGATGGGAGTAGGAGATGCTGCAAGTGAACTTACCTTCTTCCAGTGTAACTATGCTACGTAGATTTGTTTTTCAGTTTGCATATTGTTGGATCTATCCCACTGACTAATGTGGATCAAATTTGTATCCACATGGTAGGCAGAATAGAAGGAGATTATTAAAGACAGAAGTGGTTGTGGTTTTGTATGTAAATCTTCATCAACAAGCATATTAAGCCTAGGCCTGTGAGTTGTAGCTCTTCAGACTCAAGTTGTCATTTACATGACTGAATTGCTCTCCATGAAAAGAAAAACTTCTCCACATATAAAGCTAAATGTCAGAAGCAAGAGATCTAGTGAATACTTGCTCTTGACATGTCAGTTTTCTGTGTTCAGGAATCTCTCTTTCATTGGGGACTATTTCACCATGTGAACATTCTTCTTCTGCACTCTGAAATAGTACTGCCCAAACACATGTGAAACCATCCTAGTAAAAACTAGGTTCCATCACTGACATTAAAATGTTTGTAACACAATTGTAAATTACATTACGTATGCTCTGATTGATATTAATATGGAATCATGTTTTATTTATTGAATGTTTATATCTTGGTCTACCAAGTCCAAATATAAATTATCATTATGTAAGTGGAGAGAACTTTGAATAGGAATTCGTAGTATGTATAGCTCTTATAACTATATATAGGGTATAAATATAAAATATAGGGTATAAATGCAAAATATAATGTCACCCAGTGAGATAGACACATGACAGACTAGAGATTTGAACCTAGAGGTTTGTTCAGCGGCGAAGCTCTCAGGGGACGGGGGTGCGTGACGCACTGGGTGCACGGATTTGAGTCACGTGGGGGGCACAAAATCCCCCGGCCCCCCACAGCGTTCCCCACACACACTTACTTTAGAAAATCGAGCAGGCTGGAGAACAGGCCTTCCTGTTCTGGTGGGAACTACATTTCCCAGGCTGAACAGGAGCAAGGAGCTCTCCAACCTCATCAATTTCTAAAGTAAGTGTTACTGAAAGAGGCTGCCACAGGGGAGCATATTGTTTCCCCCACAGGCCCACTGCAGCACCCCCCACACCACCTTACTTTAGAAAAAAATCGAAGCAGGCTGCAGAACAGGCCTTCCCCTGTTCTGGTGGGGTTCATATTGCCTCTCAGGAGACTCAGCCCAGAATGCCTGGTTTCCAACCACTTCCAAGGGTAAGGAAGACCCTATTCTCAGCTACTTGGCTTTCTAACCCCAGTAAGTGACAGTAGAAGTGGGGCACCACCACGGGGGGCACCGCCGCGGGAGGCCAGCGTGATTTCCCCCCAAAGCTGCCCCCCTGCGGCACCCCCTCACACTTACTTTAGGAAACCAAGCAGGCTGGAGAACAGGCCTTCCTGTTCTGGTTCTTCCTACATTTCCCAGGAGACCCAGAAAAGCACCAGGCACACTCTGGCCCAGCTACGCCTCTGGGTTTGTTTCTAGTCAAACTCTTGGTAAGCTAGCCACTCTGAAATAAAGTATTCATATTTTCTCTGAGCAATGTAATTAATGTTATAGTCAACGGTTAGTCAAGATAAACTTAAATAGCCAGCACAGAAGAAAAGAAATCATATCAACATGCCTAGATGCCTGTATCTTAACACACAAAAAATAATAGTTCAGTTTCCTTGGTTGTTAAGAACACCCGTTTCTTGTTTCAAATAAATCAAAACCTTAAAATAGTAGGGTGTATCCAACTATCTGTGGACTTTGCAAAGTGAGACAAAGTGAGTAAAAGTTTTATTTACTTGGAATGATTACAGCTATTAATAGTCCTAAAAACTTGTCTCTCACAAATAAATTCCAAATTTGTATTAACTGGTTAAACAAAACTTGGAGCCTAAATTGTTTGGCTGAATCTTTCAGTCTTTCTCACCTCAGATCAGATGCATGGCTTAGTTTATTGGCATAGGAATACTGTCTTATTTCAGGACACGGAATTTTCTTAACCTAGATTCTTCATATAACAAGTACTATAACTCTTAGAATAGAACTCAAGAGAAGTCCTGCCAGATTCGTCAGATAGTTTGTTTAGGTCAGAATTCTGTTTCAAAACCTTCCCCCATTGTTATCTCTTCCAGCAAGTGGTATAAACATGTGCGCTACTTCTGAACAAGGAAGTTCTGTTTAGCTATCCTAGATAGATAATAACTGTTGATGGACCTATTGTCCATGAATTTGTAATAATGAACTACCCTTTAAATACATATTAGCAAGTAATATAACTACATCCTTTGGCAGTGAGTTCTATAAGTTAATTATGCATTGTGTGAAAAAGCGTTTTCTTTTTTTCTGTCTTACATCTACTGCCCATCATTTTCATTGGGTGTTCCTAAATTTTGTTTGATAAGTTTATTTTCTCCATATACATAACTTTAGTCATTTTTAAAAAAATTGAAAAACCCAAAGTAGCAAATCTGACGCTCAAGATTACAGTATTACGAAAGGAATTAAGCAGCCAATATGATAATGCCTTTGGTTGGATTTGTGAAGTAGCCATATTTGGAATACTGTGGAAGTTTTGGTTCATAGTGCTGTACAGCGGAAAAGAGCATGGAAAAGAGGAACTAAAATAATCAGGGGTTGGAAAACCAACATAACATCAAGACCTTTTTTCTGTTCAGTCACAACCAGTTCATACCAGTTACTACCAGTTCATGTAACTTTAGGATTTTACACATACTTCATCTTTCCACAATGTTGCCCTCTCACCCCCTTTATGAGTTCTTTACAATCTGTTTTGGTTTCTGCGATCGTGAATAGTTTTCTGTCAGCTGCTGAACTGAGTAACCATTTTTTGCAACCCTCTGCCCAGTTGTGAGAAGTGTACATTTACTCTTCACTGTTCTTTCTGTTGATTATTATTCATCCACAAGAAGGCCTGTCTTCTCACCACATGACTCTTAAATGTACTAACCATTGGGATTCCGATTATACTCCATCTTTCCTATCTACATGCTTGTTAACATTCTGAAAGACCCCTAAAAGGTGATAAAACATTATTTTTCTTCACAGAAGAGTTTCTTTCTCAATAAGGTGTGTTCTTCCATATGCTTAATCATTCTATTGTTAACAATGTTTTCTATCAGAACATATTGTAGGTTCACTGGCTTGTTGTTTCCTGGGTATCCCCAGATCCCTGTTTTAAAATTGATATTACATTTGCTACTTCTAATGCTATAGTAGGGAGGCCTATTTTCGCCACAGGATTAGGGATGCCATAATCTTCACCACAAATGAGCAAATAAATAAACAAATGAGTTTACCAGGTGAGTTGACCTGTCCTAAACCAAGTAGTGAATCCAGTAAACTGATCTCAAGATTAGTTAATTAATGCAAATGCCTCAAATCCTTATGAACTTACCGCTGGCAATCAGCCTTTGCAGCTGAAGACTATTGACATCCTCCACTATTGCAAAGGTATACATTAAAAAGGAATGGCTCACAAAAACCAAGGGAGTGGGTGAAATACAGTGCCTGAAAGGAAAATGGTATGTATATTTATTTATATAATTTTAATTTTTATCTTGTGTTGTAATCCATCAAGAGACCTTCAGGTATTGGGGCAGGATAAAAATACAGATAAATAAATATTAACAATAATTCCCATGTTTTTTTCTTAAAAATTTTTGTCAAGTAAAGCATACATAGCAGTATAGTCTGTGCCTTTTATCAGCAAAGTTTATTTGTATAATGTCTCAAAAACTACAAAATTGAGAAAAAAAGCTAACCTAGTGGCTGGAGGGTTGGTGTCATGTCACCCTTCTTCCAATCAAGTAAGGTAGGATTGTGGTTGGGGTAAGTGAGATCTTTCCAAATGTGTTTTGGCCACCCAATCCACCTTAAATTATTAAAGTGCAGGGCCCAGCCCCCTTCTCTTTTCAGAGACAATATTCACCCCATTCCCTTGTTCTTCTCAATCCATTTCTGTAATCTCTTTACTGAGCTTTGCAAAACAGCTGAAGTGTAAATAGTAAAACCATACTGGCTATACTTAGATTTAATTCATGAGATCAACAAAATGTAGAAATTATTTTAAAACTTAAAACTAATTCATTTTGGAAAATAGAATTAAATATGGATTTGCACAGGGAGTGCCTCTTGTGCTTGAGCAAGACCTACATTCCATCAGATTGTAAGGCTTACCTTTCTCTCACTCCAAGAACTCACCAAGGTAGGTTCTCCCACCTTAAGGCAGCTTTTTGTACAAGAAGCCCTCTCGAGCTGACCACTTATCCACCACTAACTGGATCTTTTTTCCAGTTCCTTTGCACGTTAGACATTGCTACAATCCAACACCACATTCATGGAAACATTATGATGTGTATAGTAGTCATAATTCTCCTACTTGATCAGCGTTGGAAATTTCCTCAAGAGGTTCATGATCCATTCCGCAAGACTCTCATCATTTTCCAGAACTAAGGAAAAGGCATCAGGATCAGTGCTTGTCAGAAAGACCACCGCGCCAATTGTGGGCAGTTTCCTCCAACCACCATCACATTGTTTTCCTGAGAGCACTGATGAAGGCCACCAGGGTTAGCCAGTCACCACAGATCTTCAGAACCAAAGTCATCATTGGAAAAGCATACTGCTCAGTCTTCCTCTTCATCATTCGGAGATTCAGTCACTTTTTCTTCTCAGAACCAAACCTCTTGGAAACAAGACCATACTCAGTTGCCCTTGACCCTCACTCAGAACTAAGCTTCTCAGTGCCGAGACAATCATTTGTCAAACCCCAGATGTGGAAAATCCTCCTCCAGGTCTGATATTGGTCTTGATCTTATGGGACACTCTTATGATGCATCCTTGCATTAAGATCAAGCACCAGAGGACACCCTGGAAGACTGACCCTTCCAGTGGAGGACTCTGTATCGGATATGCATGGTGAAGGCCTTGAAGCTGACTATCAGCAGGCTGCAGAGGAGACGAATGATCCAGTCTTGTATGTCATGCTCACCTTGGACAAAGCTCCTATAGCATTGCCCTTAACCAAAAACATCTAGAACTTGGCAAAAGCCAATTGGCGCATACCAGCAATTGCATATTCCTTACAGAAGAGAATGGAGGAGAACCGCTGATCTATGAGGATAGCTGCAGGTATTTCAGGTTTCAATGTGGAAGCCAATCCCTTGAGTATACCATCCTCCCATTTGGCCTTGCTACGGCCCCAAAGACATTTACAAAATGTATGGCCAGACTCCTAGCATTTCTGGCTAATAGCGGTTTACCGTCTTCCCCTATCTTTATGATTAGCTCCTCACAGTTCAATGGAAGGAGGCTCTTATGCAGCAAATCTACCTCACCATTGCTACCCTAGAGAACCTAGGTCTGCTCATCAATCATGAAAAATCTACACTCCATAACAGTATACTGTCTTTATCAGGGCATCCCTGAACTCGCTTATGGTGAGAGTGTACCTTCCTCCTACAAGGGCAGCAGCCATGTATGTGTATGCCGTATGGGTATACATGCAAGGCATCAGTCTCTTCAGATATCATAGACCATGAATAAAAAATTGTTGAAGAGACAGGATTAAAATTTAATTAGGATGCATTATGAGGACTGCTTATTTACATCTCAGGTACTAGAGCTTTCCCTGTCTGATTTCAAATATAGTTTTGCTTTCTTAAAAAAGAAATAGCAAATGTCCATGAGCAAAGCATACAGTTAGCCCCTCACAACCACCTATATCAGTGTAGTGTATTCCATACTACCCTGAGGTAATCATGATTTTTTAAATGGAGAATTGACAGAATGTAGTTTATAGAAAACTATAGTCTTACACATTTTCCTATTTTCACATGATCCCTTTTGCAAATAGCAGAAGTCAAGTGGTTGACATGGAATCAAGCTGCAATTGAATCCTGGTGGATATAGTGTCAGTTGGGAAGGCTGTTGTTCTGGGAGATAAATATGCTTACCTTAGATTGGGTGAGTCTTTCACTTGCATGCTGTTAGACATAGACTCAATGTTAGACAAGAAAATTATATGTGCTGCAAGGAGTTCCTTCTTTCAATTACATTTTGTTCAGAAGCTGTCTTCTCTTCTTGATCCAGCCTCATTGATCCATACTTTGACTAGGTTGCATTACTGTTATACAGTCTGCATGAGATGCTCTTGAAAGATGCAGTTAGTACAAAATTATTTTTGAGTAGTGTTGTCCATTACGGACACATCACACCTGTACTGCAGCAGCTTCATTGTTATTTGTTAATTTCCAGGTTCAAAAAAAGTGCTATTTCTTACCACAGCATTCACTGCATGGAGGTCCCCGTTTCTGAAGATCTCTCTCTCTCTCTCCTTGTTCCCCCCAATAAATATTTTGTGTCCTAGTGCACTCCCCTGATCAGCATCTCTTTGCCACATCATGGCATTCAGCTTGGTTATCATTATTTCTTCTGGCATGATTGCAGCATTCTGGAAGAGGTCCAAGAGACCTGACCATCATTAATGTTTAAGACTTGTAAGGCTATTCTTTTTAGAAGGGCCTTTTCTTGGTTTTATTGGTGGCTATGGAACAGAATATTTCTATTGAATTCGACACTTTTTTATTTGTTTCTTTGGTTTGGTGAAGTGATTATTGTAGCTTTTGCAGTTATGTTGTTTACATTTTAATTGTTATTTCCCTTAAGGCTATATTTATAAGTTAGTTCAAGCTTGAAGGAAAGGCATAAATGGTTTTTTAAAAATAAATTTTGCATGTATAGGATGGACATATATGCATGAATCTCTGTATGCCTTCAACCTCTCAATAACTTTCAGTATAACAATATCAGGCACTTATGAGTATTTTGATGACTTTGAAAGTATATGTCCTGTTTATGTCCTGAAATGTGCAGCAAACATCTTTATCATAGTTGATGTGTTCTTTCAGCTGAATGCTGTTTGGAAAGCCCACTGTGTTCTGTTAATTGACAAAATTAGCATTGATTAATGCTACAATTCCCAACAAGGGTCATCCCTTTCAGTTTCATTCAGCTCTGGACTTTACCTCTGTGTATGCAGTTTAGGAGTTTTACAGGGCCGTTCTAAACAGACTTATAGGCCTAGGCCCATGTACTTCAATGGATTTTGAATTGTGTCCCAGTTAAGAATGTAAACGAAGCCTAACGGTGCTTATAAGGAATCAACTGAATTAACAACAATAGAAATAGTTTCTACAGCACACTGCTTAGCTTTACAGGTTTTTAATTAAACATTTGTACATCATATCTCATCATATCTGAGAGCATTTTAATTGCTAGACACTGGAAATTTGACCCACATTTCTATTTTCTCAGCTACTCAATCCTGTCATTGTTCTTCTTCCTACTCTGCACATTTGTTCTCTGCACATTTGTAGCTCAAAAGAATTAGCCAACATTCTGCAGTTTTGATTACTAAAACCAGGGAAACCAACAGTGTATTCCTAAACTGAATTAGATCAATGGGCTTAGAAGGGTTTAGCTCAATTTAGAATTGCACTGTAAAGCACTCACATTAGTATCCCCACATTATCCCCTACTTTGGACATCGCTATTTTTCTTTCATTCTCATCTTGTGGCTCATGTACAACTCTCCACCAAACTGTTATCTTCTCAGTAAATATAAATATCGTACTATTTCAAATGTATGTGCCTGCTATACAGTCAAAGCTGTTCTACAGAAGAGAAATAATTCCAAACTTTAGCCAGACATAAAATTAAATGCCCCTTTTGTAATCTGGAGATTTTTTTTCTTTCGTGATTAAGAATGTGTATCTTAAACATAGCTTTTAAGATGCGATTTTGCCGTGTGTGTAACTTAGCTGAAAAACAAGTAAACAAGATTGTGATGTTCTTGATTAGTTCACTATAGACAGCTGTATTCTTGTCATCTATGCAACCACAATTCAAATGTGCGCTCTCTGAGATATTTCATACAGTAAACAAATATTCCTTGTTTGGACTACTGAATTGAATCATGTAGTAAATTGTTCCCAACACAAGGGACTATCTTCAGCAAAATGGGATTTCATTACCTCTGGAACCAGAAACACCACTCCATGTTACAGTTTCTAGACTCCCCAGAATAGTGTGAGGGTGGAGTCAAAGGTCTCTAAGCTAGAGGAAGGAATTGGTGAAAATCACCTTCTTTCAGTTACCACAGCATCTAATCCACAATGCATTATAGATGTATATTGTTAATTGATAATTTTGGATTAGGCAATAGTAAAAAGGCACCATTTAGCTAGAGACAGAGCGTTAAAATTTATATTGCTTGTAAACTATGAAATAGCAAAGTACTCAGTTTTCAGGAAGAGAGAAATGCAAAGGTATTTGCATTTCAAGACCGCATGGTAGGGAAAAATGTTTTCTGATATTGCATTTCACCCTGCATTTCATATTAAAGTATGAGGAACCACTGTGGATTCTTTCTTAAAGTTCTTGTTTATTCAGCTAATTCTTCCGCATTCCATACAGAGGCAGCTGTTCTACATTCTGATAATTTTATCTCATAGAGTTTCATTACTGAAAGAATATTTCTTCATCCTGAAAGGAGATTTCTGCCTTAAGAACATAAGAACAAGCCAGCTGGATCAGACCAAAGTCCATCTAGTCCAGCTCTCTGCTACTCGCAGTGGCCCACCAGGTGCCTTTGGGAGCTCACATGTAGGATATGAACGCAATGGCCTTCTGCGGCTGTTGCTCCCGAGCACCTGGTCTGTTAAGGCATTTGCAATCTCAGATCAAGGAGGATCAAGATTGATAGCCATAAATTGACTTCTCCTCCATGCCTTTTGTATATTAAAACCCTGTTCCATTTCTTGGAGATACAAATCTGGTTGTTCTGTCTCTTATCCTATTGTTCATCAATCTTTGTTAGTCTTCCATCTTTCTCTTTTCCCCCAAAGCATACTCCTGGGTTTTTTTAACTCTCAAAAAACCCAATGAGTTCTATTTTCAGATAAATGTATTTCTTATTCTGATGTCCATTTTCCAAAGTCAGTGTTTCCTTAGAATTATGTCTATATACACTTTATCAATTTATTTTAAAGGCATATATATCACATTTTTTCCAAATTTCTTAAGGTGGTTAATGCAACTGCAATGGTATCTTTCAGTTGTTGGTATATCTACTATGGACTTTCGTTCCTCAATTTTTCTCCAAGGATGTTAAGATCCAATATATTAAATTACATTATGCTATCTCTCAAATTCCCAGAAAACCCACTAGTCTTCATAACTGAGCTAGAATTTGAACCTGGTTTTCTATAGCCTGTTTCTTTAGCAATCACTTGATAGGGAATTTCCTGCAAGGGCAGAAACATGTGCTATAGTAAATTATCTGTTATTTATTCTCTCTCAAATTAACATGAGCGTTGTTTTCTAGATCCTAATCTTTATAAAATAGCATTATCCTACCACATAAAAAGTTAGTCTATTGGTGATGACTCACTTCTTGTAGGAATCTGGGAGATGTAGTCCAGAGAGGGTCAGGTCTCCCACCCAAAGGGGCTAATGGGACTAAACTTCCAGGCTATTGCATGCAGGTGTTGTAGAGGAGAGCTCCAGAGGCTGGAAAGCGTTTTGTGGTGATAGGCCAGCGGGCAACAATAGGGCTCATCTGGGAATTCCCAAAGTGGTCTTTGTAGTAAGTAGAGGGCTTGTGTGAGTGGGAAAGCAACAGGGGGGGGGGGGGCGGAGATGAAAAGCCTTTCCAGAAGAATAGTGAAGACACAACTTTCTGAGAGGGATCTGGCAAAGGGTGTGTGTGTGAGGAGGGGGATACGTCCTTCCCTCTTGTTTGATTCCTTAGTGATGGGCCTGGGATTCTGCAACAGTTTTCTAGAGCCTGGTGTATTTTCCCACACAACAGGCTTTATTGCTAGTTATGGAAGAAAACAAATGGCTATCTGTATCACAGAGGGATACATTTACTGAAGAAAGGTAGCTTTAACAAATAAGCATACTTCTTAAAATCTTCTTTCTTAAATATATTTGAGCCTAAAGATAGACATTTGAATTTTTTTTCTTTGTGGTTAAGTTTATTCAGTGGTGTGCTCAGAAGGTTCAATCAGTTTATGTGATCACTGAAATCACAACAGAGATTTAACCATCAATATTAAACTGAAGATTTCAGTTTGAAGCAGTTACATTAAAATGGCTCTCCTTATTCAGTGTACCCTCCCATGCTCCTATGGCATTCTGGTATTCACAGATCAACATGAGTGATTCATATTTGCACTTTTTTCCTTTACACACAGCACCATGGGTCCTGTCTCTTGGCTCAGTCTTGCCATAAACAATGACACAAATCTCAAAGAAGCGTCAAGGGAAAAAGGAAAAAAAAACTATGATAAGTCAAACCCCATTTTAAATGACAGAGATCTTTACAAAGGGTGAAGAGAAGACAGAGTATGGCATATAGGCCCTATTTTAAATGCGAGGAGATAAACTTGGGGAAGCCAAAATTATTGCACCCCACACAGCGAAATCTTTCTGAACACATTCATGTATTTTCTCCATTGTCTGTATGGTGTAACAAAACTACTGTCATGTGTGTTATTTTAACCTAATTTTGAATTGTCAAACTGTCTTTAACCCAAAACCTCCTGCAAAACTGGATTATGGATTGAGATGCCCACTTCAATATTAAGTCAGCTTTTGAGAAGACAGTGGAGAAAATACATGTGATTGGCAGTGCTACTGGCAGATCCTGCTGAAGCTCTGGTGACTGGGCATTTGCCACACCACCCCCCCCCCCGATATGGCTGGTTCAAATAGAATTCCTGAGATGATGTTACCTCTGCACAGGTTATAGATTGTTGTAGATGGGCCATTTTTGTTATCTCGTATTGAAGGCATAATACTAGGGCAAATATAATGTTCTGATAAATTATAAAAAGACCTGTGAAATCAAACATTTTATATGTGGAAACAAGTATTTGAAAATCAAATGCAAATGTCTGTCAGCATTACACCAGGGAACGGGTGATAAATACTGAGGCAGAACAATTCAAATAAACGAGGCTACATGTATATAGTTAATCACGTCTAGCAATATACATGATCTAGCAAAATTAGTGAACCCACTAATTTTAACTTGAACCAATGGAAGTTAAAGACATCTAACTTTGATTGGATCATTTTCATTTTCAGATAGACAGCATAAAGGCACAAAATTAAATGGATGAACAAGTGAATTCCAAATAACCTTTGAAAATATGCTCTTTGTTTCCCTAGCTATTTTGAAAAACTGCATTTTTTTACATTGAACTACCTCAGCTGCCTTTCATTTTACCCCAAGCATAGTAAAACATGCACTTTGTATTAATCAGGGTTTCTTTCTTTCTTCTTCCAGCTTGGAAAACAAAGCCTGTTTCAAAGTCATGCTTTTTAATTTATAAGAGACGCTGAAAAGCATATAGTTGCTGACCACTTCAGAGCATCCCTGCCCTGATCCAGCTACAGTGCTGCATGCATAAAAATGGGCTTGCATGCATGTATCTAGTCTTTTACTGCGAAACATGCAGGCAAATGAGACAAGTGTGTGCAGTTCCTAAAGGCCGATATAAATGATTCCCATCACCTAACCTCTGAGTGTAGCCCTGATAAGATGATTAGTAATGATACCATTAGGGTTTGTTTAGTGATAGGGAGGATAAATTCAGTGCTCCTGAACAAAGGAATTATGTGGCTAGAGCTGACCGCATCTTGATTGGAGGGGGACATGTGCAGCTAGGTGCATGCATAGCTGGATCAGGTTACGTGCTGTTTGAATATCCAGGAACAAAACCACATAAGCTGCTTGTATATGCTTGATTTTGCCTTAAAACATCTGTGTTCCTTCCAAATTCATATTTTTTTCCATTTTGTCTATTCTTGATCAAATGTACAGATATATAAAACATTTTTAACATAAAAAGATACTATTAATAACAGCAGACTAGCAAATTGAATAGAATGGACCAATAATTCTTGGCTCCTGTTGTATACTGTTGCATTATAAACTGATTGTGCTAATTAACCATTACTGTGCTTTTACTCAATAGTTGCCATTGTCAGAAATGAGTTCTGAGAGATCACCTTCGTGTTTATGGAAAAGTGTAGATATTTCCCTCAGTACAAGCACAGTGACTTGAGCTCAGTGATACTCATGACAGTGCTTGTGCTTTAACATGTAAACATTGTACAAATGTATCTGGTATTTTGTTTGAAATGAAGACACAAAATGGTTATGAAGAGAAATCCTTCCTGTAAATAGATATAATCTGAGTCCATGTATACAACCATTTCTTTAGAGTCCCAATTGTGAAGAGTGTCTTTATTGGCTAGAAACTGCTGTTTTTTTTTAATGGCAGTGGTTACATGTGCTATAGTAAAGAACACAGTGTGTGAAGTATTTGGTGTACTACAGTACCATAGTTTTTTTTGGTCTGTTCGGTAAGTTGCAATTTGTGATGAAATGAAGTTGAAAGTAGTGCTTCATACTAACAAATTTATTTGGTTACAACTTGGTTTTTTCTTGTAAAACTTCAAAGAAAAACTTGAAAATTTTATATATTTGGATTTTGTAGATTTTTTTTATTTTATTGCAACACAAAGTACCAAATCATTAAATAAAGTACACTGTGGTCATTTTAGTGATGTTGTGGAGTCTTTTTATTTATTTACTTTCTGTTTATGCAGGCATACTGTTTCAATATTGTGTACAGTAACACAATAAGACTCCATAGATTTGTTCAGTCCATGTGCCTGAGACTAATTTGTAGCCAGCTGTTGAAAACAGTTCCATTTGAGTTGCACGAGGCTGCTCCCTGCAGGGATATGGCAATCTCAGGGAACCAGGATATTCTGTAAATATGGTGTCATAGTTAAAATAGTTGTTTCTGGGACAGTCCTCTCTCTGATACCTATTAACATATCCCAAGCCAGCATATTGATCCATCTGGTTATGTACTGCCTACACTAAATGGTCAAAGCTCTCTAGACATCCTTCTTACACCTGCTTCCTTAGATCCTTTAGCTCAGCTTGCAACTTGATGACATCGACACTAGTGAAAAGCTATTATGAGATGTTCATTTTGGTGAGTATTCTGGTGCATGGCAGAAATTTGCAGTACTTGGTAAATGTGAGAAGCTGAGTCTGTTATCACCTAGTGCACAGGTGTCAAACTTGTGGCCCTTCAGATGTTATGGACTAGTTCCCATCATCCCCTGCCAGCACATGCTGGCAGGGGATGATGGGAAGTAGTCCATAACATCTGAAGGGCCACAAGTTTGACACCTATGACCTAGTAGGTAATGCTCAACCAGTAAGATGACTCAGACTTCATAGCTCAAGCAGGACAAATTACAGGAGCTTACTGAAGCACAGTGCAGATAAGTAATATGCAAACAAACTAAATGAAATGCTCAACATTATTACACACTTAATGATTATGTTACAGTGAATAGCCAAAGGTAAATTCTGTATTTGTATATCCTTCTACCATTCTGTTTAATCAGCTACCATAAGCTGAACTGAATTTTCCCATATTCCTCAGCTTCATTAAGGGTCAGTTCCCCATGTGACCACTATAGGTCATGTTGATGACACACCTGCTTGTAATTCCATGCTCTAAACTTAATTCACAAGTGCCCACAGGCCCAATTTGGAACAGCATGCAAGGAAGACTCCCTCCCCCAACGCCGCCTCCCTCATGAAGGCCAGGATTTTAAACTATGTGTGATGTTCAACAAATGTAATCTGTATTTTAGCATCCACCTAACAAATTGAAGCCAAGAGCTTCTAAGTACATGTGAGGAAATTTACCACAGCCTACATCAGAGGTTCCCAAGCTTTTTGAGTGGGCACATTTAGAATTCTGACATAGTGCAGTCAACACAACCACAAAATGTCTGCTGCAGGAGGTGGAGCCAACTACATAATGGCTGCCACAGGAGGCAAAGCCAACAACAAAATGTGGGTGTCAGGTTACGCATAACTCTAATAATGACACTTCAACATTCCAGGCAAGGTGTCTTTTTAAATGAACAGAGTTTTTTTTAAAAAAAATTAAATAAATGCAGGTTACCTTCAGTCACATAGCAAAAACCTTCAGTCACATAGCACAGTCAATCAGATCTCCAATGGCCAGTCAGAAGCTCTACTGAATGAAAACCACACCTGGCTCCATCCATTTTCTGTAAAAACTTGAAAGGTCACCAGGGAATGGTCAACAGGACTAATTAATATTGGTGCCTGCTACAGTTATGATGATGTTAAAGAAGCCGATTATGCAAGGAACACTTACCTGGGAACTCTTCTCTGCGCAGTGGGCTTGCAGAGGCCTCCGCTAACATGTCACTGTTTGCATGCGAGGAAACAGTGCCTGCCCTGCAGAAGTCTAATTGGCCTCTCCTTTTGCTGCATCTCTTAACTCCATCCATCAAATGCCTTAAAGGCACAGATCTTACCAATATTCTCTCCCACTTTTCCTACACTCACACACATTCTCACTTTCTTGCTGCTGCTGCTGATGCACTGCTGCAAGAGAAAGGCTTGTTTTTAAATCAGAAGTTTGTCTGAAAGAAAGTTAAATGCCCTCCTGATCATTGAAGAGGGCAGAAGCAGATAAGGGGAGGTGGGGTGGAGCCAGAAAGAGATGTTTGTGCTGTTCCTTTCCAAAAGCCAACTCTCTTATTACTATATCAATACAAGTATTTAGAGAAGCAGAAAGGAGTCAGCAACAGGGCAAGGGGGAAGCGTGCAAAGCAGCACAAAGAAGTGAGGGGTGAGACTAGGTGGGCTGGCTGTGGTCAGAGGGAAGATGTTCAGGGCAAAGCTGTGCTCACTGGCAAATTTGCCTGCTCTGGCTGTGAAGCAAACATTAAATTTGTGCTACAAGTGGTCTTGATTGCTGTGGGAAGAATACAAAGTGAAAGCAGAGCTTGAGGGAATACATCCATACCAGAAATCTGGCCACGATGCATATTTGCCTCATCGCAGAGCAGGTGCCTTGTGGGTAATCAGCCAGTTATTCTTTCCTGGTACTGGATGGGTTATGATCTAGAAATGCCTTGTTTTCCCCAGACTTCCCAAGAGGCATTAAGGAACCAGGAAAACCAATAACATTTATTAGTGTCCTGGAACAGGGGATGTTCAGTAAACAAGCTTGAAACTATTTACTGCTTTAACAAACAGCAGTTTCTGGGTTTTTCAATTATAACATTTCAGTTGGCCACTACTGGATGTGGAGAGCAGTTAACACCCAAGCTTTATAAATTTCTGAGATAAAATCTGAGCCTCCCCCACCCCCTCAACCCTAGAGGGAAAAATTTAAGTTTGAGTGTGAATTTCTTCTAGCAACTCCAGCTCTGTAGCCTGCTTTTTCCCAAAGCCAGGCTTTAAGACGACACAGTCTCCTGAGCAAAGATCTTCTAACCTCATTCTCTGTAGATTGAAGCTCTATCAGACTCAAATTGACAATTTTATGCATTTTCTTCTCCAACATTTCATGGGTCCTGTTGGGTTGTTAGCTGCTCTGCATACATGTACCAAACAGATGTACAGGGGGGTGGCTGATAGAAGGGAGCAAACCTTTTTCCATCCATGATCCCTTCCACCGTTTTTCTGGGAAACTGCTATTTGCTTCATTTCTCCCACCAGCCCCTAATGGTGGTTTAAGCAATTGAGTAAGATGCTCATGTAATGGCACCAGAGATCTCAATAATAGGAAGTGGAATAGGTTTTTTTAAAAAAAAAAATACTTGAAATTGGTCCAGGCAAAGGTACTGCCTGTCAAGAAATTCTCTTAAGCCAACGGAATTTCCTGGTTACCAAAACTCTAGCCCTGCCCCAAAGTTGGGAATAAAACAGCCAACCAGCCCTTTAAGGTAGGATTTGTGACTATACTAGTAGTGTGGTTCCCATGTACACCACAAAAGTGCAGGGAAATGATGATAACAAGTTTTTTAAGTAGGGTGCAAGAATTTAGACAGAACACACTTAGGCAGTGAGAAGCCAATAACCTTACTAGTCTCACAACATACAACATAGTCATAATCAAAAAGGAAGTGAAGACCAAATATGAAGTCTCTCCGAAAACAGAAGCTTCATGACACGCCCATCTACATTCTAGCTTTTCCTTATATTCTTCTTCTTCTGCTTCCTTTCTTTTGATGCATGCCTAGTCCTGCAGTTCTAAAATTAGTTAAACATGCCTAGCTCTGCAAGCATTTAGGCACACCACATTCCAAACAAATGAAGAAAATAGTTTTAATAGTTATTTTCCTATCAGTTTGATCTATGGTGTTATGCTTATACACCCAATCGTAAATTGAGAAGGAATATTTAATTCTATGTTCTTTGGATCTTAAATGATTAGTGTGCTGGTTAGTTGAGGGCACTTTCAGATTACTGTCTTAAACAAGATGTAATCCATTGTAGGCCTGTTTCTGAGTAAAGCAATATAGAGATGGGTGTTTCAGAAAGCTGATTTCAATCAATTTATGAGCCATCTCCAAGTTACTATGAAGCACTCTGCATATTTCAAACAGTAATGCTTTCTCTCCACCTTTCTTCCCCCCCCCAAAAAAAGAGGGGGTAGAATGTACCACGGGAAAAGTTTTTTTGGGGGAGTGCTCCAGGCATTTTAAACAGCACACTGCAGTGATTCAGAAGCACAAGGAAAAACCGAAAATGAGAGAAAGCAGTTTTCATTAAAAATAGCTGAGCCCCAGGATGCCAATGGGACATAAGCAGCTTTGTCTGAAAAGGTTAAAAAAAAAAAACCATTAGCAGCTGGGAGCCAAAACTGTTATGTTTGAAAACATTTGTTAGCAACCACCTGCTAAAACAGATTATAAGGGTGGGTTGAAGGAGGTCCAAGTTTGGCCCAATGTCACATTTACTTCTAAAATCAGTTGTGCATATTTCTGAAACCAACTGAATGATGAAAATACCATCATAACCAGTAGCTCTTTCCTTCTACCCACTTTTCTACATATGGCGACAGAATGGACAGAGAAGTGGGTTTTTATGCTCTGGGTGCCTGTTTCCTTTCTATGGATGCAATCTGTTTCATTATTCTGGCACAGAGACTGCTAGGATGCCTCATCCCTGGAAGTACAGTTTTCTGTTGTTGATTTCAATTAGACTTACTCATGATCACATCACTAGGATTTCATGGTGCTGCTGCTCAGAATCATTCTGTTGAGTCTGTGATAAGCAATGTGTGGTTCGCGATGTGTTTAAATTAATTTTTTATTAGTTCTTAAATGACTTTACATCACAAGGGATATGAAAAAAGAAAAAAAGTATATTTTCCATTAAAACTCCCATTTTCATCTGGACTGGTATTAACACTAAAAAAAATTACAACTTGCTCTTTAACAACATAGGTAACACTGGATCTTTGGAGGTACTACTACTAATAAAAATCAGACTTTTGTCTTTTTAATTTTTTTAATGATTTCTAACCTTCAAAACCATTTATCATCTTTTTTTTTCTGTTTCATTCAAATAAATTATCAGAGGTTTCCAGATTATTTTCTTTAAGTAACAAAGTTACTTCATGCAATTTTCATGCAATTTCATGCAATTTGGATCATGATAGGAAACTCTTGTTTTGTGATTTTTACTTTTTTTCAGGAATTTAGGGAAATTTGCCACTTGCATCGGCGAGGTGGGCACCCACATCGGCGCAACGCTGCGCTGCCTCTGAAGGTGAATTCATCCCTTCTGGTTTGGGCTGTTAGCGCTCTTGACAAGATGGGGAAGGCCTCGGCATTGTGAGGCTTCAGTAATCTACAATTTTGTAGCAGCAACAGCCATGGAAATAAGTGGGAGGAGAAGCAAGGGATGGAAACCAGCATGAAGAAGGGTGGTGGCTGCAAAGAAGAATAAGAAGGGAAATATAGCCAGAGAGAGGAAAACAAGAAATGGGAAAGCAAGAATGGGGAGTGAGTAAAGACTGAATGGGAGGATGGCACAAGGTGAAGATTAATCCTGTGGGGTAGAAAGACAAACAAAGATTGGTGGGGAACATGGGATTTTTTTCCTCCACAGGGAGTCCTCATTGGTCCTCTTCTCTATTTGGGTTTAATATAGTAATTATTATTTTTCCCTGTCCCTTATTCAGGTTCAGGCCTTCCTTGTGTTCTCCAGTGAAATGTTCTACTCTTAGCTAGTTACTGTAGGCACATGTGCCATTTTCCTTTTTTTCTCTTTTTCCTTTTGTGGCAGGCCTTCTCTACTAACAGAGGTGACCCACACAACCTCCTATGAGTCTGCAGAAGTTAGTTTTGTTTTTAAAGTATAAACGTTCCCCAGGTGTTCTAAAGGTAGCAAGTGTATAGGTTCTGCATTTGCTGCCTTAAGTTTTGTGGTGCACAGGAGAATATGGAAATCACTGTGGCAGGATTAGTATATAGACAACAAAGAGGTTGGTTTCAAGGAACTGATCATCAGCATAACACTCCAGATAGACAAAGCAGAAAACTGGCTGGGGCACATACCCTGTTCCCCTAAAATAAGACCCACCCCAAAAATAAGCCCTAGCATGATTTTTCAGGATTTTTGGAGGATGCTTAAAATGTAAGTCCTACTCCAAAAATAAGCCCCAATTACAGATTCTCTGGTGCAACTGATCTGGTCACGTGGGGGGCGCAAAATCATGGGGGGAAAATAAGACATCCACTGAAAATAAGCCCTAATGCATCTTTTGGAACAAAAATTAATATAAGAACCTTTCTTATTTTCAGGGAAACATGGTATAATTTATATTAGTTATCGTTTTAGAGATTAGCTAGAATTACCTTTAATGCTTTCAGGCACAAACAGACTTTTTCTGACTAGCTAATGGTTTGGATGCTGTCACCCACACAGGATTCCATCAACTGGTTCTGTTGAAACTATGGAGTATGTCTTCTTTTCTTATAGAAGATATAAGCAGTTAACACAGCTGACTGATCCATTAGTTCCCGGTATAGACATGCCTGCAGCTAATAAGCTTCACTCAGTGATTGTGATCCAGCTATCACAGTTTCATTAATGAAATTTATTGTGGACTTGTTTAAATTTAAGAGGCATGAGGAGAATGTAAAGAATTATATATGATCAAATAAATTACACAAAATAATTAAAAGGAAAAAAATTCTGCTTAGCAGTTCAGTGTGGTTAGTTCCCAGCCTATTGACTAGGAGCTGTACCATTAGAGAGAGAGGGGTGGGGATTCTAGCCACATCAAGCCTGCACTTTCCTAGGAGTGAGACTAAATGACACAGGGTAGGCTCATTACCAGGGCCAAGCCTAACAATCAGGTTCCCTATTATCTCACAGAAATACAGCTAAGAGTGATCACTCTGCCGCACTGCCAAGCAAAAGTCTTGTTTTTTTGCTGAGCCAGACCTGAGCTATCACTTTCTTTTCCTAAGGCAGATCTGAAGTTGCTTGTCCTATGCTTCCCACTAACATATACACCCCCCTTCTCAGAGGTGATTGGATGATGGAGCAGCACTCCTGTAGGCTCAGCTGAGTGGCTTTTTTCCCTTCAGGGACAAGTCAGCATCCTGTCCATCATTTCTTTCCTCTTACTTCTTTCTCTTGAAGATGGAATATGTAGGTGAAGAAAGTGGAAGAGGAAAGTCATTCCTACTTTCTTTGGAAATTCAGAGATTATATAGTTAAGAGGAATGGATTTCATGGAGAAATGACTAACAAGACCTGTGACTAGGCCAAAAGGAGCCTCTACAATAATTCCCACTTTGTCAGACTTGCACTATGAAATACATGATACCAGTGGAGGCCACAAAAAGTAAAATTTATGCTGCTTTGTTGTAAGAACAGAGCTCCTTGGGGAGCATTTTTCTAATTAAATTTTAGTTAGTGGCTACCAGGAAATCTGAATATGGGATAAATAGATTCAAGATTATTTATTTTGTAATTGTTCAAGTGTATTCAGCTTCATCGGAAATATTCTTAGGTTATAAGTGGAACAAAGACAAATTATTTGTGCGCATTGATTTTAATGGCTAAATAAATTAATTGGTTATATCTGTATATCAGTAAAATAATTCTGAAGGGAACAGCTTATTTTCCTTCTTTTTGGATGCTGCTTGCACATTATGTAGATCTTGTACATATATTATCCAAAGTACATTACTTTTAAGACATCTGCTACCCAGAACGCTATAAATATTTGTATTTAAAATACATTTTAAATATGCTTCCAGATTAATCTGAGGCACTTGTTAAGTGATCAGCAGGTTAATCAACTAAAGTCATACCCCTAGGTTTTTTTGTAATTAAAAGTTATAACACTGAAAATGCAATTTTACAGTTTCTGGATTTTTTTCAACGTTGTAAACTGTACCAATATTGGAAGCAACGTGCAGTCACAGAAGTTTATGGTTTCTAAACAGTTATTTTCTGATTACAATACTTGTTTTTGTAATATGCACTGTACTGTTTGGAGTAACATGTGGAGATATGCAATAATATGTTCCCCATAAGACATAAGTAGTCATATGTGAGTTTGCTATATTGCATGGACAGATTTTGAAAGCTAGGTTAATCTAGCAGTTTTGGGGAGCCTTTTAACCTTTTCTGAAAACCAATTCTTAATAGTTTTGAAGAGTGTTAACCTCTTGGTATACAACAGATCTCTCCTGTCTCACTTCCATCGCAGAACACTACACGAGGAAAAAATCTTTTGACTGAGGTAATGGTGCAGACCCTGCAGATAAGGTAGTTCTTTGCACTGATCAGAAAATTTATACCTGGAGAAAATCACTGGGTCAGAGTATTACAATTTTATAGTTGACAACTACATTCTAATCTTTTTTCTTGCCTTCATGAAGCCTTTCCTTTAAAGCACTGCAAATATTTCCAGGAATTTGCTGGTGCTTTTGAATTAACGACTGGAGTGCAGCCTTTGTCTGAAAAGAGAAGAGAAGACGAAAACTGAGCTTCGCAATCGATTCACTAGTTCAGTTCAGTGGGCATACAAGGCAAAAACAATGTGAAACATGCATTAGGATTATAAGGTGCTATGGGAAGCTGGCTCTCTCAGATACTTGAGGTTTTGCCTGCATTTTTAGCTTTTTTAAAATAAAGTAACTTTCTCAGAATCCTCTGAGAATTGACCTTGTATCCATGTACATGCAATAAAAACATTTGACTTACACTTGCTTTTAAAGTGTAGTTTAATGGGTCACACTGTATTGTTTGGAGAACAGTAACATGTGGAGATATCTGTGGATTATATACAGCAACTTGGCAAGTGCCAGTGGGGCAGGGTAATCCATGAACATTTTAAAATCAAGATGGGAGTGCCCGGGTTCCTCAAGTCTGAGAACTATTCCTCCAACCTTTTTACTTCTGCAAGTATAAGGGTAACAGTGCAAGCAAAATTATATCTAATTGCTTAAAGAAAAGTAAATCTGCTGCTGCTTTACAGTATTCTGACTACAGGCCTGCTTGTATTTCAATAAGAACAAAAGCAAGTTTAGCTACAATCCTTAATGATGCTTTTGTGGAAGCCTCACTGAATAACATGACTTATTTCTCAGTAGACCTGTCTTGGTTTGCTTCCTGTGTCTATTAGCTAGTGGCTGAAGCTTCTTTTGATGAACCACTGAGCATTAGACTACTCTGGAGGTAACTGCTTTTAGTACGGTGAGATTCCATCAGGTTACCTTGATGAACAGGACAACACACACATCCTGATCTCGAGCACTGCATATGCCCCACTGCCCTAGCAAAGTCCTTACAAACACAGGCTACATCAGTCATTTCCAAAGAATACATACCAGATCTGGTTTCTCTATTGAAATGTATGAAAATGGTTGTTGTGACTAGGGAATCCTGTGCTCAAAACAAGCTGGGTTGTACATAGGGTTGCCAACCTCCAGGTACAGCCTGGAGTTCTCCAAGCATTACAGCTGATCTCCAGCCCACAAAGATTAGTTCCTCTGGAGAAAATGGCTGCTTTGGAGCAGAGGTGAAGATACAAGGGGGCCAGGGGGTGCATGTTGCATGGGGCATGCACTGGGGGGGGGGGCGCAAAAATTCAGGTTTGTGTTTTTTGTATTTTTAAGGGTTTTTTTTCAGTTTTTGCCCTGCAGGGGGTGCACTATTTAGGTTAGCAGCACCAAAATTTCAGGGTATCTTTAGGAGACTCTCCTGATGATACGACCCAGGTTTGGTGAGGTTTGATTCAGGGGGTCCAATGTTATGGACTCCCAAAGGGGGTGCCCCCGTTGTTTCCAATGGGAGCTAATAGGAGATGGGGGCTACACCTTTGAGGGTCCATAATTTTGGACCCCCTGAGCCAAACTTTACTAAACCTTGGTGGTATTATCAGGAGAGTCAGATAAAGATACCCTGAAATTTTGGTGCTGCTAGCCTAAATAATGCACCCCCTGCAGGCCCATAATTGAAAAAACACTAAAAAATACAAAAACCACAAACATGGGGGGGATGGGGGCACAAAACTCAGATTTTGCACTGGGCTCCATTCTCCCTAGCTATGCCTCTGCTTTGGAGTGTGGATTCTATGGCTTTATATCTTATTGAGGTTCTTCCTCTCAACCCCAACCTCCCCAGGCCCCACACCCAAATATCCAGGATTGTCTCAATCCAAATTTGGCAACCCTAATCATATAATTCACAAGAGACTGAATTCTGCATGCTATTTTTTTGCATTCTAGTTTTCAATAGCTGCTATTTTGTAATTTCTTGTATTAGAAGTCAGTACACTACCATCAGGCAATCAGGAATAATATTTTTTTTAAAAAAAACCAACAACTTTAGATAGAGCACAAAAGTTAAACTATTTCTCAAACTTTTATTGGTTGTGGATCTTAAAGTGGTACAAATATCATGCCTGACTTATCATAAGGTTACACCCTTGACGCTTGGATGCTCCTTTGGAACTGTATTTGTTTCACTGGCTTGCACTACTGTTTTTCCAAGTTTATATATTTTTAGAAAATTTCAGTTTACCATTATATTCTAAATAATTAATAGAATGGCTCTATTGTAGGGCCCTACCTTTGAATAATATGAAAACTTCAATTGGTCCAAAGTGTGACAGCAAGCCACTGTTGATAGTTGGTTACAGTAATTATATCACTCCTGTGCTAAAGGATCTACATCAGCTACCCATCTGTTTCTGGCCACAATTCAAAGTGCTTGTCTTACATTTAAGCCCCTAAAACTAGGGTTTGACTATGCCCTCACACAACATTCAGTCTGCCAGTTAAGATCTGCTTCCCAAGCCCCTCTTTCTGTGCTCCTGTGTTCAGAATTGAGGCAAGTTGCAACTAGAGACATCCTGTCTTTGGCATGCTCAACTCTTTAACTCTCTCTCTGGCTCATTCCGCACATTAACTCTCTCTCTGGCTCATTCTGCACATGCAGAATAATGCACTTTCAAACTGCTTTCAGTGCTCTTTAATGCTGTGCGGAATAGCAAAATCCACTTGCAAACAGTTGTGAAACCACACAGCACCCAAGTTGTGAAAGTGGTTTGAAAACACATTATTTTGCATGTGCGGAAGGGGCCTCTGTGTGTTATTTCTGACTGGAAATGCCCCAGCTGTGTTGTGTTATGGCCTAAGGAGAAAAAAATGATAGGCATGACAAAGGTACTTGTCTTTTTGCCTCTCCCAGGAATAAAGTAGCCCAGGAGGCAAACTACTTCTAACAGGAGAAACAGTGAGTATGTATGGGTGGAAGGAGAAAAGGAGCTAACCTCTTCTTTTTCAAATCTATGGTCTCAAGTCCCTTCCATGGATGACTACTTTGCCTTTTTATTAAATATTTTTCAAGTGGATCTACAATAAGACACCAATTTAAGATACTTTACATTGTTAAACCACCTTACCTTCATAGCTAATTCCACAGCAGTTATATTTGGGTCATATGGAATGGGTTCTCCGATGTATGTCCGAAACTTGACTGGCAGTCCACCGTACGGGGGAACAACTGGCAATCTTATATATTCATATAACCACCTTGCTAATACTGTTTCATTAAAGAAAGAAATGTCAGTTTCCATTCTTTAAAAATGCAGATGGATTTAGTTTCAAGAAATAAGTAAAAATATTAAAATACTTTTGAAAATAAGCATGTGTTTTGACCATATCTTGTACTAATAAGAATCTGGAGACACAAGGTGTAGTCCACACATTCAGAGATCCCACATTCAAAAAGAAGTTGTCACTCACTTCTGTGAAAGTGAAATCTTGACATAGGTTTTCTTTTGTGCATCGAAATATGTTAAAATCAGTGGAGAATTCTCCATAGCCTGGAGATCAGAGGCGACCTTGAATTTCAAAAGCTCACTACACTAGAAAGATTGGTTCCATTCTACAGGAAACCGCTCTTCCAATGCAAAGAAATGTTCTGCAGGACCAAAAGGAGCATCTGTTTGCACATGTGAAAATTAGCACATGCTTGAAGAATTTTCATTGGACTTGGAATTTTCTTCCAAATTTGGAATTTTCATTAGAATTTGCTTATAAAACCAGATATTTATGCCTTCAGTTAAATAATAATAAATCTGTCCCAGAAATTTCTGTTCCTGGACCCAAACTGTTGCATTCCAGGACACAAAGCCAAAGTCAAATTCAAGCTCACATGCCTGTAAGAGTTAAACTGTAAGCTTTAATTGACCAAATGTGTGTTTAAAACAGGCAAAGTTATTTAACAGAAGTTGAAAATCAATAGCAAGTTTTCCAAAAACTGTAATAATATGGAGCCTACTTTTTGTGGGGAGAGATAGTATAATAACATTAAAAAATTTAAAAAGGGACTCTCAAGATGTGATACAATGAGATATTTACCGAATAATATTAAACAGAGGTGTCTTCCACATAGGGTTGCCAAGTCCTTTCTGGCCACCATGGGGTGATGGAGGTAGGGTGGCCAGACCCAGGTTGGGAAACTCGTATGGAGCCTGGGGAGGACAGGGATCTCACTGGGGTACAATGCCATAAAGACCACCCTCCATTTTCTCCAGGGAAACTGATCTCTGTAGTCTGGAGATGAACCTTAATTCCACAGGATTCCCTGGTTCCTCCTGGAGGTTGGCATTCCTACATTTATGTGAGTTATCTGCCCCAAGTTCAGGACTTTTGGGAAGGACATTTTTCCTGTTTCCCCACAGCACTGCAGCACATCTGTGTAACACTCCAGATTTTCTCTGATCCTTCTCAAACCTGCTTCCTGCCAAAGTTTTGGTAAAGATTGCAGTAAAGCCTGAATTTTCCAGACTAGATGGCAGCTATTTTTCCTGAGCCTGTTTTCACGGCAGCCATTTCTTTCCCCACCACCACGTGTAGGGGCAAGTTTTATTTTGTTTTAAGTCAATGCTATAATATGTTTAGCCCCTTTTCTTCTGAAGATATTAAGGAAAAGTGCATATGGGGTGATGTGGGTTTTCCAGGTTGTATGGCTGTGTTCCAGTAGCATTTTCTCCTGATATTTCGCCTGCATCTGCAGCTGGCGTCTTCAGAGGATCGGATGGTAGACTATTGGTACAATGGTATAATGGTAGACTAGTGCTGATTTTTTAAAAAGCAAAACAATGCAAAAACTTTCATGGCCCAAGTGATGACCACTTCTGGGGGACTTGGACTGAGCAACTGCAGGAAAACATGCCACATGGAAGCTCTGTAGCTGTCGTGCTTTATCCGCAGCTGCACCAGCAACAGGGAAACAGCAAAACCCCATCCCTGTGCGGAAGACACCAGAACTGTACATTTTAAGCCCATAAAAGACTTAGGCGGTTTCTGCACGGGCTGAAAGCAACAGCTTCAGCCCGGTAAAACACAGTTTTGGCTGGGACCCTTCGCACAGGTGCCACTGCCAAATTGATGCAGCAACGCTCTGTGCCCGCCAAAATGGTGTATTCAAAACTGGCTTGGGGAGCGAGTTTTCCTGCAAACGCCAGCTTCCATCCGCTGCCATGCAAACGGCAGCGGGTGGAAGCCAGCGTTTTCCCCTTCCCTGCCCGCCCCCAAACACCTTGTTACCTTCTGCTGGCAGCTGCGTTGCTCTATCATCGCTCTGAGGAGGGAAGGGGACACGCCCCCTGGTCTCCGGTGCTTCAGCCATGGGGGCATGTCCCCTTCCCTCCTCAGACCGATGATAGAGCGACGCGGCTGTCAGCAGAAGGTAACGAGGCATTTGGGGCCAGGGAGGGGAATACGCGGCTGTGCGGAGCTTACTCCCACAGCTGCATATCCCATGGGGCCGTTTGTGCGAACGGCCCCACAACCTGCATGCAGGGTCTCTCCCTTGGCTGTGCGGAAACCACCTTAGAAGGGTACAGCTCCATGAAGGATTGCGCTGTGTAACTGATAAACATGCAAACTTGTAGTGTTTTTTAAAAAACAAATGATTTAAGTTAAGATCTTGGAGTACAAATTAAAATATTAAGGGAACAAAAACATTCCTTACTGGTATTTCCAAATGTTCTAAATCCTTCACGTACATTTTGGGTGTACATTGGAATTATTGGCTAAGGAAGGAAGGAAAAAGAAATCATTCACTGTAGCAGTTCTAAAAACTACAAAATACACATTTCTTGAGGTTTATGGAATTTATTTATATATCTTTCTTTCTACTGCTGCTACTATTAGCCATGATAGCTAAACAGAACATTTTTGTTCAGGGGTAGTATACCTTTTAATAGATTCTGGAAGTAGGTGGCATGAAAAGACTATTACTTTCATGCTGTACTTGTGACCTTCTAGAACAGTGGTGGCGAATCTTTGGCACTCCAGATGTTATGGACTACAATTCCCATCAGCCCCTTCCAATTGGCCATGTTGGAAGGGGCTGATGGGAATTGTAGTCCATAACGTCTGGAGTGCCAAAGGTTCACCACCACGGTTCTAGAACCCTGAAATCAGGCTCCATCCCTGAAGACTGGAAGATGGCCAATGTCACACCAATCTTTAAGAAAGGATCTAGGGGGGACCCGGGAAATTACAGGCCAGTCAGTTTGACATCTGTTCCTGGTAAATTAGTAGAATCTATCATTAAAGATAAAATTATAAAACATGTAGAAAAGCAAGACCTGCTGAGAAAGAGTCAGCATGGCTTTTGCAGAGGCAAATCCTGTCTTACAAACTTACTAGAGTTCTTTGAGGGTGTAAACAGGCATGTGGATAAGGGGTACCAGTGGACATTGTCTACTTGGATTTCCAAAAGGCTTTTGACAAAGTTCCTCACCAGAGACTGTTGAGAAAACTCAGCAATGAAGGAATAAGAGGGGAAGTCCTCCTATGGATTAAAAACTGGTTGAGAAACAGGAAACAAAGAGTGGGTGTAAATGGGAAGTTCTCACAATGGAGAGATGTCGGGAGTGGTGTCCCCCAAGGATCCGTTTTGGGACCAGTGCTCTTTAACCTATTCATAAATGACCTGGAAGTAGGGGTGGGTAGCATGGTGGCCAAGTTTGCAGATGATACCAAATTAGGTAGGGTGGTGAGAACCACAAAGGATTGCAAAGAGCTCCAAGCGGACCTTGATAAATTAGGTGAGTGGGCCCAGAAATGGCAAATGCAGTTCAATGTAGCAAAATGTAAAGTGATGCACATAGGGGCAAAAAATCCAAACTTCACATACACGCTACAGGGGTCAGTGCTATCAGTCACAGACCAGGAAAGGGATTTGGGCGTCTTAGTTGATAGTTCCATGGGAATGTCAACTCAATGCATGGCAGCTGTAAAAAAAGGCAAACTCTATGCTGGGGATCATTAGAAAAGGAATTGATAATAAAACTGCAAAGATTGTCATGCCCTTATATAAAGCAGTGGTGCGACCGCACTTGGAGTACTGTGTCCAGTTCTGGTCGCCGCATCTCAAAAAAGGATATTGAGGAGATAGAAAAGTGCAGAGAAGGGCAACAAGGATGATTGAGGGACTGGAGCACCTTCCCTATGAGGAGAGGCTGCAGCGTTTGGGACTCTTTAGTTTGGAGAGGAGGCGGCTGAGGGGGGATATGATTGAAGTCTACAAAATTATGCATGGGGTAGAAAATGTTGACAGAGAGAAATTTTTCTCTCTCACAATACTAGAACCAGGGGGCATTCATTGAAAATGCTGGGGGGAAGAATTAGGACTAATAAAAGGAAACACTTCTTCACGCAACGTGTGATTGGTGTTTGGAATATGCTGCCACAGGAGGTGGTGATGGCCACTAACCTGGATAGCTTTAAAAGGGGCTTGGACAGATTTATGGAGGAGAAGTCGATTTATGGCTACCAATCTTGATCCTCCTTGATCTGAGATTGCAAATGCCTTAGCAGACCAGGTGATCGGGAGCAACAGCCGCAGAAGGCCATTGCGTTCACATCCTACATGTGAGCTCCCAAAGGCACCTGGTGGGCCACTGCGAGTAGCAGAGAGCTGGACTAGATGGACTTTGGTCTGATCCAGCTGGCTTGTTCTTATGCTCTTATGTTCTTAAGAATCAGCACAGCTCCTGTTGGAAATAATAATGGACTGGCTCTTGGTGTGACCATGATGAACCTTTGGCCTGTGGGTTCTTAGCTATGTATGCACAAGAATATTCAAAGTAGCAAAGATACAGAGTAGGCATTGCCAATATTCTAACATCATGCAGAGAAGTAAGGCAAATGCATAACCATTGTTATTAGAGCCAATATTACTACCAGAGGGAGCATCCCCACACACATATACACACAGAGAAGGAAGAGTATTAGAGTTGCTAAGCATGGCCTGGTAACTGCCAGGACTTGGGGTAGGCAAGGGCTTACTGTTGGGAGGGGGACAATCAGAATCCCCAGTGCAATGAGGTTACTTCACACAAAGTGACATCACCACACTAGGGGTGATACTCTAACATTTTATGACACCCCCCTATGTGAAGATAGCACTTTCAGATAGAGCTGGAAGTAGCAGGATCACACCTGAGATACCAATAGCCTCCCCGCTTCCATTTCTCCAGGAAATTTTCTCCCACCACCCAGCTGAGCTATGGTGGGAAATGGTGACAAGGGATGGGCTATCTCCTGCCCACACCAGATAATCCTAGAGAGCAAAGCAAATGTAATCTCTTAATAAGTAGCAGTCATCATCTGAAGTAAGATTAGAAAGAAAGTGGTATCAAAAAGAAATGGAATGTGGAAGAATCACATTCAGTGTTCCTGTGGAGGGACAATATTCACTGAACTTGTTTTCTGCGCAGTTTGCTTTGAATAATTAGCCAGATGAAATGGCTAAGATATCAAAACAACCTGTACATGCCTTGTCTTGTCAAATGAATGCTACTGCTTCATGTTAAGTCATGCACAGAAAGTCTACGTAGCTAGTTCTGATAATATAAAGCTCTTTCCAGTGATTTTTGTATCTTAATGAGGTTCCAAAATTAAACAATTAAAGATCAAACTATTGAAGCATCTTAAAAGACATTTATGAAATTATTGCTTAACGACTGCAGAAGGAATTAAGTATGCTAGTTCTGGCTGTAGTGGGATTTCTGGGCTGTGTGACTGTGGTCTGGTAGTTTTAGCTCCTTATGGCTGTTTTTGCATGGCCAAATTGCACCGGTGTGAGCATGGGAAATATCCCTGTGCAGTTGAGAATTCTGCATGACTCCCGGAGCTGCAGCGGGTCTGCTCTGGTGTTGCCCCAGCGTTGCACTGTGATATTGCCTTTGCTCCATGACTTTCAAAAATTGCTAGCAAGGTGGTAATTTTTAAATATCCATGTGTGACCCTGCTGCCATGCAAACACCATGGGAGCAGAACCAGGGCAGAACTAGTGTATTTTTCCCGTCTCGCCATTCCAGCTTGCCCAACACTTTCCTTGCCTCCCCTCCTCCACCACTGCTCTCAGCCCAGCCATGCCAGGTGCCCCTCTGCAGGTGGCATGCCAGGCCAGCCCTGTGCTCCTGCCTTCCTTTCCCAAGTGGGGAAGGAACCAACCGAGGCTGGGAAGAGCCAGCCCTCCTGTTCCCTTCTCCCCGCTCCTCCTTCACTCCCAGCCCAGCCACTCTGGACACCAACATCTCAGAAAACATGCCCTATTTTTAAATGGGACTGTCCCACATTTTCACAAGACCATAAGTCACAGAAACCTGCTCACCAAATTGTCACAGCTAAGGGCAAATCTCTATTATTCTGGGGCCTATCTGACAAAATCGTAAACTGCCAAATCACCCTAAACAACTGTGCTGGACACAAGCTGGTGTTTGTGATGTTCACCATGAAGTGCTCTTTCTTTGTGGCTTTCACTGCCATCTCATGGGCTTTCGTAAACATCCCAGTCTTCTTCCACATTCCCTCTGGCCATCTGAGTTCTCATTTCTTCCTCCTCAGCTCTGAGGAATACCACTTCAGAGGTATGTTTCGGATGTCAGCCATAGAGGTAGGTGAAACTTTAGAAGCTGCAACTATTTGACCATGACGACACAGCCCAAAAAACTCAGCCGGTTAATTCCAGTCAGTTAACTCCACTTAACTCCATCTGTGAAAGCCTTCAACAATAAATTGTATGCCAGATTTCTCTGCTCATCCCAGTAGTGCTGTATCTAGTTCTCCATTCGTTTGGACTTCACTTACTTTTCTTCATTAAAAAGCAGTACTATCTCAGATTTTTTTTTTGTTCTTTGCCTCTAGGCTATCGAGACCAAGATTTCGGGTACTGATTCTTAAGAAAAAACAAAACGTGTGATGTGACATCACATGGCATATTCCATCACCCTTCCAGGCAGTAGCCAGTGAAGTACTGGAATGGGAGAGTACACAACAGGAACATGTAGCATCATAGGTTTTGTTTTACACAAGATGATACTAGAGAACAAAGAAGCAGGAAATAGATGTCTACTGCTTTCAGATAAGCTTCTTCTGCAGTGCATGGACCCCACGCAATTTCCTGTCATCAAACTTGCCTGGTTGCATAGCTGGGCCAAGCCACAAATTGTAACAGCAGAAGAAATTTTGCAGATGCAAAACAGATGAGGAAAGAAACATAAATAGAGAAAACAGAGGGTGCTGTGAACTCTAGGATAAGTCTGGCCAGACAGAGAGAGGGAATAGTCCTTAAGAGGCTTAGAAAAGTATAATTCTACTTATGATGGTGCTGATAATGTGCTGTGAGTTGTACATACCCATTTTTTCCCTTGTCAAACAGGTTTTGAAAATTTCAAAACCTGACTAGAAACAACAGGGAAATAAAGGTATGGATAACTACGCTTATGATTTTTCATCTTCAGTTGTCATTAATATTATTGCTTGATGCCAGCCAAACTTGTGATGCAATTTTAAAAATGAAATGATCAATTATGAAGTGGAACTCCAAGAGGCTGGAGTAGGAAGCAACCATCATTTTCCTGTGGGTGGTTCTGACTTTTTATTTAGCAACTTTTTTCATGGTTAGCATTTTCTATGTGAAACACTTTAAAAGACACAAGCCAGTGGGCACAAGCAAGCAAAAATGGGCACAAGCAAGCAATTTTTTTTTTAAAATGTCACTAGTTAAATGCTTAAGAGTATGTCTCTGCCCTATTGAAGTGGGACTCGAAAGGGTTGTTAGGCTAAACCTTATCTAATGCTTTCCCAATCTTTCAAGTATTATTGATAATATAATTCCATAATCATCTGTATATTAATACTAAAATAAAATATTTTTACAAATGGCACTTAAAAATCTATTGGTCCCTTACCTTTATGTTTTATGCATTTCTGTTTAATTCCTAGTGTGTTGATTTCATTGAAAACACAGTCTGCCACTATTTATCTTTCTAAATGTAATTAATGGTTTAAAATTTTTATAGAATTTTATAGAATGTACAATGGGAGAAATAAAATTTAATATGTGAAAAAGCCATTGAGTTAAATATAGATTAATTTTAATAATTATATAATACACACCATAAAGCACATCAATGGCTAGGAAGACAAATGAAGAGTAAGTGAAATGTAGGGCCACATAGGGACTTTCTCCTCCCAGAGATACAGAACTGAGGCTTCAAATTCTAGAATCTTTGCACTGCTATAGTTTGAAGGCTCAGATGAGTTTGAAAGCTCTCCATCTCTGCTGCAACCCAATGTGGACCCCTGAAATGTTGCCCCCCAGGGATCATGGACATCTGCCCTGGAAGAAGGAGCGATCCTGTTGATTTCTTCAAGGAACATTTGAGATAACAGTTCACATATAATCCTAATTTCTCTTTTATTTGCTACAAATGTGTGAGGTAGGTCACTATTATTTGGTTTAATATATGTTTTTACTCTATTAATGATAGTTAAAACATCGGTATTCCTCAGACAATTCACCACACACATGTGGACCTTTAACAAAAGACCTATAGAGCAAGTCAAACAGTTCAAATACCTGGGCATTACTTTCACCAGTAATCTCAATTGGGCAGTACACAGAAGATTGGCACTTGCCGCAGCCAATAGTGCTTTAGCAATCCAGCACTTTTTCTTCAACTCGGGTCACCATATGTACCAGCTGCACTAAAAATATTTAATGCTAAATGTGGACCACAGCTCCACTATGGAGCACTGATTTGGATCAGAGCACCAAATAAAACTCTAAATACACCACAGTCCTGTTTCTTTCACAAAATCATGGGCTTACCAAACTGTGTTCCATATGCAGCCCTATGCTTAGAACTTGGGCAAATAAGTCACAATGGCCTGGCTGAGAACCGTTGAATATTGGTTGCATATTCATTATTCACAGGATCATTCCAGTTTACTCTATCTGATGCTCTCTGATTCTGTGACACCCAGATGGATGAAGCTAGTTGAAGAAGAAATCGGTTCCATCGGCCTCTCATTAGAGTCACTATATCCTCTTGCTCTATCCGAGGCATACACCTGTTTGAAAACTAAGCTTTTAAAACATGAGCATCGTGCCATGATAACTGCTGTGAGAAAAAAGTGTTCTCCCTTAACTGTGCTCATTCCTCTGGAATAAGAGCACACAGCCTACTATCTATTCTGGCTCATAAATCCAAAACAAAGAAGAGCTATGACGCTTGCCTGATTTAACATAATGCCCTCTATGCTTCTCTATTGTAGATACCAACAAATAGACAAAGGAAACTATGTCCATGCAATTCGGGCCAAATTGATCACACCCTCTTGATCACACCTTCTTTCACTGTGTAAGATTTGCTAAAGTTAGATGAACCAATCCTCTCTCACTCCACTCCTTTATAGCCAATTAACTGATGCTCTTAAGATTTTATAATTTTGGATAACCTTGATTCCATTGCTTGTGAGAATGTAATGAAATTTCAACTTTTTCAGCTGAAGAAATGTGTTTTAGCTCATTGTGTATTTTATAATTATTATTGTGTCATTTTGTATATGCCAATAAAGGCCTTATTTACTTACTATTAATGATAGTTGTATTATGCTTGTAACACACAATAAAGTTACAATTCATTCTAACCAGCTGTGGGTTCCGCAATACCTAGTGATTTTGAGAGTGGAGCCTGAAGGTAGCATTTGGGGAGGGGATTGGAGGGACTTCAAAAGAGTATGATACCATAGAGTCCACCTTCAAATGCAGCTGTTTTCTCAAGATGAACTGATCTATGTTGCCTGGAGATCATTTCTAATAATGGGAGATATTCAGCTACCATGTGGATGTTGGTGACCCTATATATTAGGCTTTTCGTAAACCTTCTTGGTTACATGACAATAGAATTTCAACTGATTGATTTAATATATTCATGCAAGGAAATATATTTTTTCTCACTTTGGACATATAGTTATATTACAGAGTACTTACCACTTTAGCATCTATGGCCACTTCAGCAAAGCCCTTACGTTTACGCCAAACAAGCTTGTATGACTGATCACTGAAGAGTGCTTCTCTAACTCCTCCTGGAGAAATTCCCACTAAATGACCATTTTTCAGAGCATTTAAACATTCTTCTTTTGTACCATGTATAATGCCCATCAGATCTACTACTGGTTTAAGACCTATAAGAATTAAGTAACATGCAAGTCATGAAATAATATACAAGTTTTTAACATCTGTATTCTGTGTTGTGTTGATCTTTTCTTAGGCTTCAGAATAATTATTTCGTCCTGGAAATCAGACAGCAAGAAAAGTAGAAAGATTAAATGGTCAGGACTATGTAATTCAGGCTCAAAAAATCCACGATGATTAAGGAAAGATGATGTAGAAGAAGCACTTAAATAGGAAACCTGTCATTACACATTTCTCTAATTGGATCTAGTAGTCAAGATGTCAGTATGTGAAGATTCAGGCTACTTATGATGTCACATTTTTCTCTATATAAGAATAATTAGCTGAATCCCAAGGTTATAGATGTGTTTTCTCAGAATAATTCATCTGGTACTGTGCTAGTAGTTATTCCGTAAAAGTAGTTATACCATAAAAGCAACTTGGGATTCTGCTGCTTATGTGCACTCATGGGAATCAATGCAATGCCAGCATTTGGCAAAATATTGTATTTCAAAATTCACCTTCTAGTACAGAAAAGGTGGGACAGTATTGCACTTATATCGTAAAAAATATTGCAGACTCATGGAAATTTGAATTGTGTTTGGAGGAAAGAAACCATGAACAAGACAGAAGAAATCCTCCCTCCCTGCTAAAAGAAACCCACGTGGTGGTAGAGGAAACAGAACTCACATTTCCCCAAATCCTCAGTGAAGCAGTTCTCAAGATTTAAACTACATATGCCTTCTCTTTATTTTATA
Source organism: Sphaerodactylus townsendi (assembly GCF_021028975.2). Lineage (NCBI taxonomy): Eukaryota > Metazoa > Chordata > Lepidosauria > Squamata > Sphaerodactylidae > Sphaerodactylus > Sphaerodactylus townsendi. Next base: position 55,206,900 of record NC_059433.1, read on the forward strand.
TTTTCTTTCAATGTTTCCTGTGTTAAAAACTTGCAAACGTGAAAATCGGTTGCCTAAAACTCATTAAAATATATATCTAGAAAGATGTATTGAAGAAAAAAAGGTATGGCATTTGAGTTAGCAGTGAGAAGATGAGAGTTGAAGAAAGTCAAAAGTCAATTAAATACAAAGAACATGGAAAACTCATGTTTCGTTTCATTTTACATTACAAGTATGAATACATTCATGGCAAAAGGTAAAGTTGACTGCTCTTTAATAAATATCAGGAAAGGTTTTAAGCCTTGAAAGTCAATGTATAAATCTTGCTGGAGCAATAGTATTGCACCTGCTTTCCAAACAGGTTTAACAAGTTGTAGGAAACATTTCCAGCACTACAATACTTACAATTAGGATTACCTAGAATTATACATCTGGATTTTATGATTTATTCAGTGTTGGATGAATTGAGTTACATTTTTTCCTAACATGTAGTAATATCACATGGAGTGATATTACTCAGATGGGTCTGGTATATTGTTTTATTTACTTCATTTATACCCCACTTTAATTCCCAATGGTAACTCAAAGAGGCTTACATCATTTTCTTTTTTTCCATTTTAGCCTTATAGCAGTTGGTAAGGTAGGTTAGATTGGGAATGTATGACTGGTCCAAAATCATCCAGCAAGCCTCCATGGGGTGATTTAAATTTGTGTTTCCCAAATTCATTCTAATCACTCTACTACACTGGCTATAAATATAGTGATTAGACAACTTATAGTGATTAGACAACGTATAATGAATAGTGTCTCAAAAAATTATGGTTGGATATAGTCAGAAACTTCGTTCTGTTTGATTATCACCATGTCACAATTGCAAACATCAAATGTAAATTGAAGAAAAAGCTGACTCTCTGAATTCAGTCTGTAAAATAATATATCATAAATAATTGTACAGATTTGCCCAGTTTGTTGATAAAGATAAAATGTGAGATGGGGCTAAAGAACATAGAACAAATCTGATGTAAGTCTGGATATGGGAATTGACCCCACTTCTATTATTTTACAGTTTAATAGCAAAATTGGTTCCTTTAAAGGGCACTCATGAATACCAATGATTACATGCAAATGCACAATCATTTTCATATTCTGTTCTTACTAGCAAACTGTCTGTATGAGATACTGCCCCTGAAACTTCCTACCTCAGGAGGAAGTGGAGGAGGGCTGAAACAGTATGTTATTATCACCACATTATTCAATATTCTGTTATATAAAAGCCTAGTTGCGTTGGTGATGACTCACTTCCAGCCTATCACCATGGCCAGCTCACTTTCTTCCACACATCACTTGGGAATGGGGCTTACACAAAACAGGTAAAAAACAACACAAACAATACATTGATTACTCACATGCCCCCCCCCCCCCCCCCGCTGAATAATTACAATCACTGTACTATCTGAAGGCACCTGAGGAGGAGGTTTCAGCTACTCTGGTGGCCACAACTGCACCATTAACAGTTGCATGGCAATTCAGGTATTTGGGAAGAGGAGCAGGCATCCAGGAACCAGAGGAGAAAAAGGAGGGTGCAGGTGACATGGAGCTGAGTGGGGAGAGAGGCAGGAAGGATTGCCCACCTCAGTGGGTGCCATTAACCCTTGTGTGCAGATGCAGATGTTGGGAACAGGAGGAGAAGGAGGTGGGAGCTGGTGACACAGGGCTGAGTGGGAAGGAAAGGCAGGAAAGGTTGCCCCCCTCAGTGGGCACCATTAACTCTTGTGGGCTGATGATGAGGAGGACATGGAGGAAGCTGGTGACATGGGGCAAAGGGGAGAGAAAATACAGGAAAGGTGGGCCTCCTCAGTGGGTGCTATTAACCCACCAACAGTTTATTTAGAGCCCATTGTACAGTGGGCTTTACAGCTAGTCCAAATAATTTTATGCTAACAAAAAATACATCACCTGGTAATTTGAAGAAAAAGTCATCAGCTACTGAATAACAAAGTCTGCGCTTCAGAATAAAAATTCTCGATATAAAGTATAGGTAGTCTATAGGAATTGCTCCATGGTAAAAAATAATTAGACCTGGTCCATCTGGCAAGTTTTCTGCACCATGTAGCTCATAACCTATTTGTCATACAAAACACAAAAGGGTTATTATTTTAAAATATGTAACAGTTATTAACTAAGTCACTGGTTATATTAGGATGTAGATTTAGCTCATTTCACCATTGCCAAACACATAATAGTCCTGTGTATGATTTTTCTCTGCCTATATTTTTATTCTAAAATTCCATATATTTGGTTCAGTTAACAAACTTGAAATAAATAGCATAATTAAAGGTTTCTTGCTTCATATGCTGACCCATTTATTTTGATTGTACACATTATGATTTCAGCAAAGTCACAATTTCATGGCAAACCCATTTTGGGAGCACTTTGGGAGAAGTAACTCCATTAGCATTTAGATGATGTGCAAGCAATTGGAAGAAAACAATTGTTTTCACAGTTTGGTTTCAGGAATATGCCTTGCAGTAATGATAAACATGTAATTACATTCATAGAACTAAATCTGCAAATGGATTTCTGAAGATAATCTCTGATTCAGCAATTTGTTACAGGTATCAGGTATCACTGCCTGTGATATCTGTCCCATTCATGTTGATAATGTTGGAATAAGCGACTTCTGCATGCCTGGACACTGGGGGGTGCTGTATATCACTCTAACTGTGATGTTGCCTCTCTTGTTTGCCCTCCTTGTCAGGCCAGGAGACCGCCCACTAACTTCCTTTCTTCCCCATGCTAGCTTCACTTCTGCTCTAGCCTTTGAACCGAGCGCATGGTCAATGGCAGCCTGCTCAGTGGGGCCTTTCCCACTGCAGCATCCACTCACTTCCACACACGTGATGGCGCGTTAGTTGTGCCCACTTGTTGTAGGGAAAGTAATCTCTTTAGACTAGGGTTCTTTCTATCTACCTTTTCTTGGAACAAAGTTGTGAACTGAAGATGATTGAATAAATGTAAGTTTTACCTTTTACATTTATGTCTCTGAAGAAGTTTCTTTAAACTGCATTCACACACACTACTGGGCATATCCATGACTCTAAACGAAATCTAACAGATAAAGGCTATACTTCTCTCAGAACTGACCCATTCATTTATATGGGAACAATATGTGCATTTTTTCTCACAAAAGATTTGCTGTATCTGCAGAAAAGAGTGCTACAATACATGCAATACAATACCTGCAAGCCTTCTGCATTTATTTAAAAAATTGTAAAACTGCCTTTCTCTAGCAAAAATGAGTCCAAGATGGATAAGATAAACAATCCAAAACATCAGTAAAAGCAACTGAAACAATATCCATTGTATTACAGAAATCATTAAGAGAAATTTACAACATCCTCCACAAAAACATAACTAAACTCTACCACTGTATAGACAATTTCTTATTAAATAGCCAAATAAATCTTCCTTATCCTGTGTCCTTTCATGGTCCCAAATTTTCTTGTAAACTATCATGTTCTGACATATCTGAGACAATACTCTATACATATCCCCACTGTACACATATCCTCACCCATCTCTAGTGTAAACAATAGAGGTTGGCTGCTGTATCAGTGGGGAAGATGTCAATAAACAACTCTGTTTAAAGTTTGAAGAAACTAGCATTTCTGGATTTGACCAGAGCCATTACTCTGATTGCTGAAATCCCCACACAAATGATGGAACCTCATAGGATATGACAGATGGAGCCAGCCTCATCTACAGCAGATAATGATTGGACTGTGGCACAGACTTTCTAATCATGGAAGCAATATTAGTATATTCTTCAAGCATCAAATCTAGTATCTAGCACTGCATAACACCAAGGCCAAAGCAAGCATGAAACCAGAAACTGTACTATCCAATCTCTGAGAATGGGATGGAGATTTTTATATAACCAATGAGTCTAAATCCATCCTGATGTACTTCCCATACAATAAATACTCTTTCTCTCATCCTACCTTTCTAACCCCATGAAGAACCCCAACAGAACTAGCAGATATACCGAAAGAGAGAAGTAACTCCTTGCAACCAATCAGTATAACCCAGTACATCAACAAAATGCATTTACAGAGAATCCTGCCCCCTGCCAGTTCAAGGGCTAGTCAACAAAACACACCACAGGCCCCACAGCAAAACACCTTGGCAGGGGTACCAGACAAGGCCAGAATACCACACTGCAGAGATAATATTCTCTGGAACTGTCTTCAATCACTGCCTCAGTGAAGCCACTGAAGAGAAGAGGTGACCCAACAGATAGGTTTCCCCCCCCCCCCCCCACCCCGCTCCCGCTCAAGTAGCCTAAAGCAGTCAGGCACAGTCAGATGAATTAATGGCAAAAAAATTGTAACACAGTAGGAAATGTCTAGAGAGTTGTATGGAATAACTTCCTCCAAGGGCAGATCGCTTTTGTTTTTCCTGAAGCTGACCACATCAGGAGTTACCATCCACACACATATCAGAATCCATGTAGGTATTGAATTGCATATATAATTGTTTAATGCCTGGTCATTTAAATCTCATGTTTACAAAGTGATTAGGCTTCTGTTTTAACTGAAAGGAAGTATTTTATCATTGAATTATAAGATGTAGCTTAATATGAACCGTGGCTTAGGCCAGTGGTTCTCAACCTGGGGGTCAGACGACCCTTTCACAGGGGTCGCCTAAGACTCTCTATATCAGAGTTCTCCATCTGTAAAATGGATAAATGTTAGGGTTGGGGGTCACCACAACATGAGGAACTGTATTAAAGGGTCACGGCATTAGGAAGGTTGAGAACCACTGGCTTAGGCACTCCCTTCTTTGCTGTTTTTGGTAACTTCAGTTTGACACTGTTCATAGTTTTCCATGACATCTTGACTGATAACTTATTTGTACTTTCCCTCCAAACAGGAACCTGGAACCATGATTTCTTGCCAATTCTGGTTTGAAAGCAAAGTTCCAACTATAGTAAGATGGAGATAATAAAATTCCACATACACTAAATACTGTGAGCTATCCCAGCTTTTTAAAGAAAATGTTAATTAGATTAGACAAGGGTAGATCACGTAATAGAGCCTGAGCTTCATGTAAAATATAAAACTGCTTACCATGCCAAAATCTTGCAAATCCATCCCATTTGTTTGCTACAATTAGTCGCGCATTATCCCATATATTGCTGGAATAATCTTCTTGTAGTTTATGAGTCTTCTGATAGATCAGGAAGAAAAAAGATGACACATAAAAGAAGAAGAGGATGCACAAAGGAATGATAAAAAGTATCATCACCACTATTATTAGCACTGCTAAATAGAGGACCACATATAAAAAGTTTTTCTCCAGGTATTTAAGAAAAGTCCAATCTTCCAACTGGGATGCAAAATAGGCTGAGTAATTCATAGGTGCCTTATCCACTGTTTGGCATCTGTTTACACCATCATCATCTGTTTAGAAGAGAATAAAATTAGATATTTTTCCCATGTAAATTCCAGCATTTAATCTCAGAAAAGCCAATGCTAGGCTACAGTGTGACTGACAGTACACCCTTTTGTACTCAGTGAGTCTTACTTCCAAGTAAAGGTGGAGCACTGTATTGTGACATATTACATCACACATAATTTTGCAATAAATTATAGAGCTAACTCAGGTATCCTGCCAAAGTTTACTCTCCATATGTGATTCCCGTTGATGCAAATCATCATACCCATACACATCCTACACAGACACACCTAAACCGGCCAGACAACGTCACATATGTTCCCCAGGGCTATAACAATAGTCACAGAGAAAGATATTCCATTAGTTCCATGTGTTTTTGGTTGCTGCTTTTTTGTCTTTTGAAAAAGTCTTAATAAAAATTTATTTTAAAAAAGATACTCCATGAGTATGGAAAACTGGGGACTAAGACGGGGACTAAATTTTGTGGAAACACCAAGCACAGTACATACAGAGAGACTTCATGTTGTTTCTGTAAGGGAAGCTGTCTGGACAATGTTAGACAGAGACTTCTCTGGAAGATATATACAATTGCTACATTCTGTCTGGTAATGCTAACACCACTGAAAGACTGGGCCTTAGCCAAAAATTGTTTTTACACTTTTTTTCCAATTTGCAAGTTATACTTTAGGGTTCAATTTGTAGGCAAAAAACATCTTGTGTTTAATTTTTTTCAACCTACAACTTTTTTGACAGAGAAATTCAAATCAATTATGCATGGGGGGTGGGGGGAATTGAATTAAATGCTATCCCAAGCAAAGAAGCTATTCTAAGCCCACTTCTACATATTTTCTCTGCTTAGGATGGTAGCCTAGAGTTCCAACTGCACAGTGTCTTTGAGCACAAGCTTTCCTTCCCCATGGCCAGAATCAATGAATTAACTGTCCTAAACTGGTTGGGATGGTCCCCTCCCATCCCTCACCACAGAAAATCTGGGTAGTGTGGCCCCATTCCACCTCTCCCTGGGATTACTGAAGCCAAGAAGAAGAAGAAGAGTTGGGATTTATATCCCCCCTTTCTCTCCTGTAGGAGACTCAAAGGGGCTTACAATCTCCTTGCCCTTCCTCCCTCACAACAAACACCCTGTGAGGTAGGTGGGGCTGAGAGAGCTCCGAGAAGCTGTGACTAGCCCAAGGTCACCCAGCTGGCATGTGTGGGAGTGTACAGGCTAATCTGAATTCCCCAGACAAGCCTCCACAGCTCAGGCAGCAGAGCTGGGAATCAAACCCGGTTCCTCCAGATTAAATACACGAGCTCTTAACCTCCTATGCCACTGCTGCTCCTTAACCTTCTACGCCACGGCCCATCACAGCTCTCACAGAACGAGTAGGAGCAGGAGGAGAGTTGGATTTATATCCCCCTTTCTCTCCTAAAAGAGACTCAAAAGGGCTTACAAACTCCTTCCCCTTCCCCCCCTCACAACAAACACCCTGGGCAAAACCTCGTTTCCAACTCTGCACTATTCCTAAGGCAGGGGTGTCAAACTCAATTGCACAGGGGGCCAAAACTCAAAGCACACTTTGGGGGGGCGGCAAACAGGATAAACATTTATTGCCGGGCATGCAAACCCCCTCTGCCCCATGGAGAAGGCAGCTGCCTGCTCGTTGGGCAGAGGGGACGGCGGCGGCCTGCCTGGTGCTGCTTCTCTCGCGCCGCGCAAGCTGGAAACACCACCCTGTGAGGTGGGTAGGTGGGGCTGAGAGAGCTCAGAAGAACTGTAACTAGCCCAAGGTCACCCAGCTGGTGTGTGTTGGAGTATACAGGCTAATCTGAATTCTCCAGATAAGCCTCCACAGCCCAGGCAGCAGAGTGGGGAAACAAACCCGGTTCCTCCAGATTAGAGTACACCTGCTCTTAACCACTACGCCACTGCTGCTCCTGCACAGACTACTGAGACTTGGACAGTCAGCCCTCTCTGACAGGGGCGTAAGGAGGCAAACTGTAGCCTGGGCAAAACCTGAGTTGGATGCCCCCCCCCCTCCATGGGCGGCCACTCCACCATGACCTTTTTTTTTTTTTGCACCAGGATATTGGTGCCTGCAGGGGGTGCATTTTTAGGCATATCAGCACCAAAATTCAGCATATCATCAGGAGACTGTCCTTATGCTACCCACCAGGTTTGGTTCAGTTTGGTTCAAGTAGTCCAAAGTTATGGACTCCCAAAGGGGGTGCCCCATCCCCCATTGTTTCCAATGGGAGCTAATAGGAGATGGGGGCTACAGTTTTGAGGGTCCATAACTTTGGCCCCCCTGAACCAAACTGCACCAAACCTGAAGGGAGTATCATCAGGGCAGTCTCCTGATGAGACCCTGACATTTTTGAGACTGTGCCTTCAGAAATGTCCCCCCCCCCCAGCCTGCAACCCCCATTGGCAGAAATACAGAAAACTCAATGCAGAACAAAGATTCTTGGGCAAATTTCTGGGATATTCCTGCAGGGGGCGCATTTTTGGATGTATTGGCACCACAATTTCAGGGTATCATCTGGAAACGGTCCTGATGAGACCCCCCAAGTTTGGTGCAGTTTGGTTTAGGGGGTCCAAAGTTATGGACCCTCAAAGGGGGTGCCCCATCCCGCATTCTTTGCTAAGGAGATGGGGGCTACCCTTTTGAGGGTCCAGGTGCAAGGTGAATTCTTTTTTTAAACACCTGAAAACTTTGCTTGCAAAGCAATCGCATCTATTCAGATGGGTAGAAGAGACATCTGACACCCATTTTGCATGGTCATGTAGGTCTAAAACAGTCACAGCATTTGTCCAGGCTGGCATCGTTCAGCACTCCTCTCAAATATCACCTTCTGAGGGTTGGGTTGATGTGCTACTATACTAAAAGTTGGAGGAGTGGAAAAGGAAACTAGAACTGTTCGGATATGGTCCTCGTTTCCAACTCTGCACTCTTCCTAAGGCAGGGGTGTCAAACTCAATTGCACAGGGGGCCAAAACTCAAAGCACACTTTGGGGGGGCGGCAAACAGGATAAACATTTATTGCCGGGCATGCAAACTCCCTCTGCCCCATGGAGAAGGCAGCTGCCTGCTCGTTGGGCAGAGGGGACGGCGGCGGCCTGCCTGGTGCTGCTTCTCTCGCGCCGCGCAAGCTGGAAACACCAGGCTTGCAAACCCTCTCTGCCCCATGGAGAAGGCAGCTGCCTACTTCATTGGGCAAAGAGGGGACTTGCCTGCTGGTGCTGCTGCTCTTGCGCCGCGTGAGCTGGGAACACCGAGCATGCAAACCCCCTCTGCCCCACAGAGAAGGCAGCTGAGCCGCCTGCTCCGTTGGGCAGAGAGGGGACAGCGGCAGCAGCCTGCCTGGTGCTGCCACTCTCATGCCGCGTGAACCGGTAATCCTGGGCTTGCAAATCCTCTGTTCCCCATGGAGAAGGCAGCCGCCTGCTCCATTGGGCAGAGAGGGGGCGGCGGCGATCTTCCCAGTGCTGCCGGCTCTTGTGCTGTGTGAGCAGGTTGCATTAGGCATTCAAACCCTCTCTGCTGCCTAGCTATCAGGTCAGACCCCCATGCTGCGCCACACTCTTCTGTCCTTTCTGCCAATAAATGCTATGGCCTTTTTTTATTACCACAAAATAAAGTGTATGTTTATTTTAATAAGTTGTGTGTTCATTACCATGACAACCTATCTCTCCCTCTGGGGGCAAGGCAGCCGCCTGCTCCATTGGGCAGAGAGTCTGACTGGTGCTGCCAGCAGCATTGGGCATGCAAACCCCCTCTGCCCTATGGAGAGCAGCAGCTTCTGTTCATCCCACACAGCAGCCTACCTTGCAGGTATGTACAGAAGTCAGAGCAGTACTCCCCTGGCGCAAAGCTGAAGCTGGACCTCCCATCCGCCCCTTCCACTCGGCTGCCTTACCCAACACATGACCCAGAGATGGGGCGGCTCTTGCAAAAAACTCATGCAAAAAACCACACACCAACTTCTACCCATAAAGAGATGCCACCGGACTTGGAGGTGGGGGTTTTGCAAGTTTGGGTGGACTCGGGAAAGAGGAGGGCTCTCCCTTCTTTTGGCTTCGAGTTTTGTAACTCCCGGCCCCCTTTTTTGCATGGATTACAGGTTGGGGGGTGTGTGTGTGTGTGTGTGTGTTTGCAATGGGTCAGCTCTCTTGCAAGGAGAAGAGATTATTTTCCTTCCCCTTTTGGGTCTGCAACTTTGGGGAGGGGTGAGCATTACTTACAAAGGATTGCAAAGTTTGCATGCAAATACAGTTCCATGCAGGGTTAAAACAAAAAGCTGCAGAACGAAAGGGAAACTGGAGGCAGCTGATGCTCAAGTTGTAGCCCCACAGGCTCAGCTGGAGCTGCTCTTCTAGTGCCAAGAAACTCCTGCTAATAAATACACTGAGTGTCCCCTGTGATTCTCTGTGCAGTCCCCAAAGCAGGTTTGCTGCCAGAGAAGCCCCAAAGCTGGGACTTGGGGGAGGAACAGCCAGGCCCAAAATGGAGCCAGAGCAGCCCCAGGGTAGGGAAGCCAGCCCGCCCACTCTCCCCCACGCCTGGCCTGGCTACTTAGTGCTTCCCAGTTGAGTTGCCTCCTGCTTCTTCCCTCACTGCAGGCTGCAAGCTTCAGTCTCCCGCTATTGGTTTGGGTGGGTACAAGAGGCTCCCTTGGCTGCAGCCTTTCCCCAAGTCCCATACCGCCCCTCCCCGACAGCCTGGATGGGGGAGGCCAGACAATGGGATATTATGTGTGTGTTAAGGAGGGCCAGATGTAATTATAGGGAGGGCCTAATCTGGCCCACTGGCCGTGAGTTTGAGACGTGTGTCCTAAGGGTTTCTTCCCTTCCTGCCCAAACCTTCCGTTTCCACCGCATTTGGCGCATTCCCAACGCCTTTCCCGCCCCTCTGCCTGGGAGAACCCTCCACGGCCCCACCCAAAACGCCTCAAGCGCGCGCCTTCTCCTGCTGCACCAGAGACCTTCCCCCCTTCACCGTCTGGTTCATCCCTCTGGTTCATCCCCCCGACTAGGCACCATCACACAAAGACCGAAGGAAAAAACCTCTTACCTGGTTCCGAGCCGCGCCGGGAGGCTGAAGGAAGGAAGATAAAGAAATCCTCCTACTGAACGTACTAGAAGTCAGCCTGGTCTCCGCACCCAGACTGGCAACGCAGTTTCACCCTTTTCCTCAGACATGCAAACTAAGCCGTCTAAGCCGTCGGTTTCGATTGAGCAATTCTATCTTCCCTATTTGGGATGGCTGCAGAAGCAACCGGCATAGCACCGACTTTGTGAGGATTTTCTATCAGAGCAAAATCCCTGGCGTCGGAAGACGCCCATGAAGCGGCGTAAAACTTCCTGCGGCTGGACCAGAGTCGTTTTTTAAATGATTGAAGATCCAGTTACATGAGCTGCACATCATTAATTGGTACTGTATCTTTCAATATTCAATATACTTTCCACGTATTTGTTTGCTCTCCCCCTCCCGGCAAAGATCCCTGAAACCAAGAGAATGCTCCAGAGTCTCAATGAAATCCCAGGTGGTTCTGCGTTAGCCACAGAATAAAGCAGGGGTTTAGTGGCACGTTAAACGACGGGCAAAACGTACTCTTGCATAAACTGTAGTGAGTCTGAGCTCACTTGGAGGCTGAAGATATTTTGCATTGCCTTTCGTTGCACCACTGGCTTGAACAGTGGACGCAGGTGGTCATTTCTTTCATGGTGCTGCCTGGCTGAATTAGATAAGCAGGGTTTTTTTGTGTTGTTACACCAGCTGACTCCCAGGTAAGCTCCAGAAGTGCCAGCTGCCAGCATCTATGGCGCTCACCTTAGACAGTGCATCAGGGCAATAGTGGCATAGAAGTGCGAAGTGGGAAGAAACAAATGAACAAGCTGTGTAGATCAACTCAATCCATCCTACAGTCTCTTCCTAAATCCTCCCATCCCTGTGGCATATCAAGGCTTTAATAGATCATGTGTCCCAAGCAACCACAATTGGGTTGCAACCACAATTCTTCTGGAGCTTGCTTTGAAGCTGGCTAAGGGCAGTATGAGAGGTGGCAATGAACCCATCCCAGGCCACTATCCAAGGTGAATCTGAGGGTCTAGCTAGCAGCTAGAGCCTCTGGTCTGCAATAGAATGGGAAAAGGCAGAAAAGTTTCCTGGACCACCTGAGAGAATAATATAGTGGGTCAGTAAAGAGGGATGCTGCCATGTGCTAAAATGTGTCCTTTGTGTGCTAGCTGTTGTTAGTTGCTATGCTTACATGGAAGCAAGATATTAACTTGATGGTAATATGAGGTGAAATAATGTTAGTAGTTTGAAAGTGAGATGTGCTTTAACAAAACAAGTGCAGGCTTATTGCATGAATTTGGCCCCTTCTGCACTTGCAAAATAATGCACTTTCAATCCACTCACAATTGTTTTCAAGTGGATTTTGCTATTCAGCACAGTAAAATCCAGTTGCAAAGTACATTAAAAGTGGATTGAAAGTGCATTATTCTGCATGTGCAAAAGGGGCCTTCATGTTTCTGGATTACTAAAAAAGTAATGGGTAAATTGCTACTCCCCAGAAAACATATGCCACATGGAAGTGCTTCATTATTTGGCCTTGGTCATTAATCATCCTTATGAAAGGTGTTTTAAAAAAGCTTGGTGACTCATCAGTTTGTTGTGGCTGTCTAATAACTTATTTGACTGTAAATTGTTCCAACTTACTGTTCTGACCTAAGCAGGTTGAGAATGTTTTTCCTATACCTGGCATGCTTGCTGCTTTCCTGCAATACCCCAGTTGGAGAGGAATGGCCACAGGAAAGTGAGTGCAAAGTGATATAACATAGTAAAAATAATTGCCAAAGGCCCAATGGAGTTGCTGGAGTGAGCAGAATATGCAGTCTTCAGTGTTTTTGTTTTGTGTAGAAAAATGTTTGTTTATATATTTAAAACACTTTGGCTGCCTTTCTTATAGAGATCAAGGTGACTTATAGAGATCAAGGTGACTTACCAAATACATAAAATACATACAAATCAAAATTAAAAACCAGAATTTAGGACTACTAACAACTTAACTGAAAGCAGCCCTCCTTCGAAAACGATGTTGAACAGAAGGAGAAAAATGTGGTGTAGCTGTTAAGAGTGGCAGACTCCAATCTTGAGAACCAAGTTTGATTTGCTGCTCCTCCACATTAAGTCTTGGGTCAGTCATAGTTCTCGCAGAATCTTTCAGTCCAGCCTACCTCACAAGCTTCCTGTTGTGAGGGATGGGTGGGAAAGAAAGGTGATTGTAAGCTGCTCTGAGACTCTTTAAAAGTAGAAAAAAGTAGAATATAAAACTAACTCTTCTTCATCTGCGTAATACATTAATAATAACTTGACCTGGTGGCTTGGACACCCTGTTGCTGATGCCTCCCCCTCTTTGGCAATGAAACATCCAGCAAACAGTTGTGTGGAAAGTATAACTACAGGGCAGTTTCTTCACAACTGGTACCCAGTGCTATTCTTCAGCCTGCTTCATCTGCTTACCATACATCTAAACTTCTGCTTCTGATACTGGAGGAAGTACCTCACAGCTGCAGCCTCTTTGCATCAGTCAGATTACCACCTGTGCAAGACAGGGTTACCAACCTCCAGGTGGAGTCTGACATTTTCTTGGAATTACAAGCAAATGCCAGACTGCCTATATTCCACGCTGAGCTGCCTCTCTTCACTAAACTCCGCCGTTCCCAAACACCATCCCAAATCTTTGGGAATTTACCAAGCTGGAGCTGATTCTTTAATGGTTGTGCATGTGTGAGGAAAACACTCACTGTTTTAAGCTACAAGAGACAGTGTCAGCCAGAAGTGTTTAAATGGGCACGTGTTGTATATTTCTGGATTGTAGCTGATGTTTTACATGTATTGTTCATTCACTAGCGTAGTTTACCATCACAAATCCTTAATATATAAAAGGAGGGCAAAAAAAATCTTAAGTAATTTCTGAACAAGCAGGGAGGTAGGAAAAAGAAACAGAAGTGGTATCAACAGAGCAGCCAGCTAAATATGGCTATGGCGTGTTTATTTTGCCAATATGATGCAGCTGCATGTGTACACAAAAGACTTTCAAACATTCTCATCTCTGTGATTGTCCTGATTCTTTATACTCTTACAAAGGAGGAGGAATGATACTTTGCTGTCTTCCACCTGAAATAGTGCCAATTAAAAAAAATCTTTTTATCTGGGGCTCCTTTTTAAGAGACTGGATTTATAAATGATTAAGAATACAATCCTATATAAAGTGGCTCCAATCTAAGCCCACTGAAATGCACTGTATATTTTGTAGCCATACACTACGCACATATTCATTATCTAGGGAGAAATTTATATCAGGAATAACTATTCATTGCCCCATAGGGAAAAAAACCAATTGGGCAACACGTGGAATTTCCATGCATATACAGCCTCCCATTCAAACAAGTTGTATTATTTACCAGGGATACTAAAGCATTTTCCATTACAAACACTAGTCAGAAACTATATTGAGAATATTTAATATAACTCACAGAATTTATAGAATCATGGAGTTGGAAGAGACCCCAAGGGCCATTGAGTCCAACCCCCTGCAATGCAGGAACACACAATCAAAGCACTCCTGTCAGATGGCCATCCAATCTCTCTTTAAAAACCTCCGAAGAAGGAGACTCCACTACACTCCAAGGTAGTGCATTCCGCTGTTGAACAGCCCTGTCGGGAAGTTTTTCCTGATGTTTAGGTGGAATCCCTTCCTGCACCTAGAAATCATCACTCCTGGTCCTCTGGAGCAGCAGAAAACAAGCTTGCTCCCTCATCAATATGACATCCCTTCAGATATCTAAATATGGCTATCATGTCACCTCTTAACCTTCTCTTCACCAAACTAAACATACCCAGCTCCCTAAGTCTCTCCTCCAGACCTTGGATTCCAGACCTTTTACCATTTTGGTAGCCCTCCTCTGGACCCATTCCAGTTTGTCAATATTCTTGAATTGCAGTGCCCAGAATTGTACGCAGTATTCCAGGTGAGGTCTAACCAATGTACAATAGAGAGGTACAATTACATCCCTCGATCTAGACACTATACTCCTATTGATAGAGACCAGAATCACATTGGCTTTCTTGGCCGCTGCATTACACTACTGATGTTCAGTTTGCAGTCTACTAAGACTCTCAGATCCTTTTCACATGTAGTATTGTCAAGCCAGGTGTTACCCATCCTATATCTGTGCATTTCATTTTCTCTGCCTAAGTGTTGTATCTTACATTTATCTCTGTTGAAATTCATTTTGTGTGTTTTGGCCCAACTCTCTAATCACTCTCTAATCTGTCCAGGTCATTTTGAATTCTGACTCTGTCCTCTGTGGTATTAGCTACCCCTCCTAATTTGGTGTCATGTGCCAATTTGACTAGATGCCCTCTATTCCATCATCAAAGTTGTTGATAAAAATACCTGCTGGAATCAGCTCCTCTTCATGAAGAACCAGCTCATCTTCTTCCTGGAGAGAAGTGACTAGGGTGGTTCCACATGGTTTTGACCTGGACCCAGTGCTGTTCAATATTTTTATGAAACTGAACATGAGTCATGTATTTTGAAGGCTGATGGGTTTTTCTTGAGGGCCATATTGTTGAAAAACGAGCAGTTGTCACATTACAAAGACAGCATGAAGAAAAACATGAAAAATATTGGCCTGTGTGAGGGACTACAGAGAAATGCTTGTTTTTAAAAGTTCAGCTCTGTCTGTAGTGTCATGCAAACTACAGAAGGTTTTGTTTTGTTGCTAATGCTTAAGCTGCTGGGCAAGCACGTAGGTAAGGGGGGGTTCTCGGGTTTGAACCCCCCCCCCCATTCATGTCCGAAGCTCTGCCCACCCGTTTGTGGGTTTTTAAAACATTTTTAGTGTTTTTCGGTTTCTGGCCTGCAGGGGGTGCATTGTTTCGGCTAGCAGCACCAAACTTTCAGGAATTGTTTGGTGGCCTCTCCTGATGATACTACCCAGGTTTGGTGAGGTTTGGTCCAGGGGGTCCAAAGCTATGGACTCCCAAAGGGGGTGACCTATCCTCCATTGTTTCCAATGGGAGCCAATAGAAGATGAGGGCTGGTATATCTTTTGAGGGTCCTGATAATCCTCTTTGGGACACCTCTTGAATCTAAATTTTCACTAAAACCTGGGAGGTATCATCAGGAGACTCTCTTCCTGCTACCACACACGTTTTGTGAAGTTTGGTCCAGGCGGTCCAAAGCTATGGACTTCCAAAGGGGGGTGCCCCTCGGATCCCCCATTGCTCCTAATGGGAGGTAATAGGAGATGTGAGCTGACACCCCTTTGAGGGTCCATAACTCTGGGACCCCTGAACCAAACTTCAATGTAAAACTGGGTGGGTATCATTAGGAGAGTCTCCTAAAGATACCCTGGGTAAAAAGTTTGGTGCTGGTAGCTTAACACATTGCACTCCCCTGACAGGCAAGCACCCCCCAAATTTCCTTTTAAATCCACCCCCTTCGGCATGGATTTAAAGGAAGAATCTGAGGTACTCAGTTTAGAAGAAGAAGAAGAGTTGGAATTTATATCCTCCTGTAGGAGACTCAATTTCTCTCCTGTAGGAGACTCAAAGGATCTTACAATCTCCTTGCCCTTCCCCCCTCACAACAAACACCCTGTGAGGTGGGTGGGGCTGAGAGAGCTCCGAAAAGCTGTGACTAGCCCAAGGTCACCCAGCTGGCGTGTGTGGGAGTGTACAGGCTAATCTGAATTCCCCAGATAAGCCTCCACAGCTCAAGCAGCAGAGCAGGGAATCAAACCCGATTCCTCCAGATTAGAAAGCACCTGCTCTTAACCACTACGCCACATTGAAAGTGATGCTGTTTCAGGGTGGGGGATAATCCACCACAAAACAGCATCACTTTCAGTTATTTAACTGGGGACCCCAGATTCTCCTTTTAAGGTGGATTTAAAAGGAGAATTTGGGCTGTCTAGTTTAAACACCATTGAAAGTGATTCTGTTTGGGGGTGGATTCCAGCATCACAGCGGCTGCCCGGGGGCGGGGTGAGTGGGGACTCAGATTTTGCACTGGGCTCCATTTTCCCTCTATGCCTCTGCCCAGAGGGGAGGGCAGAAGGAACTGCCAGCTGCCCACTGGGAGCCAAGCTGGTGGAGGGCAGGGCGGGGGAGTCTGCCGTCCCCGGCCTTGGAGAGCTGCTTTTATAAGTGCTAGGCCAGGGGCGGGGCTTGGGGAGGCGTGGCTGTTAAACTGCCCTAGGGGTGGCAGTGCGGTGTGTCGCCCCACCCCACCCCGACCCCCCATAAAAAATCTATACCTACGTCCCTGCTGCTGGGTAAGATTATCCATAACTTTGAGTCTGGATGATGTTATTATGCTAATATCCCCCAGCTATAGGTGTATCATTAAGTATCCAGGAGTTGCTCTCTCAATCCTGAATCACTGTCTAGTCACTGTGGATCAGGGAGGATGAACTGAAATTGAATCCAGATAAGGCAGAGGAAGTGGAGGAAGGAAGTTCTAGTCATCTGGAGTCTATTAAAAACTGTGTTTTTCTCCTATCTGATCAGGTGATTTGGGACTCTTCTGGACCAATATTTGTGTCCTGGCAGGCAGATTGTTATTTTTTTTAAGTGCCTTCTATTTTCAAGTAGCATGGATAATCTGTTACTACTTATATGTATTAATTTGGTCCCCTTAAGTAGTAGGCCCTGTTGCTACAGGCTCCTAACCCAATGGGTGCATGACTGTAGAAAAATGCAGAGTCCAAAGTATTACTGATACAAATTAAGTGGTTTATTAAAGGTATTTATGCATAATACAATGTCTGTGGGAAAAATGTTGTCAAGTTATAGCTGACTTATACTGATCGCTGATGGGATTTTCAAGGAACTGATTAAGTGGAGGTGATTTGCCGTTCCCTTCCTCTGCAGAGTCTTCCTTGGACGTCTTCCTTCCAAGTATCAATCCAACTTAAATTCCAAGATATGACGAGCTCAGACTATACAATACCATTCCATATTTTCACAAACACACTAAACAAGCAGATTACCAGCTGCAAACTGAATCAGATGCATGATACAGGGATACATGTGAACAAAAGCATGAAAACAAAACCATCAGGAAAAATACATATGATTACAGAAAATAATATAGATAGTATTAAAGCATCAGGAAATATAACAAAATTCCAAATCAGTAGAGAATCAACTTGTAGATAGAATCAACTAGATAATGGAGAGATGAATCATAAATCACTAAATCTTGTAAATAAACTTGCAACAAAAGTTGCAAACATCAGAACAAATTTCATTGCCACTCTTCTGTCCATCCAGTTTTTGCTCAATTTCCTAGCAAGGAAGCTGATGCACTTTCATCCTATCCAATGATTAAGGAAGATTGAAGAGGCAGAACTCTTGTGAGCGTCTCATCCCTCAAACTCCTGAGAACTAGCAGGGCAGGGCAGGGTGTGGACAAGCCTTGGAGGCCTCAAGATGACCTCAAAGCATGAAGAACATAAACAGAAAAGGGTGCTCCTGGCTCACAAAAAAAAGCTACTGCAAAGACAAACTGATGCCAAAACATGTTCTCTTCCTGGACTTTTCTACATTTCCCTGGGACTGGGGTGGTACCATGGTGGCATGTCACTCCTAAGAGGTGGAAACAGAAGTGTGATTTAATTTTTCCCTCTTTCATTGTTTATTTTGGCACCCAGGGGACTGCAAAGCCCCACATTTGTAACTTCTTCCCAGTGTCCCAAAACATGTTCAGCTGAGCTTTTCTTATCAGTCACAAGACTGCTTTTCTTGTTCGTGAGAGTTACAAATGTTTGTCAGGTGTGTTTGTCAGTCTTCATGCTTGATCAATAGTCAGCAGTACATTCCAGGCCTTTCCAATGATGAGTTTTAGGCGAGTGTTCAGGGGAGGTATTCCTGAATAACGTGAACATGCATGTTAATAGTTGTGTGGAGGGTATCTTTCCCCCCGTTATGTGTGAAACCCAGTCCAGAGCAGTTTGGTTCTTGTGACATCTCAGCAGTTGCTTAACTTAGCTGACAAAGATAATATTCCAGTTGACACCAGTTTCTGGGTTTCTTGACCTGAATGCACAGATTTTCCCAAAGCCTTTACAACAATAATTCAAAATAAGATTTAAAAAATCCAGCAATCCATGTTTTTCCTGCATTGTATCATATGGGTTCTAAAACAGTTCAGGTCACCTGATCTGAGGGGTTTTCTGTTGCAGAAATTTAGCTTTGGTCAAGTTGCTTCCCTTAATAAAAACTTTTTCACAGTACTAAGAGGTGCATTCCCTGTGTTTACAGCTGTTCAGTTGTGGCTAGATATTTTTCATGGAACATACAACAATAACTTGAAACTAAATCATTGTAGTCTCAATAAAAGTCATAATTTTTGGTGCCAAACTTTATAGTCAGAGTCTGAAATCCATTTTGTTTGATGGGGGCTGTAACTGCTAATTCAGGACCAAGGAGGTACCAGATTAACAACATTGATATGAGGGTATGTAACCTCCAGTACAATTAATTGTGTTGGATTGCCCTTGACCATGACTCAGAATCTCAGGAGCGGCTCAACTGATTTTGCTGCCCATGTGACAAGAGTGTGATACTGAAGGAAGTGTGTTTCCCTTGTTGCTGCTGCTGCCACCACACAGTTTCAGAATGGATGGCAGTGGGGGGGGGGGGGGGGGTTGCTTCTGCACATCCCACCAGCAATGAGCAACAGCAGAACAAGTAGGTAGGAAGTGGGCATCCCTACTTATGTCACTCTGGTTCCATTGAACTGCAGAATGTCTCTGATTAAGTCATGCCTGTTGCTGCCTCCTTTTTCGAACTTCGTTCTGATCTGGCAATACAAGTTTTTTTTTGTTGGTTGGTTGGTTGGTTGGTTGGTTGGTTGGTTGGTTGGTTGGTTGGTTGGTTGGTTGGTTGGTTGGTTGGTTGGTTGGTTGGTTGGTTGGTTGGTTGGTTGGTTGGTTGGTTGGTGATCTCACCCTATGGAACTTATCTGGAGTCATTCAGCCTCTTTGGACCAATTATACAATTTACTTCTAGGCACAATTTAAGATACTGCCTTTAACATTTAGCCCTTTGAGACCTGGGGTTTTTCATACCTCCTTGACTCTATGCAGGGGTGTATCTGCCAGAGCTGGGTACTCAATTTACCAACCTCAGAAGGTTGGAAGGCTGTGTGAACCTTGGCTACCTGAACCTGACTTCCATCAGGGTCACACTCAAGTCCTCAGCAGAGCTTTGACAGTTCGGTGCCACAGGGCTGTCTTTATTAAATAGCAGTTAAGGTTTTCTTTATTTAATGTAATTTATTTAATTCAAATTTGCTTTAATTAAGGGGGATTTTTTGGCGGGGAGGAGGCAATAAATATCTCCAAGCTAGCTCTGGAAAAGTGAGGTAAAATTAATCCTGTGCATGTTTATAACAATAACAATAATGAAACATTATATGTTTTTTTCAGAAATTTGTTCATGACAGAATGATTGGTAAACTCTGACTAGTTGTTTTTAATTGAAACAGGAACTAAATCTTCACAACAGTTGCTTCATATGTTTAAGTGAGTAAAACCAGAGTAACACAGGAACTTAATAATCAAAACATTTTGGTGGGAATAACACTTCTTACTTTTTCACAGCAGTCCCTGAGTATAAAATATAAACATTGAAAAGAAAATTATGCCTGTTTGAATCTGGAGAGTGTAACTTTGATGACATTTATAGGCACACCACTGTGAGGTAAACATGGAAATATTCTACTTGATCTTAGTGCCATCTACTGGCTGCAATGAAATTACAGGTTTTGATATAGGTGAAAACAAAACACAGCAAGGCTGTTTTTTCTCTCAGTCAGCTTGCCTTGATGTTCTAGTTTGACGGGAGTCAAACTCTGGGAAAAAATAAGTTTTGTTACTTCTTCCCTCATCCAACTCTCATCAGAATCTTTCAACAAATTCCTGTTTTGGAACTCCATGTTCCCTGCATGATGTGTGTTTCTTATCTGAGTTGAAAGACCATGGTGTGGTTGTGGGAGATTACTAGGGACCAAACCAATAATAGAGGACCTGACTCTGATAGGAAATTCTAAAGAATAATATTGATCAAACCAGAGGTCAGATGTATAATTTACTCTGTTGCTCTTATCTGCAAAAATAAACTGCCTCATCTGAAAACTATTTAAAGTGATATATTTCAACCAACAAAGACCATACACCATTAGATGCATATTCCTGATCAGTGCTACTTAAACTTGTCAGTTCAGTCCATTAGTTTTCATTAGTCCTCATCACTGACTTCAAGAATTGATTCAGAATCTCCAGTGCTTTCCTAGGATAATTTGAAGAGATTGTTAGAATTGTTTCTGTTCTATTTTAAAGCGTGACTAGATCACCTCTCTGTTGAAATTGCAAATTGTGAACTGAGCACCTGAAAAAATGTTTTTTTCAACCATTCAAAACTAGTTTGAACTGGATAGTGATTTTTTTGTGCACATGTAATCTCACAATATTTCCATCCTCTTGCCTTCTCAGGCCTCAGTTGTTTGAAGAACTGGGAGAAGTAGACACAGAGGTGGGATCCATCAGGTTCTCACCAGTTCCCGAGAGTGGGTTACTAATTATTTGTGTGTGCCGAGAGGGGGTTACTAATTGGGTCCGCTTTTCCGTCTCCATGCCCTCGCCTCCCCCTCTTCTTCTTTCTCGTAGCCCAGAACTTGCCAGCTAGTAAGAGGAGGGACCCTTTAACTACTGTTGGGTCCAGGGGACTCTTTACTTGCTTGGTAGGCTATTTATTTTGGCACTCTGTCTGTTCATTTTATGATAAATTGTGATTTTACCATGATGCTTGGCCTCTTAAAAGCTCTGTATTCCTGTATGTGAGAATGTTATGCTAATCTGTGTCTCTAATCCTGGATTAATTAATGTGAAATATTTGCAGAATATACAGTATGGATTGCGAATTCTAGTTCACAATGGATGATGTTCTGGTTTATTTTTTACTTTAAACAGAAGAAGTGTTTGGATTTATATCCCCTCTTTCTCTCCTGCAGGAGACTCAAAGTGGCTTACAGTCTCCTTGCCCTTCCCCCCTCACAACAAACACCCTGTGAGGTGGGTGGGGCTGAGAGCTGTGACTAGCCCAAGGTCACCCAGGAATAAAAAGAGAGTGTTAATGACTGATTTTAGGTATTTATGGTGCTAAAGGATTACAAAGCATTTTGTATAAGTGAAAGGTTAAAGGTACTAACTACTAATGCTTACTCAATTTTTTAAAAAGTCATGACCTGTGTATCCTGGCAGTAGCCTTGATATCTAGCTCTTGAATATGCCTATGCAGTAGGAATGGTCCATAGGATCCATGTTTTAATGAATTTGTGTCTTAATCTAAAGTGCAAATTATTTTGAGTATTGAATGTATTCGTCCTTCAGAATATAGTTAACAAACAGTGGTGATGGTAAATCTTCACTAAACTGTAGTGACCACTCATGATTTCACAGTTGGCATAGTCCTGTTGTTTCCTATGTGGCTGGTTAGCGAAGGTAGAAAACGGGATAATTCTCCCTGTTGGGCTGTTTTAAAAACATGTTTTAGAAATATGTTAAAGTTCCTTGTTTAAGGAAAGTGTCCTTCTTTTTATTTCTAGAAACAAAATTAAGTATTTGAAAGTATTAAATATTTGACAGACAGTCAATTAGAGGAGAAATAGTTGTTTCTGTTGGCAATAGACAATAGGACTTGCTATAATGAGTTTAAATTATGGACAGAAAGATACCAACTGGAAATTAGGAACTTTTACAGTAAGAGTCTTTTACAGTAACAGAAAAATTATTAATGCCCCATCCCCGGAATGCCTGGCCATCCCCCCTCGTGCCTCGCCCAGCCCCATTGGTGCTACGCCACTGTTTGAATCCCACCACCATGGGAACCTGTTACTAAAATTTTTGGATCCCATCACTGAGTAGATGCATTGCAGAAGGAGGTATTTGAAGATGTAGCTTAAGGTAACATGAGTCCTCGAAGGATAAGAAAGCTGCTTCCTTGTGTCTTCCTCAGCCAAGCCCTGTAAATCGACCTGGCATGGACAAGCCTAGAAGGATAAGAAACAGGCAACTTGCAAACTTCGATCTAGTCTTATCCAGAAACAGTTTCATCCCCCCCCCGAGCTGAAACACCAAACTCAGCAGGGCATATTTCAAGTAAACCTTGAAACAGGATAAAACATGAATCTTCAATTTTGAAAAGTCAACCAGGCCAAGTCTGACACTAATCCATCCTAGAATGGTTTTCATTCATTGAAAAAAGAAGAGGGAAGTTATCCGACCTCGTTTTGAGCACTGCTAATGCTAATGCATCTTTTTCTGTCCTTTTTAAATCCAGTTTATATCCAGGAATATTCCTGTTCCACTGGTTCTCTCTGATATGTTTCTAAAATTCCCACTAAATCTGTTTCCATTAGTGCCAAGAAGTGCTAAGTGCAAGGCTACGTCTCCTGCTTCTATAGTTTAAATCTCACTTGCATGAGACAGAGATTTGACTACTTCACTTCCTCCTCCCACTTCAGCCCAGTTGCCCCAAATGCTGTTTCTGGTGGATAGGGACCCCTAGGAATAGCTTGAGAAGAATCTGAGATCTGCCATGAAAGGGCAGAATTTATTTGCTTATCTATATCTATAAACGCGAAATACCACTGACTGACTGACTCATCAAACACCACCTAACCTACAAAGTTGAAATTTGGCACACCGGTTCATTATGTGGTTTAGGTGCTCACTAAGAAAGGATTTTTCAAAATATTCAGTTTTACTTGAGTTATTACACATTTATTGTTGAACTCTGGCCATCTGCATTACTGTTGAACTCTGGCCATCTACACGAACATTCTAAAGGTGACAGTTAAAAACCTGCTTGCCAAGCTAAAGAATGCAGTACGGGGAGTAAAAATGATTTGTTTCACAGGAGATTTTAATGGAGGGCACTTTGACGCTCTACTTCCATGTGTCGAATCGACAAGTTCTCATAATGACCACCAAACAACAAGCACAATTGAGCCAATGGTAGCCCAACTGGATTCTACCACCAACCTCCTCACCGCATACGAACCTGTTCCTTCTGTTGAAACAGCTAAAGGGAGGAGAGAGATTAAACGCAGAAAGCGATTTACAGATTCGGTTAGAAAAAGACAACTACAGGAAGCTGCTGCAAAATATGCGAAAAACCCAGATGTTCATAAAGTGGCTGTGAAAAAATATGCTGAATGTCACCCCGAAGTTCACAGACAGGCTGTGATGAGGTATGCTGAATGTCACCCCAAAGTTAATAGAGAGGTTATGATGAAGTATGCTGAATGTCACCCCGAAGTTCACAGACAGGCTGTGATGAGGTATGCTGAACGTCACCCCGAAGTTCACAGACAGGCTGTGATGAGGTATGCTGAATGTCACCCCAAAGTTAATAGAGAGGCTGTGTTGAAATATGCTGAATGTCACCCCGAAGTTCACAGACAGTCTGTGATGTTGAATGTCACCCTGAAAATCATAGAGAGCCTGTGATGAAGTATGAGTAGCGAAGCACGAGTGCCCTGCTAGTGTTATATATAGTCCATCTTGATCACTGAGAATCAAGGTGGATTACACAGGATATATCAAACATGATCAACAGGTTGGGACATCCAATAACTGGCAAAAATTACTCTTCCTTTACATCCCTAGAAATTTTAGGCAAGATACAGGAGAAAATATATTTAAATCACAATAAACTAGTTCCAGAATGTTTCATGACTGTCATATTTTTTTCCACCAGCAGATGTCATGGCGGTATAAGAGTGAAAAGAAAAATTATAATAGCATGTTAAAAGAATGGATGCTCAGTTAGAATGGACATCTGGGAATGTGGTGTGAAATTATTTCACAATAATATTGTTAACTATCACTGCTGTTCTGAAAGGTTTACGCAGTTTGCCAAATAGTTTCAGTATAAAGATGACGCAATCTTGGGTTTGCTATTTTGCAATTTTGGATTAGCATTGGGCAAACCTATGCATGAACTTTTGACTATGAGTCAAAGTATTCATGGCATCAAGAGTTGGGAGTATACAGCTCCCAGCATTTTTTAAAAATTAAATAGTAACTTACTGGCCCAATTTAGATTGGATTTTAAAGTTTCCTTCACCCACACCAGGGTCCTGATATGAATGGGTCCATTGTTCCCAAGTTATTTAAATAATAGTTCTTGGAACTCTATTCTCAGTGTTGCTTCTGGTCTGTTCCCTGCATGTCAAATCCTATTGCTATGTTTTATTGGCGTTTTAGGAATATTTTTATGAATGTGTATTACCGGTAAGTACTGTCTAGTTCAGGGGTAGGGAACCTGCGGCTCTCCAGATGTTCAGGAACTACAATTCCCATCAGCCCCTACCAGCATGGCCATTTGGCCATGCTGACAGAGGCTGATGGGAATTGCAGTTCCTGAACATCTGGAGAGTTGCAGGTTCCCTACCCCTGGTCTAGTTGCTTCAACTCAGGGTGATTGTATGAATCAATGTATTCCAAAAGATCCTATTGTTAACAGCCATGCTTAGGCCTTGCAAACTAAGGGTTGTTGCTCCATCTCAATCCATTTATTCCTCCTATCCTGCTGCCTCAGATTTTTCCTAGCACTATTATCTTTTCTAGTGAGTCTTGTGTTCTCACAATTTTTTAAAATGAATATAAATTCTGAATTATTACCTGAATTTTTACCTTGGTCTGGTTTCTATTGCTTAGCAAACCGATCCAAAATACCTCTTATTATATGTCCAGGTTTTTTCTGGTGTCTGCGTATTAGAGTTTCTATTGCAATTTTTGTCTAGAAAGGAGAAAAAGAGATCAAAATCTGTTATACATCTCTTCTAACGGAATGAACACATCACTTCATGATAGCTATTACTTGGACCAGTATTTTTCCAAAAAAAACCAGAGTAACATTTATGCTTCAGACTGTCATTCATTTAACCCTCCAACAACTTGAACAAAGGTTAGACTGATGGAGAGCTGTGTGACAGAGATGTAAGATGAATGTTTCCATTCCCACTACAAGAAAAATTTGACTAAGTATTTAAATTGGCACTCTTGATAAAGGGCATTTTCACATGCCTGTCTTGTCAGCTTGTTCTTACCAGTCCGTGATGTGAATTCAGGATTTTGTTTCTAGAAATGCACTGTTATGTGGAGTGGTGCAAAAGGGGACTACATTATTTGGGGTAGAATGTTTGAATGGTGAGGGGAAAGCTGACTCTCTGGGATGGATGGACAATTCAGTAGAAGAGTAGTGGAGCCTAGAGGTTTAATGGAATCACAACTGATCTCCAGACTACAGAGATCAGGTTCCAAGTGGGAAGGGGAATGCCTGTTTTGGAGGGTTGACACTATTACATTATACCCAAAGCCCAGGCTCTACTCCTAAATGTCCAGGAATTTCCCAACCTAGAGCTGGCCACCCTAACATGGTGGAACATCTGATTGGAAAGCTCTGTGTTTGAGGGCCAGATGGGTAGGTGATGGGTAAATAAAGTTTCCAGCATTTCCCTTTATCAAATACTTGTTGCATTGGGGATTGATTCCAATTGCGATCACCATTTAACAGGACAGCTGGACTTCTATCTTCCCCGTCATTGTTTCCCCAAAATCAAATAGCCCTGTGGATTTTCCTTGTTAGGACAAACATGCATGCATCATTAGCTGTAAGTGCCACAGTGGAGCAAATAATGGCTACATGGGGCTGTTTCTGTTCAAGAACTCGATGCAGGGAATGGGCTTCTATATCTCTACTCTGGCACTACAGTTATGATTGAAATCCACCTCCCACATGCCTGCTATTTGAATAAAAGGAAAGAATGCCAGAAGCTGTGTTCACAAATTCTGTGTCACATCTCACTTGGTCCTAAGATGCCAAGTGTTCCCCATCAAAAGTGGCTGACCCAAGTGTCTGTTTTGTGAAAACAACTCATATATTGTAAAATGGCTAAGTTCTGCTTGTATATAGACAACAAGTGAACAAACTAAAATATGGGGCTGGGACAATGGCCATCATGAATACATAACTTATGGGAAAACTGAAGGCCTAGTTATGACTACATGGTTCCTGCAGCCTCAGGTGGCCCTAACAGAGACAAACGGCAAGGATTCTTATGGAGAAGAACTAAAAAGAGCAAAGGCCTGTACTTCTCATTCTGGCTAGGGATGGTTGTATCACCTTTGGCATTTCCAAATTTAGGGAAAAAAACCCAACTTACCTTCTTAGCTAATTCATCAGAAGTTATGTTTGGATCATAAGCTATTGGCTCTCCTATATGGGTGCGAAATTTGACGGGAAAAAATCCATAAATAGGAACAAGTGGTAATCGAGTATTCTCATACAGCCATCTCAGTGGCCCTGTGTAATGAATTATAATTGGAGTCATATTTTGAGAGCTAGGGACAAATAAATATACCAAGAACATGAGAAAGGAAATGTTTTAAATATCTTTAGATGTCAACACATATTGCTTACTCAATTTTTTATTTTTCCCAGTCTCAATGTGCAAATGGACGATATTTAGCATATAACAGATCTGATTTAGAGATGTTTATACCCAGTAACCAATCCTATGGATGTGCACCCAAGATGGCTGCTGATGTTTAAAAGCCAGTTGGTGGTGTCCTCTTTTTGTATACTATCTTCCTGCCACCCTAGTGCATAAGAGGTTTGAAACATTTTCATGTGTCCCAAATTGACTCTTACATTGTTTACTTAGTATCTGATAGCTGTGAACTTAGAAAAGAATGAGGAGAAATGCATTTGCAGTATACATGAACATTTTGGCCATCCTGTTGTTTTGTGTTTTCCTAGTAGTGCAAAACTGCCCTACCTATGCATAAACACCTTTGCTCCATAAATGGAGCTGAAAATTTAATCTTTTCTCAGTGGGTTGGAATAAGTTCAGTTCTTCTCATTGATATAAGAGAAGCATTGGGCAAAAATTATGAACAGAAATTGTGGTTATCTTGGCTGCTCACATTTGTAGCATTTTGTGTAGTATGAGGGAAAACATTTTGGAGGCACTCAAAAATAAAAAGTAATTTTAAATCATTCTGTTATTTGAATATGTGCAATTCAGCTGGGTGGAGAATCTTGACTCCAAATGCCTTCCAGTGATTCTTCTATGATTCTTACTCTGATGTTCTAAAAGATATTTTAGCTCCCCATATTTGATGAAAATAGGCTAGCCTGGGCCATACAAGTTAAGGTTTAGTTTGCCCTATATTAGTTTTAATTAGTTGATCTAATAAATTGCAGCTCTGCTTTTAAAACAATCTTACGTCTTCTGTTACACTAAAGGACCAGTCAGCAGAAGTGTTAGAATACAGTTTGTGGACATATATAAGCTTAAATCACTGGAGCGTTTCCAGAGATTAAAGGATTTCTGCCATGGAACACCTTCTTCATGGCTTCCGTTCCTGCTGTGACTCTAAATGTTCCAACAAGTGCTGTTCTTTTGGGGAGATGCATTTGGGGCTGAAGTGCAAGGGAGAAGTGAGAAAGTTGCAATCCACAAGTGGAAATTTGCAGAAATGCTTCAGTGGGTCCATGTCACAAGTTTTTACATGATAATGTGACTATTACTGGCAACATAGAACCACCTACTTTTTTTTTTTAGACCACCCTTTGTGCTGATCTTAGGCATTTTTGCTTGAAAAAGCATATCATTAAGAACAATAGTATGCATTCTTAGGTATGTATAGTTGGGTTTACAGTATTATTTTTCAGATACTTAATAATAATTATATTTTTATTCCCTTAAATTAGATCACAGTGAAAACAGTGAATCATTTATTAATACATGAAAATGAATATAACCATTCTTTATTAGTTTTATTAATTTTATTTTAAGAAGAAAACCCTACATATCTTTGGTATCCATTTGAAAAAGAAATGACAATTAATACAGTGCCTTAGAAATCAGTTACGTAAAGTGGTCTAGTGAAACTGAAGTGGTCTAGTGAAACATAAAACTGAAGTGCAAATGTATCATATATTTTTTTAATATATACCATAGGGAAAAAAAGAATCAAGCAGGAAAAAGAAAGACATTTCTAAATAGAATATTTATCGCAAAACAGAAAAAAGTTGAGCGTTTAAGTCCAGATACTTAGAAGTTAAGAAACTACATATGGAATGCTCCTTACATATATTTCCAAGTGCCCTATAGCCATCACGAACATTTTCTGTAAACATTGGGATGATTGCCTAAAATGATAAATAAAAAGTCAAACATTTCTTAACTTTATCTATAAACCAGAGTCTTAATCAACTCTACTATGCTATTACACAAAAATTAACTGATTTCCTATTGTTTTCATTGTAAGCAGACACTCCACAGAGTTTGACTGTAATCTATATAAAAACTCTACAGTCTGTGCATATTTTAATGCGAAAAATGAGCTTGTGCATCTGGGATGGTTTCAGCAATAGTATCTTTTGAACCATGCAGCTCACAAGAACATTCATCTCTCCCATAACTCTGTACTTTAACTGGACATAATTTGCATCTTTCTTGGCTGACACTCTCTGTGCCCACATTTCCCATCCTTTTTCTTCTGAGGAGAGCAGAACAGTGCAGGATATCAGTATAATTTCTTCACTGCATAGTAAATGTTGCCAGTGTTTATGCATGTCCTCACTCTTTCCCTCAAATGTTTCGACTTCAGGGCTATTCAGCCTGCATACATTCTTTTTCCCTATGAAAAATAGGGGACTTTCTGTCATGAAAACGCCACATAGAAGGCTCATGTCCAGTTAACCATTAAGGTACATCAGAGGACAATAATGAACTGTATTGGTTAAGAACGTAAGAAAGAGCCTGCTGGATCAGACCAGAATCGCATCTAGTCCAGCACTCTGCTACTCGCAGTGGCCCACCAGATGCCTTTGGGAGCTCACATGCAGGATGTGAAAGCAATGGCCTGCTGCTGCTGCTGCTGCTGCTGCTGCTGCTGCTGCTGCTGCTGCTGCTGCTGCTCCCGAGTATCTGGTCTGCTAGGGCATTTGCAATCTCAGATCAAGGAGGATCAAGATGGGTAGCCATAGATTGAGTTCCCCTCCAGAAATCTGCCCAAACCCCTTAAAGCTATCCAGGTTAGAGGCCATTACCACCTCCGGTGGCAACATATTCCAAACACCAATCACGTGTTGCGTGAAGAAGTGTTTCCTTTTATTAGTCCTAATTCTTCCCCCCAGCATTTTCAATGAATGCCCCCTGGTTCTAGTATTGTGAGAAAGAGAGAAAAATTTCTCTGTCAATATTTTCTACCCCATGCATAATTTTATAGACTTCAATCATATCCCCCCTCAGACATCTCCTCTCCAAACTAAAGAGTCCCAAACACTGCAGCCTTTCCTCATCAGGAAGGTGCTCCAATCCCTCAATCATCCTCGTTGCCCTTCTCTGCACTTTTTCTATCTCTTCGATATCCTTTTTGAGATGTGGCAACCAGAACTGAACACAGTACTCCAAGTGCAGTCGCACTGCTGCTTTATATAAGGGCATGACAATCGTTGCAGTTTTATTACCAATTCCTTTCCTAATTATCCCCAGCATAGAGTTTGCCTTTTTCACAGCTGCCATGCATTGAGTTGACATTCCCATGGAACTATCAACTAAAACGGAATGACCCAGTACTTGCATAGGGGCTACCTTTACCTCCTACCCCTTTTCATCTGGTGATTCACTTAGAAAGGAAAACCAATTATGAATCTGGTAGGTGACAGGAACAGCCTAAAAGATTAGAACTGTCAGCATGTATTTATTACTCAGTCTTTTTCATAGGGGCCCTGTGGCCAGAATGTTAAGATGAAGTACTAAGATCAAAGCTTTACTCATGACCTGAGTTTGATTCTTATGGAAGTCTGTTTCAGGTTGGTGGCTGAAAGTTGACTCAGCCGCCAATCCTTCTGAGGTTAGTAAAATGAGTATTAAATGTAGTGTAGATGACTCAATAAGGCAATGGCAAACCATCCCATTAACAAAGTCTACTTAGTAAACATCCTGATGTGATATCACCCTGTTGGGTAGAAATGACCTAGTACTTGCCCAGGGGCTACCTTTGCCTCTTACCTTACCCTGAATCTGGAAGGTGACAGGAACAGTCTAAAAGATTAGTTCTGCAGGGTTGGAAACACAATGCTGTGCTAGGTATAAATATTTGGCAAGAAGGTATGTTGGACTTGCTATAAAGCACCATATATAGTGTTTTCCAGAAGTGATGTGTAGAAGAAACAGGAGGACTTTTGGATGGATGTCTTGCAACTATAGGGCTTTTCCAGGACCCATTTGTTTGGAATTTGCCATGGTATCTACTAAATTTATTAACAAACAAAAACAAGAAAAAGAAAGAAGTTTCCCTCCTGATCTTGTATGTATTAAATTGATTTCATGTTGTCACCATAAATCATAACATGACATAATATCAATATCAGATATAGACTCACACAAGGGCATGCCATAAGTAAATAACATTTGAAGATATCCAAATACAAATGTACATTAAAAATTCCATCCAGGAACTATTTAAAATAGGCCGAGTGCTCAACACAGCTTAAAACCTAAGGCTGCATTTTAAATAGAAACGCTTATTCAGTAGAGGATGTGAACATTTTCCTAATTTTCCTACACGAATACATAAAAGTAGCCATTTGAAAAATAATGATAAGGGAGTGCATCTGTCAATAATTCTGATGCCCTGCTTATCAGTACTACCATTGTATGTGGCAATGTCTTCCATCTAGTCTTGTCATCTCCAGATTGGAGAAGTCCTGGAGATTTGAAAGAAGAGGCTGGAAGTGATAGGCTTTGGGGAAGGAAGTAAGATGAGCAGGGTGTAATACCATAGAGTCCACCTGTTTCCTGTGGAACTAATCTCTATAATCTGGAGATCAGTTGTAGTTCTGGGAGGTCTTTTGGCCCCACCAAGGATCCCGCTGGATCCAAGTTACTGAAATTATGGTTTTTATTGTTTGTTTGGAGTTATATGCATTTTATGATAAGTATATACAATTAAGCAGCCTGTAGATGACATTTTTTTGTAATTTAGAAGCCAGTAGAGGTTTGGCTGCATGTTAAATAGTATTCCCATGGGTGAGGCAGCTTCAGAAAGCCCTGTAATAATCTTAACATGTGGAGATGTGCACATTGGATTGTTATGTAGAATGCAGCTGTGTAGGTATCACAGGTACCTATTGTATTTTTTTCCTTTGTAAGAGATGAGCAACGCAGGAGCTTCTTTTGATCTGCTCTTACAACATTTTGTGTACTTCTGAAATGCTAGAAATGCTGAGCTAGCCATGTATAATAAAAAACAAATCAGTAATATTTTGTTATGTTTACTCTTCAAACAAAGATGAGTGTTTTCTATCCTTTAGTTTGGGTTATCACACAATTGTTATTTAAAGGGGGCTTGTGAAACTGTTGCATAAAGGCTAAAGTAAGATTAGAGTCCTGTTTTTCCTGTCCATTTAGGTTTGCACCAATAGGGTTATGTCAGTAGACAACAATGTTAACTGATTTGAATATGACAACCCTTTCCCTTCTATTCAATGTGAAGGGTTGCCAGGCATGGCCTGAACAGGAGCAGGGAAGTTGTGGCAACATCACATTCCTGTTGATGGCATTTCTAGAAGCTAAGGGAATGTGTGGTGCAATTGTTCTTACTAGATTCACTGCTACAGGGTGAAATATGTTCCAGTGCATAAATGAAGCATAATGCAATCACAAATATTATTTTTTCACGACAATGGCTAGATTTGTGTCAGCTAACTTGAAATGATAGAGAAGTGGCACATTAGTATTTTAAACTGCAAATAGAAGAGCTTGCATGGTGAGAGCAAATTTGGAGGGATGGGTTCAGTAGAATTGTCTGTACTCTGAGCCACTAGATTTATGCTGCTGATCTTTTTTATTTCCTATCCCAACAATATTTTCTTCTGTTCTTACTAATAGTACTAATTGCTTAACTGAGGGAAGTTATCTTGGAAGTTAATGCAAGCTGAAACTGAATGTAGACTGAACTGAATATATCATAGGGTTAGAGTTGCCAACCTCTAGGTAATGGCTGGAGATCTCCTGCTATTCCAATTCCTCTCCAGGTAACAGAGATCAGTTCCCCAGGAGAACACGGCTGCTTTGGAAAGTGGACTCTATGGCGTTATACCCCACTCAAGTCTCTCCCCGCTCTCCTTAAAATCTCTGGGTGTTTCCCAACCTGGTGCTGGCAACTCTAATCATACCTTCTGCAAAGTCTTTTGATGTTTGCCCATAGAGTTTGCTAAGCAGAAAGAGCTCATGAACACTTGCAAAAGAAGGAAAAATCAAACTTCCCTCCTTACTTTTCTCCTTTGTCCTGGTGGCCCTCCCTCTCCCTACCCAGTCACTATCACATGTCTTCTTTCCACTTTTTGTCTTGTCACAGCTACTTCTGAGATCCTTGGAGTGAAACTCATGGCAGGTGCCATTGATGACCCTAAGCTATTCAGGGTGGTGAAAAACAAGACAGATTGAAAATGTCACAGGAGAATTTCTCTAAAGTGAGTGAGTGGGCAACAACATGGCCAATGAAGTTTAATGTAGGCAGATGTTTTGAAATATACATCCTGACTTTGATATGCTGATGAGGTCTGAACTGATTGAGATGAAGAGGGAAAAGAGATCTTGGGTATGCAAGGAACAATGAAAATATTGACTCAGAGTGTGGCAGCTGTGATTGCTGCTCTGGTCTTGTTTTCCTCTCCTGTTCATCATTATCTACTGCAGTACACCTGGTCTTGTAATCATGAGTGTTGCTGGCTGCTAGTTTCATCATACCTTGAGCAAGTGAAAGTAATCCTAGCCACTCTCACTCTCCTGAGTATATTTTTGCTACACCCTTCTCTTAAGAGCCCAAGAGAACACATCATTCTCAATTGTATCAATATTCTCCCAAGAGTTTGTTTGTTTGTTTGTTTATTGGATTTAATAGCCCGCCCTACCCCCAAAGGGCTCAGGGCAGTGAACAATAAAACTCAACAACAAACAAAATAAACATAATATAACAGTATAAATCAGAAGGTATGTGATAGCATCCCATCTCTTATACCCACCTGATAATTTGAGGTTTTGTCCTTATGTATCCTCTTGTTCTGTAGTTTTTCTCAATTGAATCTTCTGAGTAGGACTTGGAAAGCCCAATCCAAAGCCCTGGGGTCGCCAGGGGCAGCACTGCCTTGTGGCCTTCAGATGATTTTTTGGCAGCATGGTGAGGGGAAAAAAACCTTCCCCACTGCCAAAAAGCCCTCCATTGGGCTCCATAGGCTTATGCCACTGAAAAGGGTAGTGTAAATCCAAGCCCTACTCACTGGCAGTCAGGTGGCAAAGCCCAGGGTGGAAGCTGACTAATGTCTGTTCCTCCCCTGGCCTCACTACACTGGTAAGAGGGCACAGGAGCATTAAAGCAGTGCCCTGCACTGTGTCTGACAATCGTGGAGGGCCGCTGCAGCCACTTGCCAGCAAATTTGCCCCTCTACTGGGGTAAGTGACCCAGGGAGGGCAAATCTGCCAGCAAATGGCCCTGCTGCCTCCACATCTCTCCCCCCCCCCCACCTTGGAATTGGGCCATTAGTTTCTTAGTGTCTGCCTTTTGATGAAGGTTTATGTAGCTGATGTTGTAAACTGAAATCTGTGTTCTGGACAGTTGGTTTTATAAAAGAAGCTGAATCTTGATAGGACCTTGATTTTGAGTTGAAGCTACAATTATTGCGGGGTTAGGTATGAAGGGTATGCTATGATTATATTCATAAAAATAAGAGAAATGACTGAGAAACATAGAATTTTATAAATTCATTCAGGGGCATATCTGGGAAGGACAAGGGGGGCCTTGCAACCCAGCTCACCACTTTGTCTTTCCTGACCCTGCCTTGCCCAGCTTGCTGCTTCAGCAAAGGGTACAGTTTTTTGGGGGGGGGGCAATTGCGGGGGCGGGATGGAATTTTGGGATGGTGCAGTTTTAGGGCTTGCCCCAGATGCCATTTACTCATGGTACGCCACTCAGTTTATTATGTTTATAGTCACTGGCAAATGGAGGCCTTAAATGTAGACATGGATTTTCTGATTTGGATCAGCCACCACTTTTGATATCTTGAACATCTAAATATATACAACTCATATCAATCATATGATCTTGTGATCTCATATCAATCATATGATCTCATTTGGGATAGGTAACACATGGAACATTATTGTGAAACTTACTGTCATACTAAGTAAACCTACTTAGGTATATTCAATGGGCTTATTCTTATTAAAGCATTTTTAGAGACTGCTGCTAATCTCTAGGTAAGGCTTAATTTTCCTTAATGTTTCCTTATCTAAAGAAACCAGGAGCTCAACCATAGGGATGTGTTACCTCAAGTAAAAGATGATCTTTGGGTTATGGTCCTTATCTGAAGCCCAGTTTCATTTTTTTTCTTCCAGCCAAATCAAGGTAGATGTAAAATAAAAAAAATTAAAGTAAAATATATGTGTACTTAAAATTGTCTCTTTATGCAGAGACTTACCACTTTAGCATCAATAGCTAGCTGAGCAAAGCCTGTACGATTGCTCCATAGAAGTTTGTAGTTGTTGTTGCTAAATAAAGCTTCTCGAACTCCTCCTGGTGAAATACCTAACAAATGGCCATCCTTGAGAATTTTCAGACATTCTTCTCTTGAACCTGTTGTGAAATTCATTATGCTTAATAATGCTTTTAAACCTGAAAAAAACAAAAATGGCACAATGTTTTACAATATAAACAAAACAGAGGAATAAAAAAAGGAAAACTTACTCATATCAGAGGTTCTTATATAATGCAATCCTAAGCAGAGTTACACACCTCCACCTCAATAGAAGTAAGTGGAATTAGAAGGGTAGGACTCTTCTTAGAATGGTATTGATAGTTTTGCAGTGTTTAAAAAAATTACAGCACATTGTTCATTTTACTTCCCTCTCCCCTC
This sequence comes from Sphaerodactylus townsendi, assembly GCF_021028975.2. NCBI lineage: Eukaryota > Metazoa > Chordata > Lepidosauria > Squamata > Sphaerodactylidae > Sphaerodactylus > Sphaerodactylus townsendi. Next base: position 55,242,413 of record NC_059433.1, read on the forward strand.
CTTCGTTTGTTTCTTCCTGAAAAGGCTGTTCAGAATAATTTATTACATTTTGTATTCAGTTCTGTTGCTTTCAGTAGGAAAGGCATTCCTGGCATTTTTCTTTTTTAACCAAGAGTTTTAGATGTAGGAATATATTTTTAAAACAAAAATGAAGCATACTTGGTAAGGAAAGCTAAGCTTTGCCTCCTACTACCATCCATCCATTCTCGTAGTGTTTTCAACCTCCTGGCAGTATCTGGTCTTCAGAATACATAGATCAATGGCAGCTTCAAATGGTGGGCTGTATGTCATCTCTGCTAAGCTCTCTCGCCTCCCCAAATCCCAACCTTCCCAGATTCCATCCCCAAATCTCCAGGAATTTCTTAACCCATTTTTATAAAAAGAATAGGAACCATTTGAATATGGAATATATGTTCGGTGACAATTTTGGCTTTGTTTATGCAAAAGTTATGTTATGTTACTAAAAAGGATTGTGTTGAATAGAGGCTAGAGGGTGATGTGATATTATCCATAGAAGTTTGTAGTAACCATTCTATTTGGCTGTAATGAATTTGGAAATTTGTCCCATAACACTATTGGACCTGACACATGAAATATTGTGATGTTTTAAATTAGTTCCAGAGAAGGTGAGCTATGTATTCTCTTGATGTCTGAAGAAAACATTAAATTCTGTAAAAATATCTTTCTACTGGAGGCGGGGGATATCTTGAAAGGGTGTCTTCTTCACCAATTGCAAGGAGGCAGGAACTAATAAACAAACTAACACCCACTTCCTGTGGAGGTCACCAAGTCTCTGTGCCTCAGTATTCTTTCCTGCTTGCAGGGATTTGCCTGCAGGGATTGCACGGTTACTAGCTTAGCTCCTGAGGTGCCTAGCATTTTTGTGTTGTGTGAGTGTTTGTCAGTCTTTTCCCTTTGTGATTCCCTTTCCCTTGGAAGGTCTAGGCTTAGTAGGGGACTGGGAGTGAAAGGGAAAGTAAGCGTTCGCGGAGTGGACAGGCAAAAAAGTTTCCTGCCCTTTTCACTTTTCTCTCCTGCCAATATGGCGACGGGCTCATTCACCCCACCCCGGGAGGAGTTACCCGCTCAGCCCGGAGGGCACTCAAGCGAACAAAGGAAAATCATCCGCTAAGGGCACAGCTCAGACGGAGCCACAACTGATGAAGAAAAAGGGCTTGGCAAGAACAAGATGAGCAGGGGGGAAGAGAGTGCGCCCGCATCCAAGCGGCTTCACATTCCATCGACTAATGGGAGCTCGGCACCTCCCGAGGGCATTGCCGATTACGGCGGCTCCATTACCGGTTCCTCCTACCCCATGCGGGATTCGGAGTCCCTGGTTCTCCCCCCAGGAGTGGAAGGTGAAGACCCCGGCTCCCCTGACAGCTCTACAGCCAGGCAAGATTTGGGGCCCCAGGGGAAGGGTGCAGAGACGAATGAAGGCACCAACCCACAGCCAGTCCCCGCAGCAGAGGCAGTCGCGGTTTGGTAGCATGCACCTCCGCCAGCGTTCGCGTGCTTTCTCAGGGAGGAGATAGACAGAGCTCTAGCCGCAAGGGAAAAACAAGCCACGCTTGCCCAGGCAGCCCGCAGACAAAATGGAGGCATTTCCGCCCAAGGCAACGAGGGGGAAAGACTGTGATACAGGAGTCCCATAGAATTCCCTGACGAGGAAGAGGACTCTTCCGATGGGGACGAGGCAGCAGGGGGAGAAAGGTTCTCGGACTCTGAGGAAACCACATTAGAGGCTACAGAGCAATTGCCAAATTTTTTCAAATTGGAGGATTTGCAAATGCTGATCTATAAATCCATTTCGACCTTAGACTTGCAAGACCTTAATATTTCCCCCGCTAAACCAATTAAGGGCTTCCCCAAGGGAAAAGCAGATTACTTCCCCCAAGATCAGGAGGGATAAAAGTTTTTTCCCGTCCCAGAATATTTTGTGGGGCGCATAAGGAAGGAGTAGCTGAAACCAGCTGCTCATAAGACACTCCCTCCCTCCTTTAAGAAGACCTATCTAATGCCTCATCAGTTCCACAACAACATGCTCTAGGTAACTTTGTGGACGCTTCCGTCTCTCAGGCCTCACCTGCACACTAGGTCGTGGATGATGTGGTGTTCATTAGAGATGCCCTTGATAGGAAGTCAGAAGCAGCTTTGTGTAAAGCGCATGAATGAATGGTCACGGCCATTAAAGCTCTCACCCCGGCTTCCACGGTCTCCAGAGCCAGCATGGTCTGGTTAAAGAGAATCCTGGAAAGGCTCCCAGCAATGGACTCTGCGACCAGGGAGGGAGTGGAACGTGTGCTCATTTCCAGCGCCTTCATAGCTGACGCCACATTGGATGCCATTGCCTTGGTAGCGAGGGCCATGGCTTCTAGCATAGTGGCCAGGCGCTAAATTTATGCTGCTACACTTTTGGCAAGCTGGATATGCTACTCATAAAACGTGGTAGCTTAAGCTTACTTCCTGCTACTTTGGAGACAGGCCCATTCAAAGGGAACTGGAACGAGTGCTTGTTGAAACAAAGGACAAAAAGAAGGCTATGCCTAAGTCAGCAAAGCAGGAGAAAAGCACTAGCAATACCCAAACCATGTTCCGGTCCAATAGAGTCCTCCCCAGATTCTCCGGAGAAGGGAACAAACGGGGCTGGCAACAGCATCAAAAGAGCTCCTTTCGAAACAAGAACTTCCCTAAACATCAAAATAAACAGGGAAAGCCTTTCAAACCAGATTTTAAAAAGCAGTGACTACTCTGACCCCCCGGTGGGGGAACGCCTGACCAGGTTCAAAGAAGCCTGGCAGGGAAGTCACATAGACAGGTGGTCCAGGGAGGTAATTCAGGAAGGCTATGTGATAGAGTTCCTAAAATTTCCAAAGCAGCAGTTCGTTCCATCTCCATTAGCGCAAAGTGCGCCCAAGGCATACAAGACTCTCCAGGCGGTGGAACACCTCATTGCAATTCAGGCGATAGAGCCAGTTCCCGTGCAGGAGAGGTTCTTAGGCACATATTCGCACTTTTTCACAGCCCCCAAATGAAATGGGGACTGCAGAGCAGTGTTGAACCTGAGGACAGTCAACAAGTTCATTCGCCTACCAAAGTCCCACAAGGAAACTCTTCGAACTATCTCACTATCCCTAAAACACAAGGAATTTCTAACTTCATTAGACCTACGAGAAGCCTATTTACACATACCAATCCATTCAGCTCACAAAAAATTCCTAAGATTTGCAGTGGGGTTGCGACACTTCCAACACAGGGCACTACCGTTTGACCTGGCCACAGACCCCAGTTTATATCGGTGATGGACTTGAGTCAATGGGCTCACCTTCATGCAAGACCCCTACAACAGCTCTTACGCAGATTCCAATGGAATATCATTCAAAAACAGGACAAGAAAATAATAATCATACCAAACCAAATCCGCAAAAGTCTCAAGTGGTGGCTCACCACAAGAAACCTACATTGGGGCAAGCGCTACCTACATGATTGCCCACAAATCTTCACAGATGCAAGCCTGCTGGGCTGGGGGGCCACCCTCAACCAGCAATTTGTCCAGGGCAGATGGTCAAAAGAGGAAACAAAACTACCCATCAACCTGCTAGAGACCAGGGCGATTGATTCACTTTAGGAGAGAACTTCAGCGACATTATGTGATAGTCAGAACTGACAATGTGGCCGCCAAGATGTATATAAACAATCAAGGGGGCTCCAAATCCCCCAGATCGCATCAGGAAGTGGTGAATATTCTATTTTTATTTATTTATTTATTTATTAGATTTTTATACCGCCCTATCCCCGAGGGGCTGTGGGCGGAGAAGAATCTGCTATCACTGGAAGCGCAACACATCAGGGGAAAGTTAAACAATCAGGCAGATTGGTTAAGCAGACAGCAGGTGCAAGAAAGCGAATGGCAACTAAATCCGAGGGAATTCCAAGTGATATGCAACACATTTGGGATCTGGAAATAGATCTGCTAGCATCGGCAACCTTTGCGCAGGTGACAAAGTTTTTCACAAGATACTTCCATCAGTCAGCACTGGACACAGACGCACTGGCGGTGAAGTGACCGTCGGGGCTGCTCTATTCCCCCTAATTCCTTGCCTACTGAGGAAAATTCACTTGGAGCAGTCAAAAGTCATCCTGGTGGCCCCCAGATGGCCAAGGAGGCCTGGTTCTCAGCAATTCAGGAAATGTCCATCTGCCAACCGCTAACGTTGCCTGCAGTACCAGATCTGTTAATACAGGGCCCAATCTGCCACCCCGATCCCAGCTGGCTAAACTAGACCATGTGGCTTGTGAAAGGAGAAGGTTAATTGAGAAAGGCTACTTGGAAAAGGTTACTAACACCATCCTAGCTGCATGTAAAAAGTCTACCATAAGTATCTACAACGCTTCATGGAGAACTTTCGCTCGCTGGGCATACCCAAAGGACATAGATCCAGAAAAACCCTCCATCAGAGACATTCTAGAGTTCCTTCAGAGGGGATTTGACCTGGGTCTGAAGAGTGCGACATTGAGACGACAACTTTCAGCTCTATTCACGGTTTGCGCACCTATCAAAGGAGACCTGATCGTGAAACATCCGGACATGATACAATTCCTTAGAGGGGTGACACTTTCTCAACCCTTAGTGGTTCACAGATTCCCCTCCTGGTGCCTGCATGCCGTCCCTGCGGCATTAACTAAACCCCCATTCGAACCTATCCAGTCAGTCCCTCTGCGGTGGGTGAGAATGAAAACACTCTTCCTTTTGGCCATTACATCAGCGAGAAGGGTGTCAGAACTGCAGGCACTGTCATCCAACAATAAATTCTGCATCTTTCACACAGACAGAGTAACGCTCAGATTGGATCCGACCTTCAGCCTGAAGATTCATTCTATATTCCATCTGAAACAGAAAATAGTGGTACCTACCTTTCTGCCTAACCCAAACCATCCCAAAGAGAAACTATGGCACAATTTAGATGTGAGGTGAGCCCTCAAGGTATTTCTCATCAGATCAGAACCAATTAGGAAATCAGAGTCGTTATTCATCAATGTCAGCCCTCCTAACTTGGGCTTACCAATGTAAAAAAACGTCCATCAGCACAATTCTCAAGTCGACCATCATAGAAGCGTACAAGGCACCGGTGCTGCCTATCCCCCTAGGTCAGTGGTGGCGAACCTTTGGCACTCCAGATGTTATGGACTACAATTCCCATCAGCCCCTACAATTTGCCATTCTGGCAGGGGCTGATGGGAATTGTAGTCCATAACATCTGGAGTGTCAAAGGTTCGCCACCACTGACCTAGGTGTTACGGCACATTCCATACAAAGTGCGGCAGCCAATGCTGCCTTTCGAAATAGTGTACCAGTTGAAGAGATCTGTAAGGCCGCTACCTGGTCGTCAACGTCGTCTTTTGTGAGGCACTACAAATTGAATTCTGTGGCCGCCTCCAACTTAGCCTTCAGAAGAGGGATCCTGGAGAACATCTTTGGGGACTGATGCTACCCGCCCTGGTTATGGGGACACCTCTCTGGGATCAGATTTCAAGATATCCCCCGCCTCCAGTAGAAGGGTTCATTGAATACTTACTGTGAAGGGCCTTTCTACTGGATGGCTGGGGGATATGTTGACCCTCCCTGGTAGCTATCAGTCCCTAATGCAAGTATTCTCCATAGTTTAGTTCAGGGTTCTTTTGGAGCAGTCGTTTAGAGTTTAAATGTCCATGTTTGTCTTCCTGTGTTCCGTGTGGTATGACTGCTTGGCCAGAACGGATGCTGAGGCACAGAGACTTGGTGACATCCACAGGAAGTGAGTGTTAGTTTGTTTATTAGTTCCTGCTTCCTTGCAGTTGGTGAAGAAGACACCCTTTCAAGATATCCCCCAGCTGTCCAGTAGAAAGGCCCTTCACAGTAAGTATTCAATGGACCCTTCTGTAAGCACATACTTTGTTTAATCTGTGGTCTTTTAGCAGTAAAGGCTCACCTGGTGTTCTAAAGAGAAAATAATCGACTACAGAATAACAGCGTTGTCCCATAACAAGTCGACTAGCAAAAAAAAAAGAGTAATCAATAGGGATAGCTCCGTGGTAGTAAACAATGAGTCCTGGCCCTTGTGGTATGTTTTCTGTACCAAGAATCTCATATCCTGTTGAAAGAATAATGTAGAATATTGTAACCAGTATAAATCTGACATTAATCCTGATTGATATTTAACAAGTATGAATTATTTTTGTATGTATAGGTTGGATCCTTGTTTAATATCCCTCCTTACTACTCCTTACTCTTCCATATGCTTTGTTTGTGCAAAACTAATGATCCACCGCCTTCCCTTTTCTTTGGATGGTCAAAGGGAATTCAGTTCTTTTCACTGGCAAAAAAGCTGGTTAAATCCAATGCAAAGTTTTCAAAAGTCTTTATAAAAAGAATCATAAAAACTTGCAAAACCTAAGCCAAATAAAGTCATTCCAATGGATAGCAAAATGGGTTGGGAAGCAATTCCTACCCTGCAGACATTAGGTTGCCACTGGCTAAACCCAACTATTAACAATGTTTCTAAAGCCACCAGACTAAAGATACTTTTTCTTTTGGGTGTAGAGAGGTGAATGGTAGGTATTTTCACCCAGGGGTTGATTCTCCCAAACACCAGATTAGCATACTTGGGAACAGTTGAGAGTAGAAGAAGATGATCCTACTCTACCCTACAAGTGAATACGCGGTCTTCACTGAAGGGAATCCTTCAAGGAAAGTTGAGCCCATGGCAATATTTTGATCTTCTCTTAAGAATTGTCCTGCTGCTCTACACTGGGAAGCAAAGATAATATGGGGAATGATATGCCTAGAAAATATTATCTGGAAACTGTTTGCTCGAACTAAAAACAGAACTTTAAAGATTTTAAACTTTACCGTGCAGTATTCTTCCAAGTCCAATGAGCCCGTGAGCAATAGTTAGTCTGGCATTGTCCCACGATGCACTAGAATAATCATTGTTTAGTTTGTTAACTTTCTGATATATGAATACTATAAATGCACAGATACAACAAACACCAGCTAGAGTAAAGGGGACATTGATTGTAATGGCTGCTAAGAACATTATCAAGTTTACAGCCATATGAGGAATCAGGAGATGATCAGTACTTATCCATTCTTCTAATAGATAGGATGTGAAAAGTGGCAATGAAGCAAAAGTTTCATTTCTACTTATCATTCCCTGTTCAAAAGAGAAGAAAAATGCATTTAAAATTTATTCATATTATTATGAGTGGTAAAAGTGTTACTAATTTTAAAACAGACAATTAAGTTGCAAATACAAACATTAAGTCTCTTTCTAAAGCCTTTTAAGAGTCTACATAACCATCAACTTCTATGAATTCATGAAAAGCACTACTATACTCTGACCTAGTGGTGGGATTCAAATAATTTAACAACCATTTCTGGTGGTGGGATTCAAATAATTTAACAACTGATGGTTTACAAGCACCATTTTAACAACCAGTTCTGCTGAAGTGGTGCGAACCTGCTGAATCCCTCCATTGATCATAGACATTTAAATTGACATAAAAAATGTTAAAACTGAATGGGGGGGGGGATTAACACCATCCTTCAACAGCCTTAAAGGCACACAGCTGATATTCTCTCCCCCACTCCCTTCCCCTGAACACACACACGAACACATGCACACTTTCTGCCACTGTCGCAAGAGAGAAACTTGTTTTAAAATAGAGTCTTGTCTGAAATAAAGTTTTAAAAGCACTCCCAGCCCTCGGCGAGGGCAGAAGCAAAGTGAAGGAGGTGGGTCAGAGCCAAAAAGATGTCTGGTTATACTGTTGCTTGCAAAACCCTTATTGTTACTTTGTATCAAAAGATTGATGTCTCAATAGAGAAGCAGGAAGGAGCCAGCAGCATGGAGAGGGGGGCAAGGGGGAAGACTCCAGGGCACCTGGCAACTGAGGCTGTGCTGTGCTGAGGCTGTGCTTGTGGAGGAGAGACTATATACAGATGTTAGACAGAGATGTTAGACTGGCAAATCTGTCCCACTTTGGTGGAAGATTTAAATCATATTATAAGTGGTTTTGCTTTCTGCAAAGAGAGTGAAAAGTGAAAGTGGGGTTCCAGAAGATATGTCCGTACAAGAAATCTTGCTGCGGTAAACACTGGCCTGTACTATGCAGCAAAGCCTTTGTACATAATCGGCCACTAATACAGTTTAGGGGAGAAATAATGCAGCCTGGTTTCCAATGGATGTTAGGCAGAATATGCATATTATACCTGTTCGCAGTCACTCGGTCATTTTCTGGTTTCAGTTCAAGATCAGTATTAAAATAAGTCACCATGCCAATTATAAGCATTACTAGGAACTAACTGGTCAGCATTTCCTCATTTCAGTGAGGAAAGCAGCATTATATAGTTCACTGTTTGATTGTGTATAGAAATTCACAAAACAAAGGTGACAATTAAGCTTGATCAATACTGAAAAAAAATCAGTAAAATTCAGATTTGGCTTTATTTGGCTTTATAATCATTAAAGCCAAAAACCCAAGTATCTGATTCAATAAACTTGAATGTTTTATGGATTTTCTGAAAAAAATATGAACAACTTTGGGTCCATTTGAATTTTTCGATATTTTTGGTGTTTATATGGTTTTCTGATTGTAGGGAACACATTTTAAACTAGTGGTACCAAATGTGCAGGGTATCTTCAGGAGACTCTCTGGATGATACCACCCAGGTCTGATGAAGTTTGGTTCAGGGGGTCCAATTTTATTGACTCCCAAAAGGGGTTCCCCCATCTTCCATTGTTTCCAATGGGAGCTAATAGGAGATGGGGGCTACCCCTTTGAGGGTCCATAAAATTGTACCCCCTGAACCAAATTTCACCAAACCTGGATGGTAAAATGCAAAGTGATTCACATAGGGGCAAAAAATCCAAACTTCACATACATGCTACAGGAGTCAGTGCTATCAGTCACAGACCAGGAAAGGGATTTGGGTGTCTTAGTTGATAGTTCCATGGGAATGTCAACTCAATGCATGGCAGCTGTTGAAAGTGCAAACTCTAGTGCTACAGGGATAATTCTCAGGAAAAGGAGGTTGATAATAAAACTGCAAGCGATTGTTGCCACAGCCCCTTATATAAAGCATTTGGTGCGCATCAGCACTTGGAGTACTGTGTTCAGTTCTGGTCGCCACATCTCAAAAAGGATATTGAAGAGATAGAAAAAGTGCAGAGAAGGGCAATGAGGATGATTGAGGGATTGGAACATCTTCCTTATGAGGAGAAGCTGCAGCGTTAGGGACTCTTTAGTTTGGAGAGGAGACTTCTGAGGGGGGATATGAAGTTATGCATGGGGTAGAAAATGTTGATAGAGATAAATTTTTCTCTCTTTCTCACAATACTAGAACCAGGGGGCATTCATTGAAAATGCTGGGGGGAAGAATTAGGACTAATAAAAGGAAACACTTCTTCACGCAACGTGTGATTGGTGTTTGGAATATGCTACCACAGGAGGTGGTGATGGCCACTAACCTGGATAGCTTTAAAAAGGGCTTGGACAGATTTATGGAGGAGAAGTCGATCTGTGGCTACCAAACTTGATCCTCCTTGATCTCAGATTGCAAATGCCTTAGCAGACCAGGTGCTCAGGAGCAGCAGCAGCAGAAGGCCATTGCTTTCACATCCTGCATGTGAGCTCCCAAAGGCACCTGGTGAGCAACTGCGAGTAGCAGAGTGCTGGACTAGATGGAGTCTGGTCTGATCCAGCATGCTAGTTCTTATGTTCTTATGTTCTTGAAAATGTCCCACTATAGACTTAAATCGGGCTTACTGTTATGCCCAGCTAGCTCTGTGCTGAAGATTTTATTGGGGGTTTGGTGGGGATTTTGCTCTGTCTAGGGACACCAAATTTCCTGCAGGGTTTTTGGTTAGTCTCCTGAAAGGAACCATCCAATTTTGCTGAAGTGTGGATGGTTGGGGACTCATTCTGATGACACCAAGTTCTCCTTCAGTTGGGTGACCATAGCATTTGCCTCTCCTCAACAAACTTTACTGAATTGGCTGGTTCCTTTCTGGAAACTCACCAGCTGCCCTGCAGGAAATTTGGTGCCCCTGGCACAGAGCAAGACCTTAACCAGAGCCCCCTCCCAATAAAATCTCCAGCACAGAGCCAGCTGGCATAACAGTATAACACCTCACTCCAACCCTCCCACTGTTTCAAATAGATGGAGGAAAGCAGCATTTTTCCCTCCAGGACAACAGCAGAGGCAGGCTCTCTCTTCCTTCCATACCCACACCTCAACCTCTTAAAGCAATCCTACAACAAAACCTAATGAAGAAGACATGAACTAAGCACACCACAGCACCATGACAACAGACACAGTCCAGCGGTGCAACCACATCAGATCAAGACATGGGGCACGTTTGCCAGCCCTGCCACCGAAACACCAAAGCACTGTTTAACTATTTGCAGTCCCAGAATTTTCACTCTTATTGTAACCTGCTGATATCCTATAAAGTAGGATATTGAAAACCTAGAGTGCTGATTTAAATGAACAACTCTAATTAACCCTATCAAGCCCTTTCATAATTAAACTCTAGTTAAATATAAATTTTTGAAATCTGTGGCTCATCTCAAATACTAAGAACCTAAAAAGATAACCGCAGCAGAGCGACTCTACCTGAACATGGAATAAACAACCCTCAAACCCCCTTCTAAAGTAAAGCAAGGAGACCCACAGGCCCACCCAACCCACAACAAGACCTACCACAAACCACCAGCAACAGAAACAAACCACTACTAAGGAAAAGTAGAACCTCCAAACAGTTTGAATTTGGAGTGGGAAACTAAAGGGGCACCCTCCTCCATGGGAGCGCGCCCGCCAGGTCCCGCTGCTGGCTCGTGATGGGCCACGCCCCCCGGCTGGACAAGTCCAGGGCGAGGCATCTCAGCCACCCCTGGACAGGGTCAAACTTAAAAGGAGAAGCAACACAACAACACCAGCAAACATGGGGAGAAAAGTGAGTGACTCAAAGGAGAGAACTCAACTTTAGGAGGCCTGAACAAAAAATCCCCACATAAGTCTTCTAACAAAAACCAAGCAAAGCAAGAACAGAAGCAGCATCATTGGGTGGGGGGGGGAGGGATAAAACTGGGATAACTGTATAACTGCAGTTATACAGAAATTCAAACTGACAGTACAGCAAGGGAAAACAACAAACTACAGCCCCCCTTAAGTAAACTTTAACCAAATGTAGGCCTCATCTCCCTCCCCACACACACACACACACGCAGGAGATTACCATTACTGCAAAATACGACATCATGTAGGAAATGAAAAAATGATATGCATGAAAAATAACAATTATTTTCCAAGTGAACAAAATAATACTTCTACTATTAATCTTCTACTGTTAATCTACTACTATTAATATTTCTACTATTAATCAGAAATACAACTGATATAACTGGTAAAACTACTGATACAAAAGTGATGAATTTCTTTTGTCATTTAATATCAAATGAAATATCAAATGAAAATTCCAAAAATCTATCAATTCATACCTGGCTAGCCATTTCTTTCACTATTTTCTCTTTACAATTCTTCTGTTCCTTTGTTGTAGAAGCAGTTGCAGAGGTCCATGTAAAGGCCTACATTTTTAGAAGTGATATATATTGAAATACTGAAAAGATGTGACTCTTGTCCGCCATTTTATTTTTAATGAGTTTAGGATGTGTTGTTATTTATAGCCTACCTTTCTCACTGGTACTCCAGATGGATTACACAGAGTAAATCAATACAGTCAACAGGATGGAACATCCAGTAACAAAGCAATATGATTAGGATTGTTGAAATCTGCAACAGAACAGAAATCCCAAGAAGAGCTGCAGCAATATGTAAGTATTAACATGACACATTAAGCAATACAAAAATTACATAGTAGAACACTGCTTGCAAAACAGAATGAACTGAACATAGCAGTGTAAACTATATTCCCTAATCCTTTATGCAAATAGCTTTCTGAACCATTTTGATACAGTAAAACCCTATCACATATGTAAAAGAGTCTTCTAAAAAGTTTGGCATAGCTCACAGAAAGCCAAGGGAGTGGGAGCCTTCCAGACCTCTTCAGGTTGGAATAGGCAAGGTCTGGTGTACAAAAAAGAAAAGAAAAAGATCCTGTAGTGGGGAGCTAGAGGACAGTAGATAGGATAATGAGGTCTGCACCCTCTCTCCTGTTAGCTATAATTCCTGATAGGGCAATATCCTGATTCTCTTCAGAAGTTTCTCACATAGACATTCTCTCAGCTAATGATGTTGTCAGGACACTATCTCTCTCTCTCTTTTTCACTATCAAATATGCTAGTTTCCAAATAAACCTTTTTTAAAAAGTTTCTATCCCATCCAGTCCCAACCACAGTTGGGCTTACAAAAATTTGAAAGATGTTAAAGTTCAAGATGGTGCCAGAACCAGACATTAAATCTTTGGAGATTCACCTATTTTAAATTAAATTTTAAGTTAAATTTAGCCTTTTAATTTTGAAAGCTAGCACAGAGATACATGAGGTTGGTGAATCCCCTTTTTTGAGTATGGGCTCTACAATAGATAACCTCTACATCTTCGGTATTACACTTGTATCATTGATCTTAGTAAACAGGGCTGCCAATAGCTGAGCCCATCCTGTTGGATCTGCTTTCAAGATTTTTGGAAGTACCACATCTGGACCAGGAGCTTTATTTGATTTCAAATCCAAAAATTAACACCAGTACCTCATTCGCTGTGACTGGGGGTCAGGTGGGCCCTTTTGGGCGGTTATCTGGACAAACTGCCTCGGTAACTGTGCTATCAAAGAAGAAAGATGAAAAATAGCCATGTCACTCTGACAGAGAGATTCTGGACGTTCCTGGTTTGACATACTAATTTACGTGATTTACAATTGACCATAATCGTCTAGCATTATTAGAGTAGGAAGCTTGAAGCAACTATTCCCATTCAGCATCAATAAAAGCCTGGTATTACTCCTTATTAAGGATCTGAAGAGACTTCTTAACTTCTGAAATAACAGTGAGTACATCATTTGATTTTGTACTACGAAATACATTATATGAAGAGCGAATCTGGTTATTGATCTGCATACATTCTTTATCCAGGCATCTCAAGTTATTTTTAGACTTTTAAGGAGGTTGATTACTAAGAATTTTTGTTATTAATGTTATTAAATTATCAAAAATATTGATCCCTTTCACGGGGGAATCAACATGTGCTTTTTTTTCGTTGAATGCCCCGATGGAGAGTTCAGAAGTTAGTCTGTTAGCTCCTTATGTGAGGTGACTACTTAATTCTGTGAAAATGGCTAGAGTTAATTTATCCTTCTGAAATGTAGGTAAAATCATTGGAATACATAAATTGTTTTAGACCATTGTTCCATTTATAGCTGCGTCTATAAATGTTTAGGGCAACTCTTTTTCCTCAGTATAACTTTAAGAAATATATATACTGATTTCTGTTCAATAAATAAATACTGTTGATAGAGGTTTAAAATGCAAGCTTTTAAAATGGCAGTTTGGCATTGGATTTAGAGAGATGGATTAGAACCTGGCAAAGTTGAGTTCAGATCCCAACTAAGCTATGAAGTTCACTGATTGACCAGTTGTCAGACACATGTAGTTTCAGTCTCATGTGGTTGTAGTTAGATAATACGTTGGGGAAGACCAGTATGTTCCTTGGAAGAACAGTGGGATAAAAATCTATTGTTGGGTATCTTCCCCCTCCTTCTGTGTGGGTGTGCAGTGCACAGATCTTCTGAAGAGGTCTGTGCACTGCACCCCTAAGCACAAGCTTCTGTGGATGGTGCTGTTAATGACAGTTGTTACCATATGCTAGATGCATTTATGGACATATATAAAATATGTGTCCTTCTATCCCTAGGTTGGTCTTATTTGTCTCCAGCATGAATGGGAGGGTTTCTACTGTATATGAATACAAAGTCAACTCCAGTTGAACAAAAGCTGACAGTGTACTTCAGTTAGGTAACTCTTCACTGCTTTTTTGTTTTCTTTCAGTCTGTTACAGACTTTAAAGCTGTATCAGAATTTATGAATTCATATCTCCTCACAATCTGTCACATTTTTAAAGCTTTGTCAGGATTTAAGCATTTATTTCTCAAGAAGTAATTTCAGATTCTTTTGATTGATTAAAGGCAGTTCCTGATCCTAGAATGCACAAAGTTGAGACATAATTTGAGCATTTGGGAAGTGGTACTGGAGAAGAGTATGTTAAATTATTTTCTTCTATTTCTCTTATGTAAGGAACCCTATTTTTGAAATACAGCACTGCACCCCCAAAATTGTATGTACTTAACTATAAAATTTGTTTGAATTATAGTACAAAACCATATAGAGGTTTATAGTCTAATATAGAATTTTTATATATGTGCCTAAAACAGGTCCAAAAAGCTTCCTAATTCTAGGCGGAACCTTTTCTTCAGATGTTTTATTCCAACATTAGTAAGGTATCATAAATTAGTAAGGTATCAAAAAGAAATTCTAAATCTGCCTTGCTGCAATTTAAACCAAAAGGCAGGCATTGCTTGAACACAATTTCAGTAATGCAGTCAGTTAATTCCCTAACAGATCTTGAGTTCTTCTGAAGCTTCCATCCAGTTAAATTAGAACAGTACACATCTTCAGTTATGTCTCACAGCTTCTACCTCTAGAAAATCCTCTAGATCTACCTCTAGAAAATCCTCAAAGCAAACAAAACAATTCTGTATTTACTTTTTAAAAGGTTGGTATATAAAGCATTATCCTCCTGAAGGCTCTGATGTCAAAAAAATACCAATGTTCATCAGCTCCTACAAGCTACAAAATAATTCCTTTCTGGAGCAGCTGAATACGTGAGTTTATTTCTCATCTTCATGAAGCTCTTATGTACTTTCTTTTAAAGCAACATGCTCCTTCTACCCAACATAATAAGTAGTAAATAATCAGTTGTAGACTTAAAATACCCACTCACAGGGAATCAGTCAACTATACCAAAAAGACCTATTACTAACTCATTACAAGTCTGTCCATTGCCTTTAAATGTTAGAAACCTCACAGGAACCTGATTTCTTATAGAATATTAGCCATACAAATTTATGTCAAACAGCTACATTAGCATTCAGACCATGAGGAACAACAGTTTATAGTCTGAAAAACCATCCTACCCTCCCCTTGCCCCATGCATGATAAATTATTGCAATTACCTCAGTTGAGTGAATGCACTTGTATTTTGTCAACTACATTTCTGCAGGAAATGAGCAACCAAATTCTCTCATAATCCTATGACACTTAAGTTCCACAATAAACTGACACCTATGAACCACAATAAAACTGCAGCAAGTAGATGAAGTTTTTCCCACATATAACTATCCACATTAATGTATAATTACAAGTAACATATAATTACAACTCATCTGGCAGTACAGTTTGAAAAGTGATGTAATTGATACTTACTATGATCTTGTAGATTGTCAAAGCACCCATTTTTCGAAGTGGAATTCCACATTTAAAATGACCTGTAACTGATTTCAGACTCTCTAAGAACAATACCTGACTAGGTCAAAAAAACCCCTAAGAGTCTTTGTTGTTCTAAACCCCGTCCATTGTTTTATGTACTGCTGTTCCTTGGCATTTGAACTCGCTAAATGTAAACATCAATTAGCCATTTGGGAGTGGGTGGATAAAATACCCATGCAAATCCTAATTAGTTAATTAACAGTGGGAGTTCCAAGTATGGATCTCCTGTGGATCATTTCATATGAAATGTAACTTAGAAAAGGTTAGTTTAGTAGGTTAGGGTAGAGTTACAAAGACCTAGTTAGTGTCAGGACTTTGAGCATGATGAAATAATCCTTAAAATTTAGATTACCAAGGTTTATCTTCTCAACTTGCAATATTATATCTGTTGGTAGCGATGGAAGGAATGAGGGCACAAAAGCTATGCCAAAGTGAAGATGAAACTTACGTATATCATTTGCATGCAGGCAGTACCTACCTTCCAAATTTCTGCAGAGAGCTTCTGCTGACTCCTGCTGGCAGACTGCTGTAACTATAGGCAATTATAGATATAAATTACACAGCATGAAGCAAATGCACCCAAGATTACAATGGGACAATTTAAGTGCCCTGGAAGCAGAAATATTGTGGTTAATGACTTTGAGGAAGCACTGAATGTGTGGGTCTCCTCTATTTACTGGTAACTCAAGGTGTTTGCCACCTGAAGTTGTAGAAATAGAGATGTGGAGGACTTGGGGGTATGTGGAAAGTTCTGGGAATTATTTTTTTCTGTTTTTTTCCCTAGGAAATTTTGGGATTCACTGAGCTCCAAAAGCTCTTATGAACTGCAATGATTTCCTCTTTTGTGGTGAGTAAAATTCTTTTTCAGGCAAGGTTTTATTCAAAATGCATAGCATGAGATTATTTATATAAGACACTCTCCAGTATTAGATAGTGACTACCAGGACATGCACAAGGACTTGTGAAGTGTATTTAATTTTCCTCTTTTCCACTATTTCCTTTATCCCTTCCCTGAAAATCCCACCTACCAACTGACCCACTTTTATCTGCCCCCATCCCCAATCTTCAGCATTCTTTCCTTCTCCACCTTTGATAGCCTCTTCCAGGGAGAAGTCTGGTCAAGTAATGTGGTGCCAGCCCCCAGGCTTGGCCCAGTTCCATAGTGGAGGACCTGCAAAGATTTGCAAGGGGCACCTAACTGTCCATTGAACTGCCTCCCTGCATTATTTAGGAATTCTAGCTCTGGATTGGGATATTCCTGGAGATTTGTGGATGAATCCTGGGAAAGGGAGAGAGGAGAGGAGGGCCTCTGCATGATATAATGCCATAGATCCACTCTTCAAAGCAGACATTCTTATTCAAGAATCTCTGCAGTTTGCTGATGCCTTGTAATTCTGAAAGATGTCCAGGTCCCACCTGGAGCTTGGCAACTGAAATACTTTTGTTCTACTGTTCTAAAGGGAGAGATGATCTGGAGATGTGGGAGTTAAAAGTTTCTTCCTTTGTTAACGTATCAGTTCTCAGGCTAACTTTGAATTAAAAGGGTTTCTTATCCTTAGTATGTGCGTGTTAAGTGCCTTCAAATTACTTATGATTTGTGGAAACCCTATAAATTAATGACCTCCAAAACACCCTGTCATTTATAGGCTTGCTCAGGTCTTGTAAACTGAGGACTGTGGCTTCCTTTATTGAATTAATTAATCTCATCTTGGGCTTTCCATTTTTTCTGCTTTTCCTAGTCTTATTATCCTTTCCAGTGAGTTTAGTCACCTTATAATGAGACCAAAGTATGATAGCTTCAGTTTAGTTCTAGGGAGAATTCAGGCTTCATTTTATGTAGAACCCACTGATTTGTCTTTTTGGTGCTCCACAATATCTCAGGCAGCCCCATCCAGATGTGGGGGAATGCTCACAGAGAGCAGCAGAGACCCATGCCAGCACAGGGAGCAAACATGCCAATGGCCAGCTGCTCTCAGCTCTGCTGAGGGTAAATTTGGAATTCTGGGGTGTTGTGGAACTGCACTAACATCTATATCAGACATCAGCATGGTGGGGGGTGGGTAGGTTGGGATGTTCCCAGCACGGAGCTGGCATTAGCTGGCTTCCATCCTGGGTTTGTGGCAGTTGTATCATAACCCCTTGGGATTAAGCCACACTTTTTGGTGGCCCTGTGGAAAACTTTCTGCTGGCAGGGGTATTCACTGTTCTCCCACACTGTGCAGCACTGGAAGAGGAGCAGCAGTGCCTTTGCTGTGCTTTCTCTGACCACTGCAGCGTAGCCCAACCATCTGGATTACCGTATATTCTCGACTATGTTGACTTTTTCAGCACATTTTTTGTGCTGAAAAAGCCCCCCTTGGCTTATACTCGAGTGAAGTGGGGAGGGGAAGCCGGCCAGCTGGATCTGAGCCCAGCACAGGCTGTATAGATCCCCTCCTCACCTTCATCGGAGACCCCGCAGGGCCTCGGATGGAGGTGGGGAGGGAAGCCGGCCAGGCTGCACCCTGCACCGGGCTCGGATCCAGGTTGGATCTGAGCCCGGCACAGGCTGCAGAGATCCCCTCCCCACCTCCTACGGAGACCCCACAGGGCTTCAGATGGAGGGAGGGAAGGAAGCCGGCCAGGCTGCACTCTGCGCCAAGCTTGGATCCAGGCTCGAGTCGAGCCCTGCGCAGGCTGCAGCGATCCCCTTGTTGTCCACCTCTTATGTGCATTTCCCACCCATGGCTTACACTCGAGTCAATAAGTTTTCCCAGTTTTTTGTGGTAAAAATAGGTGCCTCGGCTTATATTCAGGTCGACTTATACTCGAGTATATATGGGTAGGTTGTAAAACTCTCCTGTAACACCACATTTCGAATGAATCAACTTTCTTCCTGTCACCTTTCTTCATTGCCCAGTTTTCATACCAATACATAGTAATGGTAATAATATGACATGCACTGTCTTGATCTTGATCAGCAATGACACATCTTTACACTTTTCTAGCTCCCAGTCTCTATCGCCTTTTGATTTCTTGCTTGCAGTCTTCCTTTTGGTTGATGATGGAGCCAAGGAATAAAAAACTTTAACGTTTTAATTTTTTTATTGTCAACATTAAAGTTGTCTAATTCCACCGTAGCCATCACTTTTGTCTTCTTAATGTCACTTTTGTCTTCTTAATGTCACCTGTAAACCTGCTTTGGCATTTCCTGCTTTAATTTTCATCAGTGGCAGTTTCAGGTCTTCAATATTTTCTGCTATTGTGCTGTCATCTGCATATACCAAATTGTTTATGTTCCTTCCATCAGTTTTCACCTTCTTCTAAATCTAATCCAGCTTTATTTGTGATATGTCCTGCATGTAGACTGAAGAGACAGGGAGATAAAAATAATCCTTGTCTGACATCTTTGTCAATTGGACCATTCTGTTTCTCTGTTACTATTAATTAATAGTAACCTTTTGTTCAGAGAACAGGTTGTGCATCAAAACAATCAAATGTTGTGGCATACCCATTAAAAAAACATAAAATTTTTATGATTGATACAATCGAAAGCTTTGCTGTAATCTATGGTACACAAGCTGATTGTGTCTCATGTTTCAGTAACCAATGTAAATTTGCAATATGATCTTTTGTGCTTTTTCCTTTTATGAAACCAGTTTGAACAGGTGACATTTCTCATTCCATATACGGTAACAGACTTTGTTGTAAAATTTTGAGCATCTCTGTAACTCATATGAGAAATTAATGTGATGGTCCAATAGTTGCTGATGTGTCCTTTTCTCAGAAATGTGATGTAAACTGGACATTCTCAGACTGTGAGCCATTGTTTCCCATATTTGTTGGCATAGTCGTGTTAAGAATAGAGATATGTTTTCTTTTTCTAATTTTGTATAACAATGTTATATCCTCTTTTTTTCTATTCCCGTATTGTGGAACCCCCCCCCCCCATTAAGACAAGGAGTGATTTCATTTGGTTCCCACCTGTATCATTCACATATATTATATTGTTTTTATGAAATTGTTTTTATGACATAATAAAATTTTTTATGAAATAATAAAAATATTAAAGCAAAAAAAGATTTTGATGGACTCTGTTTCTGTGGCTCTATCAATATTGCATCTACTCAGGGTGATTTGTTTCTTCCAGTTGCTTTCAGTGCATCTTTCACTTCACTTTCTAAACTGTAGGTTCTTCATAATATTCTTCTCATAAGGAATCTGTCATCTTTTCATTTCTTCTGTTATTCAGTGTATTCTTACGCTGAGTGAAAGCATACAAGAAGCAAAATCTCATGTAAATGGAACCAGACACAGTCCAAATGTGTTAGCCTTTTATATAATATGATGCTTCCTTGCCTAATAATGAATTTGAATGAAAATTTTGCACTTAAGAACATGCATATGAGTTGTGCCTTAACATTGCGAGGCACATCAAATAAAGCAGGTATGATGTGCTTGCTGTGCATGTTTTGGAAAGGCCTCAACTCAAATATTGCATCCTTGGGAATGCAATACCATCTCTCATCTCTCACCTGAAGTATGGGGTAATACTGATTCATTATATCTTCAAATGCTTTATACTGAAAGTTATGTTCCAGGAATCTATGCTGTGCAATTCAGGTACTAATAAAACCAGTGTCAAAACTGGGATGATGCAATACCTTGAACTGGTCCTCTGCCACATGCTTAAATTTATTTATCTAATTCTTAGGCAGTGATGGCACAGGTGATAAAAATAGGTAATCAAAGGAATGTCTTAATTGGAATGTCTGGATGCATCAGGAGAATGTTTGGAAAACTGTTATGAAGTTGAATGATGAGGAAATGAAATTAACCAAGTGGACTGATTGTGATTGCTGTGATCACATACTTATGTTTGATCGCAGCATTCATTGCTATATTAACTAAAGTCATCTTTACTTTCCTCAGCATGTTATAAATGTACACAAATGCAAAACCACCTGGTATCCATATCAACATTTACTAACTTAAATATAAAATAACCCACAATAGTTCCTTGGTTGTCACAGGACATGGGCAGCCCACTCCTGTGTGTGGGGGGGGGGGACAGTTTTAGGACCCAGTGCAGAGCCATGCGAGCATGTTGCCAACCCCACTAGCCTAAGTGGCACTTACGGGTGAGCAAACAGGGATGTGGGCAGTCGCCTCAGGTGTCCATATCTCCAGGCCCAAAAATGATCTCAGCCCCCAGAGCTGCATCAGCATTCTCCTGGATGCTGGCACAGTTGGGCACGTTGCCTGGGGTGGAGCTGACATCAATTGGCTCCCACCAGACTTTCATGTCGAGAATGGCTATCAGACTTATGCCATAAAAACAGTGATATCTGTTTCTTTGATGGGGCAATTCAGGCAGTAGGAGGGATTTTTAATTTCTCTCCTGTCTGGACCATCCAGAGCCTTTTTGGAGATGGCGCACCACCATATTTGCTGCGCCATCCCTGGCCACTGCAGCACTCCCCCCATTTGGATTGCATTATAATCCTGTAAATCATTGCCCAGTACACTGTTTTGCATGTTAAAGTGGCTAGCAATGCCATTTGTTTCATTCATTCACTCCATTGCTCACATCATTCTCCTCTTTATTGTTGCAATAGTCCTGTGGCTTTTCAGAGACCTGGTGTGACGAATGCATTTATCCTGCATTCAGGTTACAGGGTGGAACCGCCCCTGAAAGAGTTAAGCCCTGGCCAGCCCTGATTGGCCAGAGGAAAAAAAACGCAGATACTATAAATACTGTCAGCGAGAGTGCTGAAGTGTTCTTAAATCTTGGTTCTGGCTTTTGAGTCTTCTGACTTTTTGGCTCTGTGTGAGCTTTTGTGCCCTCGGGTTCTTTTTGTGACAGAGTGGGAAGAATCCACGTAGATCTCTCACTTCTGTTGTTAGATAATAGCTGAGGAAGCTATTAGGCCATCTAAAACCCTGAGTGGGGAGGAAAGTGACCGCCCTCAGGTGTGTTTGGAGGGAAACCTCTGAAAAGTCTATAGGTCTGTCCTCCACATCTAGCACCAGTCTTGGGAGGCCCAGTTCCTGTGGCAGAGAAGCCAGATTTTGGGATTGTGGGAGAGGGAGGCTGTTATGCCTGAATCCCACTGGGCGTAGACTGGGTGTTTTATTTTGTGGTGAGGTACAGCGGACTGAAGTTTTTATTTTATGAGGGAGTGTGAAACCTCCAAAGAAACATCTTTGCTGTAACATCTTATGAAAGTAAATCTCTTAAGAAACATCTTTCTTTTCTTTGAAGTACAATCTGAAGTAAAGTGACACCTGCGAGTGTCCATTTTGTAACTTAAGTGAAGTGCCTGCAACCGTTAAGCTTAAAAACAAACTTACTCTGCAACCGTTAAGCTTTAACAAACTTTCTCTGAAACCAATACGCTTACATCCTCTCAAAATTACCTGAGAAGCCTTTGTGAAGCCAGAAATAAAAGTTTTAAGTTTTTGTTCTGTCAAAACCTGTTCCAGTCTTCATTTATTTTCCTGTCTGTGTCTGTGTGATCCCCAGTCAGGGTGGTGACCCGTTAAAATCAGTTTTTGTGGGCTTTAATTTATATTGGTGGCAGCGAACAACAAAACAACTGAAATAATAGGAAGGGTTCCTTAGAACCAACTGCCGGGGGATCCTTCTTATATAGTGTCTTACGTTATACCTGGCCTAGTTCTTTTATGAGGAAAAATTCCATAGCAGGGGATGGCATTGGATTTCCCAGGGTCAAAATTGATCTAAGAAATAAATTTGAATTTGACTGGCTAATTTGAATCCAGTGGGAAGTGTAGGAAATAGGTTCTGACATGAAGAACCGGAGGACTGAAATGAAAGTAAATTGTCCCTTCAGTGGCCCATCCTGGATTGGACTGAACAATAGCTGGATTGGAGGTGATACATTCCCCATCAAATGGAAATGGCCCTATTTTTATGTAACATTGAAGGAGAGTATATGATCCTATAATGCATGCCATGGAGATGGGGAGGGAGTAGTATGTAAATTTTGCATCTTGCCTTTTTGCTGGAATGTGCTGTAGACCTGGCAGGTGAGATGCATTTTCTGAAACCTATTCTAAGGATCCCCATTGCACTTTAGGCTTTCAAGAGGGTGCCCTATAAAACTACAACTAGATATTGGGGATCAGTGCCTTAACTGAGCAGAAGAAAGAGACCAGCCTTACAATGTCATCAAGCTGGACTAAGTTGCATGGTGGGAAACCTGCGAGGAGCATTTTACTTTCCTCAGACTTCCCCTCCCCACCATCTCTTCCTGGCAACTCAATATCCTCAGGTTTCTCTATTTCCTTCTACCCACCTGCCCACCCACCCAGTTTTTATCTGACTACATACTTGGCCACATAGATATTTATATAGTTAATTTATATTCTTTATATTTATTTCATTTATACCCTTTCCTCACAATGTGAATCTAAATCAGCTTACATAAGTCTCCTATTCTTAGAACCACTATGTCAGGTACATTGGAGTGAGAATGTGTGAGTGTGTCACCCAGTTAGATTCCTTGACCGAGGGGACTTGAGCCTGGGTCATCCAGAGACTAGTCTTAAACCCTAACTGCTATTTTATTTATTTATTGATATTCATATTTATACCCTGCCCTTCCCAACTGGGCTCAGGGTAGCAAACAACAGTAAAATTACAATTTACAACAACTATAAAACAACTATCCCACAGTGTCTTTGTAAAGTGGCTGCTGTTGAACAGTAGCAGTCAGGCCTGGGTTAGTGATGTCAGTCATGTGGTAGCAAGTAGTCCAGTGATTGCTAGCTTGCTTCCCCCAAAGGCCAAAACAGCCCTGGAAAGGATCCTACCCCACATTTTACTAGAAGAAACCAAGACTTGAAAGCTGGAAACACAGTTGTGGTTGCCTAGCAACAGCCAGCAGGAGCATTCTTTTCTTATTGCTACATGTACTACTTCTATTATGTTGGTGTATTTTAATCTCCAAAATGTTTTTTTCTTCAGATTTGCAGATTTTTCTGAAAACCTTAGACTTCTTCAGGTGTGTGAAAAGATCTGTTCATGACTTTTATTTCTGCATTTGATTATTCACAGATTTACCTATGATGAGAATTAGTTATGTTGACAAAATGGGGACTTTCAAGCACTTACAAGGGGCAATTTATTTTCACCTCCTGCAACATTTCATCTTTCCCGTCCTTGAAAGCCTCCATACCCTTTGCCCTTTTCCTGCTTTCTTTTTTCTTCCCATAAACCAGCCAACCTACTTTTATATACCTCACTCCTTTAAACTCTCCCCCCTTCCCTCCTTTTAGTGTCTCTGTCTGAGAAAACTATATGTACAGCCCAATCCAGATGTGGAACGCTAAATGCTCACAAGGAGCAGAGGAGAGCAGTGCCAGCACATCCCCTCCTCTGTTGGTGCAAGGGGTACCCCCATGTGTGGAGGGGCAGAGGTGACCAGCAGCTGTCCACCCCTCAGAAGTCTGGGCCACTGCAGAGCAATGCATGGGGGTGGGTTGGGACATTCCTGGGGTGGAGTTAATGTTAGTCAACTTCCCAGGGTCCTTCAGACTTACACCAAACAAAACTGTGGCATAAGCTATTGGCAGCAATGGGGTGATTTTATCTGAAGCATTATTCAATAAAGTTGACATTATTTGTGTAAAACCAATACAAATATTGTTTTGGAGAGCATTTTTCTATGATCAGGAGAAATGGTTCTCTATTCTCATTACTGAACATGAGGAAGTCAATCCATGTGACTCCAAAATGCTTAAGCAGCTAAACAATCCCAACATACTGAAGATAGCCATTTGAAACCATCCAATAGAGAGAAGAAAACTTAATTTTATCACCCCCCCAGGGATGAAATGAGCTATTACAAGGGAAAAAGTTATTTTTAAAATTGAGAAAAGCATATTTTTTTTCAAACCAAGAGTTGCATCTTTGATGTAGTTAATTTAACACTCCAAAAAAATCACAACCCAAATCTCTAATTGTTGGTTTCATATATATATATACACAAAGTGTACCATGAAAGGCACTTCTAAGGTAATTGTAACAAAACAAAGTTGACAGCATCTACCCCAACATGTAGCATCACAAGATGTCTGAGGCAGAGGTTTTATGGTTAGTTTTGACAAATGCTGTTAAGACCACTTCATAGCATTCTGTTCATCCAGAAAAATCAACAAATTTCTAGAACAATGGCTTGCTTCTTTGGCCCTATTACTATAACATTGGCTACTAATATTTCACACCAACAATTCATAGTATTCTGTTGCCCTGTCCAACACAATGCTTGCAAGAGTTTTTCAGCATGCAGGAGTTCAAAAATTTTTCCTTGATGCCCACTGATTTACCATTAACAAAGAGAGGACATTTGTGTGTGAACAGAGTGAGTCAATTGTCCCTTGGTATCTTCGTCAGAGCCAGTGGTGTAATGTCCATTGGGCAATGTGGGCAGCTGCTAAGGGCTCAGGAATTTTGCAGGGCATTCTCCTGCATTTTTATTTTGTTGGTGTTTTTCACATTTCAGCCTGCAGGGGGCGCATTTTAGAGATATCGGCACCAAATTTTCAGGGTATCATAAGGAGACTTCCCTGATGATGCCTCCCAAGTTTGGTGCAGTTTGGTACAGGGGGTCCCTTAGCTATCCAAGCGCCTCCGAACCGGCACAGCTTGGCCTGATCCACGGATCGGGCCGAGCCGAACTGCCAAGCCTTGCTGCCTGTTGTCTGCCTCTTGTCAGCCCTGCTGCGTCCTTGGATGGATCTTTGTGGAGTGGCAAGACTAGCAGTCAGGGGTGCACGCACACCTGGCTGACCCACCGACTGCGCCTCTCTCCCCTGGATGCCGCTGCTGCTCGCCACCGCCACCCCGCCCCCCACATCTCATGCCCTTTTGCTGGCAAGGGGGGCACCTAAGTTCAGCCGGCAGGGAGGGAGGAAGCCACAAGCCACCAGGGGAGGAGGACGGGGGAGCTCCGCCTCCTTCCACTGCCCATAGGAGGGCATCAAACTCAGGTTTTGCCCAGGGCTCCAGTTTTCCTCGTTACGCCCCTGGTCAGAACTTAGCAACCATCACCATAAAGTAATAAACTTGCCATTCTCCACTTCACTGTGGTATGAGAAGTGCACAGTACAAGAAAAAAGGCACAGTTATTTCATAGCGTAGGTGGGCCTTGGCATGTGCTCTACCCAATCCCCTGTCCCTTCATCATTCTATTTCTGCTTTGCCTTCTGCTGGCAACCTCCATATCCACAGCTTTCCTTGCTTCCTACTCTCCTTCCCAACTTTCAACCAACCTTTTTATCTGTTCCACATCTTCAGCTATGTTTATTTTTATATTTATACCCTTCCTTCCTCCATAAGGGGGACTCAAAGCAGCCTACATTATTCTCCTCTCTTCCAGAAATCCTGTGAGTTATGTTAGTCTGAGACTGTATGACAGGCCCATGGTTACCCAGTCAGCTTCCACAGCAAAGTAGGGATTTGAAGGTGGGTTCAAAACTCTAGATCAGGATCCTCAACCCTTTTGATGCTGTGGGCACCATTGAAAGTCTGACAGAGTGGTGGTCACAACCACAGATTGACCGCCACCAGAGGTGGGGACAGCCACAAAATGGCTGCTACAAGGCAGAGCCACATACATAGAGGAAGCCCAAGTGCAGGGAATAAGATAAATGGTTTAAAAAAACCCACTGAGAAAGAGGTATAGAGAAGAATAAAACCAATACAGTAGTAGTCCTGAAACAACATTATTTTAATCATGTCTCCAGTGGCTAATCAGAAGCATCACTGGGCAAGAGTCTTTTCTGACTCCATCTAGAAACACTTGGTGGGTTGCAAGAAAGCTATTGGTGGGCACCATGGTACCCATGGGCATCATATTAGGAAGTCCTTCTCTACTCATTTTACAGCACTGGCTTCTATTCACTGGTTGCTGCCAAACAATCACAAGCAGCTGGACCCAGTGAATCCAGCAAGTCTCATGATTTCAAGTTGCCCAGTGGTCGATACCAGGTCTGGACCCAGGTTCCCCCTTAAAGACCAAAACAGCTCTGGAAAGGACCCTGTCCTGTCCCACTAACTTTTACTGACAGAAACGAAGGCTTGAAGGTTGCCAATGCTGTGTGTTGCCTAGCAGTAAGCATAAAAGGTATTTGTTTCTCAAAGCTATGGCACCGCTTCTATTATTTGAGGAGATTTTAAACCCCACCCCACCCCAAAATAGATAGATAAGATTTGAAACTTTTCTGCAAACATGGAGTGTTTTAAGTTTGTAGGAAGTTTTGTCTTGCCTGTTCATTGGTCCAGTTTCTGGATTTAAATATTCACAGATTTGACCACGTTGAGAATTAAATATATTGAGACACACACTTTACAATTCTTTTTCTCACTTAGGTGAAAAACCCTGTTACATGCATTACATGTTCTTACAAAAGTTGTGTTGAAACAAATGGGTGTGATGCAGGATTAACTATTGCAATCACATCGCTCCATCTGCAGAGCTACACCTTATACCAGATAGTAGGATAACCAGAGGCTACAACCTATTATTTAATTTCATGGTGTAACAAATTAAGCAACATTCTGAAATAAATATTATTGGATATTTCCCAAATACTATTCACAGAAAAGGCAAGTGAAACATGACAAAACAAAAGGAAATGCGTGATTAATTATCCTTCAGTTGAGTGTGTTCCAGTGACAATATGAGAATGGCTTCAAATATTATGGAGGGGATGCCCCAGCTGAATGAAACCTTCATGTCGGATTCTCACAGTATACCATGGAGAGGTATAAAAATTCATGTTACAAAGAAATACTTTCAGCTAACTATCAACATGGGTTCTAAATTTCTGTTGACCTTTGTAAAACTTGCTTGTAAGCATGTTTTTATAGGTACGAGTCTGAATTCAGTCTTTCATGGATGATGCTAGTTATAGAAGATTTTTTTGTCCACCCTGCTTTCGCCCATGAATACTTCGGGAGTCTGCTGCTGTGGGTTGGAGTCGCCCTCAGTATTGATGGGGAGCTGCAGCAAGGAAGAAAGCAGGGGACTAATTTCTCCTTACATTAGCACAAACAAAGGGAAATGAAGCAAAATGTTATACAGAATTGTGGGAGGACAGTGTCTGTTGATTTCTCTTCCAGATGCATCTCCCCCATCATTACGTACAGCTCTGGATGGGGTTCTAACCCCCAGCAGTGTTCAGAAGAGACAAGGAATTAAATTTGTATAAATCAATTACCATAGCTATTGCACCACTATTTTCTCATTAACTTCTCACTCTTCTAGGATTCCCTTGTATACTTACAACTGTTCTTACCTGTGATAACACCTATCTTATTGTAAATAATCCAAAATTACTAAATTGCTTAAAAATAATTCTAATAATTTTATATTCTTTATTATTCTAACCAGAATTTAATATATAAATTCACCCTATATAGGACTTGCAGATGATCCTATACCTTAACTTTTCTTATCTTTGTAGATACCGTATTCAGTCAGGGGTCTCCAGTCATTGTCAAATTGTCAATTTCTTGAGTTTTCAAAAGTCCTGTTAGTTTATTCATATCCGTTAATTCTATTGCTTTGTCTAACCACATTTCTTTAATAGGATTTTGTTAAACGTTCCAGAGCTTTGCAAAGATTATTCTTGTTGGTGAAATTATATGAAACAGATTTTTCCCATATTTGTTAAACATTTTAATATCAAAGAAATTCAGCAAATAATATTCTGGTTCATCGTCTGGGCCTCTATGAAATCCCACATGCGACTGTGCTTGTGCAGGCCAACTGCAGAGCATTTTAGTTAGCTTTTTCAGAGCTTCTAGTTATTATATGAGTACTCGCCTCCCTCCAGTCACAAGTTGGGCTAGTTACTCTTCCTTCCCAGGGTCATGTAACCAGGTGGGAAGGGGGCACTAACACCCTCCAAATCTCTTTCGCCATTTTATGGAGTTCTTGTGTTCTTACAGAGCTGTTAGCTGGGCTTTCTGATTGGGTCTGGGAAGTTGTTTTGGGTCGTTTCCACATGGCACTATTACAATCAGTATTTTACAATCCGGGTCTATTTAATCCCAGTTTCTCCCTTTGCCTTGGTGCCCGTTTCTGTGAAGTAGTCAAGACGGGGAGGAAATACTCCAATTTCCTTCACATGAGACTGGCTTTTTTTGTTTTTACAATGTAGATGCAGCACGCGTGCTCGAACATCCCCAGTATGCTGCATTCTGATTGCCTCTTCCCCCCTCCCAAAGGCAATGCTTCTGATTGGCAGATCCACAGCAACTGCAGGAAAACCAGGCAGGACATACAAACACCTTTTCTCTAGCTTTGGAAAGGAGCCAATGCAGTGAGCAACATGGCAAACACATTGTGCTATACACAGTAAAAACTTTTGACCAATACTGGGCAGAGCACTATGTCCCATCCACATTTACAGGTGTGCAGGAAACCAAAGTATGAGATACTCAACCCCTCCCCCCGTCTTTGGGGCTGTCACGAAATGAGAGCATTCTGCCAAGCAGGTGCTTCCCCACCTCTCCCCTCCCCGGATTCCATTGGGAATGTGAGCCGGGAGCTGCAGGACTGGGCTGGCTGCAGCTCAACTAGCAAGTGGCACTTGATGAGAGTGAGTATGATGTAAGGCAGGGAGATCAGGCAGTGGGGTGGGAAAAATAAATTGGTTTTGCTCCCATGGCCTTCGCACGGAAGCGATTCAACTTGGGAATTTGGGAAAAAGATCAACATTTTAGCTGTTTTTGAAAAACCTGGGATGAGGGAAATATCACAGGACCAACCCGCTTTAGGATTGGGAACCATGTGAACTTCTTGGCCAAACCAGGATATTTCTCTTGCTCATCCTGGGATATTTGGACTGTGCAAGAAAGGCCTTGGACAATTTTTTGGCCTAGAGTTTTTTAGTTTTACTTTCTTTTATGAATTAAAGTCAGTTAAAGTAGTAGTTTTTCATTTTTATTTGTTTTCAGATTTAGTCCTTTGAGAAACGCTCTGCACCACCTTGTGCTGAGGTAAAATAGCATCTTTCAAATCTTTTCACTGTTGTGGCTCCACCCTGTCAGCATCTGACATCCATGCCAAGCATGTGCTTTGCTTCAGGAAGAGCCATTTACTGACTTCTCCAAGTCTCACAGCTGCTTTTCAAACAAGGTATGCAAGCAAAGGGTGACCCAGCTAAATGTCGCCTTTCTGTGCAAAATCTTCCCAACCAGTGGCTGGGGAGGCAGGGCATCCTGGGAGCCTTCATCTTCCACTGCTGACCACTCCCTGGGGCAGGTCTCAGCACCATCTAAAAAGGCTAGGGGAATAACAAGGACTGCACTGCAGCTTCTTCGAGAGCTCTTCATCCCTTTTTGAAGGTTGACGCCTTCCTATAAGGCTGTAGGGACTTCCATATTCACTGTCCAGGTTCATGAACTACAATTCCCATCAGTTCAGCTGATGGGAATTGTAGTTCACGAACATCTGGAGTGCCATAGGTTTGCCACCACTGCCCTAAGGCTTGCTTACACTGCAGCTAGATTCAGGAAATGCTTTTTTTCAAATATACTTATTCTCAAGGTAAATAGAGGTAAGGGTTAAAGTTTCATTGTGAACATCCAAGAATATAAATACACATAACAAACCTGATGAGAAACAAAAAATGTAGAATTGGCAGAGGATCAGATTATGTCTGTGCAAGACAGCAGTCCTGATTTAGGAGATTTAGAAAATTCACATCAACTGTACTTTGAAGTGAAATTTTTAAGCACGGATTTGTAAACTGAGGATCCAAAGTAGCTTACATCATTGTTCTCTCTTTTTTCTATTTTATTTTTACAACCACAGCCCTATAACATAGGCAAAACTAACAGATCCTGGCCCAGTTTTACCAAGAAGTTTCCATGAGTGAGTAGGATTTGAACCTGGGTCTTCAGAAAGATACCTGGCACATTATTTAAGTAAAGAAACTGAAAAAAGAACAATAATAGAGCTGAAGAAAGGATATCAAATTACTCATGTATTTTTTTTTAAAGATACAGGAATAGTTTGCTCTTTTCTTTTTGGAATTATACAAAAGGATTCAACAATAGAATATGCATCAAAGAAATACATACCAAGAAGTTTACATCTTACACAGGGACATACTGAATAAAACCATTACGATTCAAAAAAAATTGCAAGCCATAAAGGAACTGAGAAAAGTTCCAGGTCCAGATAGATTTACAGCAATGTATTGTGATTAGAAAAAATAATAATACCATGAAATAAAGAAAAAGTATTGCCTTCTTCATGGCAAGAATCATATACAACAGTAATAGATAAAGAGGTAACGATCCAACATTACCAAAATTTTAGAGACCCATCTCACTGTTAAATGGATTACAAACTTTTGACATCTATTATGGCAGAGACACAGAGTCTCCTTCCGCACAGGCCAAGAAACCCAGGATACGGATGTTAAAAAACCCATTTGGGGGGGGGGGGGCTTCACATGGATCCTGCCCCTAAAGCAAGGCTGCCCCATGCTAAGTCCCCTGAATCATTTTTTCCAGAATTGCTCTATCCGTGATTCTTTTGTTTAAATCCAGATTGCAGCTGCTCACAAGCAAATGGCTGGCCAGGAGGCGCTTTAATCGCCCGCGCTTTCCTTTTTAAAAAGTCCCTGCCTCACAGATGCATAGCCACACGGGGACATCTCGTGGCCTCGTAAGATGTCAGCATGACTGTAGGGGCCCATGCCTGCCTCCCTCTGTCGTTACGCAGCGGAGGGAGGTAAGTTGCAAAAAAGGCGCCTCCATGCGAAGGCACAACAGCAACCCGCATTGTTTACATGGGCTCCAGTTGCTGCCTGCATAGAGGCACATGACTGTGAAAACGGGAGAGTGGGTTACTTTATCCCGCCTTCGGCCCATTCTACCTGTGCTGTATGGAAGGTGCCTAAGGAAATGTATAATTGAAACCTGCAGTGTTTATCATATTTTCATCATCATTTGTCTTTCTTTCCATTGCTATAAAATCGTTCCAGTAGAGCTCGTCCTGTATTTCCTGGTAGTTTTTGGTGGTTGCGTATTAAATCCTGGAGAGCAATCTTTGCCTGGAAAGAAATAAAAACATGAATTGCAAAGGACAGGCAATGACACAATAATTGTTTTAGTCTTACTTTTAAAACAGGAGTAGCTGCAACAAAAAGTGAATTATAAGGAAGTTCACCTCTTGGCCATAAATGGAAGACCTATTGTATCCGGGTAGAGGAAGGGGAGTGAACAGAAGGACTCTGAGCAATTGTGTCCAACATTAAATCTCCGCCAGGTGACTTAACATTGCTTTCTGTAGCACCATTCCCTGTAGCTAGTTGCAAGGTTTGCCTGCCCATTTAAAAAAGAGGGGACTGTAGACTGGTTGAGATTTGGAGCCCTCTGCAAGCTCCATTTTGATTTTACAGCACAGTTATTTTGAATAACATAGGCCATTATAGAGTATATGCCCTTTGTGAACTGTTGTATATGTGCAAATGTTCCTTTTAAGCAGTTCAAATACAGACTGAGATCTACAGTTGATAGGGGCCAGATCCAAAGAATTCCACATGCAGGAACAATGAACAGAGAAAGTAGAGAATGAATTAATTCTACTGGATCAATTCTGGATCAAACCCTGCATATTTTAGTTAATTAGACAAAATGTTCAACATTTCCTAGTTGGTTTGTTTATTTTATTTTGTTAGTTTGTTTAGCTTTATTTTATTTACTTATATTATTTTACAAAATTGATATCTCATCTTTCTGTCCACACAAGCATTATCAAGGTGGCTACCAAATTAAATCAGTCATAATAAAATAACATACGAAAACCATTAAAACCACCTCCACCAACAATAAAAATATGTCATTAAAACAATTAATGTTTCCACACCTGAGTGCCACCCACTTAATCTCTGAAAGTGGAGCACCTAGAGCAGGGTTTCCAAAGATGACCATAGTAGTTGGACAAGTTCATAGAGGAGTAGATGGTCCTTCCGATATGTTGGTACCAAATCATATTAGGCTTTAAAGGTCAACACCAACATTTTAATTGGTCCCCAGAACTGTACCAAAGTAGATAGACCAAGACCAGGCCAAGACTGGATGCATGGTCTGTACAACCCAATCCAGTAAACATTCTAGCAGCAGCATTCTTCACCAATTAAAATTTCCAAACACTTCTCAAGGGCAACCCAATGTAGAACACATTGCAATAATTTAATGTAGATGTAAGTAGGGCATGCACCAAAGTAGCCAGACCTCTTCTGCCAAGGAAGGAGCACACCTGGCTAACCAGTATACAATGGTAAAAGGCACTCCTGGCCAAGCTGCCAACAGCTTATCCAGCAATGGGACCAGGGCCAGCAGCACCTCCAGATTACAAACCTGTTTCTTCAAAGGGAGTGTAACTCTATCCAGAATGGTTGGCACCTTAAATCCCAGGTCAGACTTTCTGCTCACCAGTAGCAGCTCTGTCTTGTTGGGACCTTACTTGGTTCTGCAGGGCATATGATTGAGGACTTTTCAGGCACTCTGCAAAGAACACTGGCCACCAGACAGAACCTCTCCCTGCCCCTCCTGTTTTTAGTGAAAGGTTGTGGGCCTATTTGAGCAAGGTAAGATAACAGTGGGATTTTAGTGTGCCATATATTTGTTGACCGTTGACTGATTTTAAACTATATACTGGGATTTTGTATGATGTATTGTTTTTAACAATTGTTTGCTGCCCTGAGCTCTGCTTGGGCATGGGAAAAGTCAAAAATATACATACATTAAACTTCAGTTCATGAACCTGCATCCACTGCCAACAGCCACCTGTTCAAAGTTTCTAAAGCCTTCCTGGGATGAGCTGGAAGCATCAGATACAGCTGAATGTCAGCTGCATACTGCTCAGCTCTCTCAGTGGTTTCATGTATCTGTTAAAGAGCTCAAGGACAAGTTGGAACCTTGTCTGACCTGTAGGTCAAGGGGCTGAGCAGCAGTTCCCCAGCACCACCTTATGAAAGCTTGTAGGACCATAACTACCACAGAACAGTGCCTTGCAATCCCAGCCCAGAAAAGTAGTCCAGAAGGATGCTATGATTGATGGTATCAAAAACTGCTGAGAGGTCCAGGAGCATCAACAGCATCGTGTACCCTCTGTCCTTCTCCTGGCATAGTGGTCACCATTGTGACCAGTGCTGCTTCAGTTCCATAAATGGGTCTTAACCCAGATTGGAAAGGATCTAAAAGATTTGCCACATTGTCTGGGCTTAACAACTGACAAGGCCAGTTGGAGTAGACTGTGGAGTAGAAAGAACTGTGGAGTAGAAAGAAACTCTCTGGCAATCAGGCAGCTAGCTTCTGCCACTGGGGACCATGGGGGCTGGTGGTGCAAGGAGGCTGTGGGTCAGGGTATTTAGCAGTCCAACAACCCAGAGTACAGGCTCTCCCACCTAACTTTGGACTGCACCAAGGAACAATAATGGCACAGGCCCCTTCCCCATGAACAGACGCACCTTAGAGGCCCTTGCTCTGAAAGGCTCACTTGAGACAGGGATGTTGAGACAAATGAGGCAGACATGAGGGAAAGACAGGGCAGCACCCTCCCCCTTTCCTGATGTGAAGATGATGATGGACATGGCTCCAAGCCTGAGAATGTCATTATCCACTCAGAGACACAGGCTTCTGGTGCCTGGCAAAGGTGCCTAGATTAGAGGCAAGATGGAGAAAGGAGAGAGAACTACAGCTCTAGCAAGGTCTCCAGGAAGAGTAGGAGAGAGTGCTGCAAGGGACTTGGGAGGAATCAGACTCTCTCTCTCTCTCTCTCTCTCTCTCTCTCTCTCTCTGTGTGTGTGTGTGTGTGTGTGTGTGAGAGAGAGAGAGAGAGAGAGAGAGAGAGAGTGTGAACCAAACTTAACCAAATTTTGGGGTTCTTGTAAGGAAAAGAACCAGCAGCTGTGTTGTGAATTTGGCGACTCTACCTTAAAAAATACCGCCCTCCACCCAGGCCTGCATGTTTCTCCAGTTTTTTCAACTCTGATGAAAATTTTTCACCCCAATAAACCCAAATCAGAATTTTTTTAATTACCCCTAGCTCATAAAGTACATGCAAAGAATTTTTTCAAATGTCTTTAATGTGATTATTTTATGTTTACAACACACCTTTATTATTGATGGATGAGAAACAACTTGAAAAAACAATGCCCAGGAACACCAAGTAGGATCATACCTATACTGGGATTTATATTCTAAAATTTTTGAGAAGAGTGTCAGAGGCAGGCAGTGTCTTCCCAAACTTATATTGGGGTTTGTACTCTAAAGTTTTTAAGAAGTTTTTAAGTCCGCTTACCTTTTCTGCCAGCTCTTCAGCAGTTATATTTGGATCATATGGTATTGGTTCTCCTAGGAATGTTCGCAATTTGACTGGATACCCTCCATATACAGGAGCCACTGGCCAGCGGCTATATTCATATAGCCATTTCAGTCCTCCTGTGTGAAAGAATAAATTGGGTAGTGTATGTTATGTATCAAGAGGAAGTTTTGAATTCATACTTAAATATGCAAATCTCCTAAGTGAAGTTATACTGGCAAACTAGAAGTTGTTGGAATATGTGGCTTTTATGAACCGGTCTCCCCACTCCAAACGTCCCCCTATTAATGCAATGTGTAATGTAATAATATTTTCTGCATTTCCTAGGGATGCTTCCCAAATGCTTTTTGATTAACATTGTTTTTGGAACTTAACATGTATACAACCACACTGAAGAGTTAGTCTGAACATTTTTTAAATACAAATTTGTGACTACAGAGGAAAGTGGGGTAGAAAAAGGAAACAATTTTCAGACAGACAATGCATCTTGTCAGTGGTTTCTGTTCTCGTTCTTTTGTTCTAAATAGGGCCCTACTCTGCATATCAGAATGCTGTGCAAATACAAACTTTTCCATTGCTTGGGACACATCATGTGAAAGCACTTGTGCCAGTGAGGTATAAGTTTAGAAAATTTGCACTGGTGAGGAATGGAGGCTTTGCTGTACAAGGGCTTGTTTAGACAATTAGAGATGTGTACTTCAAAAAATGTAATAACTTTGGATCTAGATGTTGGGCAGTTAGCTTTGACTTGACATAACTTATTCACACATGGCTTTTGTGCACTTACTGCTTGTGGCATGGCTGTTTGCTTCACAATGTGGTTTTCCTATGGTTTTCTGATTGTAGGGGAAGTCACTTGTTGTAAAGTATCCCCAGCCACACCAATCCAATCCACCATTTTGCATCTCTCTCTCTCTCTCTCTGTGTGTGTGTGTGTGTGGTGCTGGCTTGGGTCTATTGATAATGCAGTAGATCATGCCAATTTTATGGGTCTATTTTTCCACCAATAGATTCTCAGTGCAATTTTATTTTTAAAAAACAGCCCTTTCAATTCTAGTCAGAAGAACTGTTGTACAGGTGGGGAGAGGTGAGCAGGAGCTGATTTTTCAGAAGTGTTATTACTGATGTAGGGAGTTTTTTCTGGGCACTTTGGTGGGGGTCTTGAAATTCAGGCCAACTGTTTCATTATTTCTTCCCCTACTAGGCAATAGGAACGTGGAAGAAAAGAGGAAAAATAAGAAAACCAGCCCAAGATATTTTAAGTAACTAATTTAATTGCAGAAATAAGGCATATCTCTGCAACAGAGGTCAGAGGCTTAATTTTTACTTTTAAATAAAAGCTGGGAATTCAGAGAACATGGGAAACATATTATTGTACTGTTCTATCAGTGTAACGCTATTCAATTTCTGATGAAAATAAATTTAAAAAGTCCTTTCCCAGTGGCAAAAGAAAAAATAGCCGCTGTGATAGCCAAGCCCTGAGAAAGCTACAGAGCCTTCCTGTCTATTCACCAGTTTCTAGTCATGGGTAGGCTCTGTTGCTTTCAATGCTAATGGCAGGGAACAATCCAGGCATAATAAGTCTGGGGCCAGTTCAATCTTTTCCCTTTATTATTTACAGGGCCATAGTTGGATGCCAACCCTATCTCACTATTAACTGTTAGCCATCATCTCTTTTGCCTAACAAGAAACGTTTCCCTGGACAGCTTCCTCTTTTCTCCTCCCATTCCTGTGCCTCCCTACAATTCCAGGATATTTTTTTTGTTACTCCTGGGATTTTTAGTGGACTTTGCGCTATTGTGAGTATTCTTGAGTCTGTCCCCAAACAACTAATCTCAGTTATAAATTCTAAATGCATACCTCTAAACCAGTGTACCCAGTGTAGTGAGAGATAGAAGTTGGTTGTGGTGGGTTTTCGGGGCTGTATGGCCGTGGTCTGATGGATCTTGTTCCTAACGTTTTGCCTGTATCTGTGCTGGCATCTTCAGAGGTGAATCACAGAGAGAAGTCTGTTACACAGTGTCCAGTGAGACTGTGTGTAACATACTATCAACCACACCTTTGTGTAGCAAGTTCCACCCAAACACT
The DNA here is from genome assembly GCF_021028975.2 of Sphaerodactylus townsendi. Lineage (NCBI taxonomy): Eukaryota > Metazoa > Chordata > Lepidosauria > Squamata > Sphaerodactylidae > Sphaerodactylus > Sphaerodactylus townsendi. The sequence goes on from NC_059433.1 coordinate 55,279,394, forward strand.
TACTGATTGGTTCCCCACCTGGGGACCTGACAATTTATACCCCACTAAAACATTCCCTTCTCACTGGACAAAGTGTGTAACACATTTCCCTCTGTGATACACCTCTGAAGATGCCAGCCACCGAAGCAGGCGAAACGTTAGGAACAAGATCCACTAGACCACGACCACGCAGCCCGGAAAACCCACCACAACCAGTTGAATCCGGCTGTGAAAGCCTTCGACAATACAGAGATAGAAGTGCTTCATAGTTTTAGTAATCTAGCAGTACACTGCACATAGGAAAGTGATCTTTTTTTGCTAATGAAAGTTCAAGGCATTTCTGAAAGAATTAACCAGAGATGAACAAAATATTTAGAAACCTCACATATAGAATAAGATTAATTGATGATGCAAAGTCCAGCCCGATCTTTTAATATCCCCAGCCCCATTGATTGGATGCCATTCGCAGGGCAGTGAAATGCTGGACAAGGTTAAGTAATCACAAGTTTCCCTTATTGCATGTTATTAGAAAGATGTCAGGCAACAGGCAGTTAGTATCATTGGCGGCCATGAAATTCCTGCAATGACTAGTTAAGTGCTGATAAGAATCATTGATGAAGATCGTGTGCAAAGTAAAAATGTGGAACACCCGACAGTAGACCCATTCCTTTTTATCTTAAAATGGCCTATAGGTAATAATGAACAAGTTTTGTTCACACAATTTCAGCAGGAAAAAAAATACTCCAGTCCCAGTTAGCAGGAAAAAAAAAATACTCCAGTCCCAGTTGCTGTATGGAAAACAATAGCAAAAATAAACTAATTGCTTTGTCATATGAAGCAGACTAGTGTTCAATTGATATAAACATCTTGTTTGTTTGTTTTTTAAAAAAAGAACACTACTGATAGTTAGGGTGATACATAGGATATCTTACGTATATATCCTAGCGTCTTGTATGCCTCACGGACATTCTGTGTAAACATAGGAATGATAGGCTAAAAGAGAGAGAGAGACAGAGAGAAGATTTGTGAGAATGTAGGCATAATCTTAGTTTTCCCTGTATTAAAGCATAAATCAAGCAGTTAGGAGGCTGCAGAAAATGTAAATTGATTAGAAATATAGTACTTGTTCTTATGTTACCAGAGTAGGCTTTTGACAGCTTTCATTGCTCCATCGCATATGACAATCCTAATATTTATAGGAAACCACATGAGACTGGCATAGTTATTTTCATGCCCTCGATGGGCAATAAATATTCCTATGGTTGTGCTACCATGTGTGGTCCCCTTAATACATTTTTAACTAGATCATTGTAGTATGAATGTAGGGGAGAAGCAATTGTGCCATTCAGATTTTAAAGAGAACAGTCCTTTAGAAACCTACCAATGTAATAGAACACAATCCATACTTAGTGACTGAGGATAGTTTTACTGAAAGGTCTAGGGCAGGGGTAGGGAACCTGCGGCTCTCCAGATGTTCAGGAACTACAATTCCCATCAGCCCCGGCCAGCATGGCCAATTGGCCATGCTGGCAGGGGCTGATAGGAATTGTAGTCCATGAACATCTGGAGTGCCATAGGTTCGCCACCACTAGTCTAGGGACAGATCAAAGGAAAAATGCTACCTAGAAATATGAAGATTATTAATGTCATTCCCATTCACAAGGTACTGTTCTTACTGAGGGACTTTGTGGAAGATACACATTTGTTGCTCCAGCATTCATTTCTTAGTACTCACCACTTTTGCATCTATGGCAACTTGAGCAAATCCTGAACGGCTGCCCCACATAATTTTATAGGTTTCATCACTAAACAGGGCTTCTCGGGTCCCTCCTGGTGAAATAGATATCAAATTGCCGTCTTTCAAAAGAGAGAGACAATCTTTCTTCATACCAGTAAACATATGTAATGATTCTAGAAGTCTTCTATATCCTGTAAAAAAGAAATATGGGACCTATAATCAGAACTGTGGAACATGGCACATTAAGTAGTTTTTTAAAAATGCAACACTAATATTTATCTTGGGAATGGGAGGGGAAGGGGGTCCTCTCAACTCCCTAAATGGGTATGATTGAGCTTCCAATAGACCAGGCAGTAGCCCAGTTGGTGGCCATCTTCTGGCCATCACAGAAAGTCCACTGACAGCTCAGTTGTGGCCAGCAACAAAGACATTTCTTGGCTAAAGAAATTTTATTTCCTGCCAGAGGTGAGGAGAGTTGTAGAGTTAAAATAATGAAGGATGAGGCTGGTTTTAATAACAATTGTCTGTCTACATCTTGAGGAAAGGCCTACTCTACTGTAAGAGCCAGGAAGCTGAAAGACTCAACTCTCTTTAGGCAGGCCTTTAAAAGCTGTGGAAGATTACGCTGGAGAATGGAGAATGGATATAGTGTCTTAGGCTATTTCCACACGGGCGGAAAACAGCGCCCCAGGAACAGTAAAAACACCGTCCTTGAGGCGCTATTCGCACAGCTGGGACTGCTGCATCACAGCAGCACTGTGCTCGCCCCCCTCAAGCGACGCAAAAATGCTGCTTTCAAAACTCGCTCAATAAGCGAGTTTTTTTGAAAAGCAGCACCTTCCACCCGCTGCCGTGCAAACAGCAGCAGGTGGAAGGCGGTGTTTTCCCTATGCCGCTCCCCCCCCCCCCCCCCTTACCTCTTCTCAGCTGCCGTCACTGTAGAAAAGCCAGAGGACACACCTCCTGGTCTCCATCCCTAGAAGCGTCACCATGGCCATGGGAGCGTGTCCTCTCTACAGCGATGGCAGCTGAGAGGAGGTAAGAGGGGGAAAAGAGCAGCATGTCCCGTGCGAAGGCGGCCCCACAGGCCACTGGGGCACCGGGGCCATCTACAGAATGGCACGTGAATGGCCTGGGGGGGGGTGCACCAACTGCAACTATGTCGGTGCACCCCCGCTCGCTTGCCCATGCAGAAACAACCTTAGTTTCAATGACTGCTCAGTTAATAACAATATAACAATATAACAATATAATAATATAAACCACAATTAAACAATGGCTTTTTGCAGAGCTTCAAGCACATTCCTTCAAGACTTTTCTATTGTTCAATGTCAAATTGAGATGTTGTAGAACAGTACAACCGTTTACCTCTACTCAATTTATTGTTAGCTTATGTTTTATATACTTATGGTACTCTGCAATGTAGTGCTTGTCTCTGGCATTAGGTGCTTTTTAGTTGATTGAAGAACACTGATGTACAGAAGAATCTAGCATCAGAGGAACATGCTGCACTTCAAATCACCTTTGCAATGGAAAATGGTGCTGTATCAGTAGAAGAATCCAAGGACTCTGCCGTCAGTTGCTGCTGGCTTTTAATAAGTAAGGAAAGGGCCTTTTCTCCCCTTCCAAATCAACCGGAATACAGCAGAAAAGGAAGGTGCAGCTTAATGGATATTAGGAATAAGTTGGATTAACTGATCCATCGGTGGAATGTGTAGATGGGAGTAGAAAGGGTGGTTGGATGAGAGGAACAAGGGAAAGATCTGCAACACTTATATCCACAGATCTCATTAAAAATGTTTTGACCAGAATTCTTTTGTTGTTATTGAATCCTGATATTTCCTTTTCAGTTCTGAAGCCAAAATAAAGGTTGATGATTAATTAAGTATATTTGAATAAAAACTAAGGCAACCATATGTCTTCGGCTTAGGTGAATGGGTACCTAGAAGTCAGGATCCAAAGAACTGTTTAAGGCATGCTTGAGTGCTACAAGGATCTTTGATGTTTGAATGGTGTTTCCCAAACCATGCCATATTACAATCTGCTTTGAAAGAGCCCTCAGTAAAGGACAATTTGCTATTGTGGTATGAGGATCGGCTGTTCAAGAAACTGAAGCCCAGTGCTTGTGGGTGGCTGTGTATAATTTTATCTTTAATGAGGAAATGAGTGGGATAATATAGTAAATTTGATGTTTGCATTTTGATGTAATTTCAGATGTCACCGTTGGGAATAGTGTCACTATCAAATGAGTAACTGAACAGAAGAAAACTCAGCATGAGGCTGTATCATTCTTAGATTGAAATTCTTCTCATACTGAGTTGGCATTAAATTTATGTATTATCAAAGAGTACCCATCTTGCTGTACCCAAAGGTTATTGACATACTTCCTCTGTCTGTAATCTTCAGAGAATTAACAAATTAGTATTACCTGGCAGTTTAAAGACAAAACGATCAACCACTGTACGACAGATGATCTTTGTTTGTAGAAAGAGTCTTGCTATGAATAAAATATAGTCCATAGGAAGGGCACCATGGTAATAAATGATAAGAGCTGGTCCATCTGGTAGATTTTCTAGACCATGTAGCTCATAACCTGTTTCGAATACAAAGCAGAATAATGTGGTTAATATAGAATTGCCATGAGACTTGGTGTCACAAGAAGCTGTGTTCCTAAAAAATAAATGCATAAGAAATGCCCTGTTGGGTCATCTTGTCCAGAATCCTATTCTCCATAGTGGTCGATCAGTAGTTCAGCATGGCTATTAAAGCAATTAGTATTCAGAGGTAGACTGCCCCTAAATATGGAGATTCTATTTAGCCAATAGATATTGATAGATTTCTCACCCAGTATTTTTCATGATCTTCTAAAGCTATTGAAATTAATGGTAGTGTTGTGTATCCCACCATGCTCTTCTTCCAGCAAAATGGTATTTCTGTTTGGAGAGATGTAATGGTTATTTCTGCCAATTTTTCTCTATCACTACAGACTCCAACTTTGTCTCTTTTACTGTTGCTGTTGGGTCCAGTGACCCTTAGAAACAAAACTGGAGTGGACTGTAGCAGAAAGTCACATTCTGCAACATCTGTCAATAGATTGTATAGCACAGTGCAATGTATAAGACTATTATGTGTTGACTGAAGAAGTACTTTTTTAATGATTTTGAATGTACTGCTCATCACTTTCATTTCATGTCCCTGAATTGTAGGGGAAGGGAAGCTTTTTTATTCACATACTTCATACTGCAGTTTCCCCTTAATTGGGACCCATGAAAAAATAGTATCAAACACTTCACAATTCAGTCATTGGCAGGACAGTCAGAGGTGGGGCAGGCTTACGCCAGTGGATTTGCTTTCTGCGGGCACTTAGGCAGGTGGAGAGGCAAACCCATCAGTGCCCAGCTGCAGAGAAGCCTTGCGACCTCCGGCAAGCGCCTAGGTCTGCACTGGCACACCTTACTACCCAGAGCTACACCAGCATCCAGGGGGTGTCCTGGAGGACAGGGCTGACCACAGTTGACCTTCAGAGCCCTTTCAGCCCCCCTACACCAGTGGAGTTGCCGACAGAGGTAGGATTTTGTTTTTTGTTCAGGCAGCGCTGTCCCCACCAGCCTGATAGCTCTGGATTGAGCTGCTAGACATTTTGGTTTTTCTTTTCTTCATTTTTTCTATCTCTCAGATATTCTTTTTGATTTGAAGTCACCAGAAAAGTATTCTTCACTTTTCATCAGAACTGAGAACATTTATGCTGAGTCCAAGATCTCTTCCTGATTTGCCCCAAGTGTTTTGGGCCTCCTGTATGGGTTTAATTAAAAGTTATAATTTTTCCCTCAACATGTATCATGTTATAAATACTTACTTTTCTACTTTTATAAATACTTACTCTGAAGTTCATTTGCCATATTTGTATTCTCTTACTCAATTACTCCCGTGGGTATAGTAAGGGAGTGAATAAATGTTGCCATCTGAGCCAGTCTGTTTTATTGTGTACATCTGTTTTTATAAAGTATATTTAATTGTGATTTTATTGTTTTTATGACCATTGTTCACCACCCTGAGCCCTTTGTGGGAGGGCGGTCTAAAAGTTTAATAAACACAAACAATTTGGAGAGATTCTCTTGGTGTTTTTCACAATTCACGTTGGTTTTCACCACCCTGAATACTTTGGTGCCATCTTTGTGGCTCACTATTCTCAGATCACATATGAACATATTAAATAGTCCCAGTTCTACAGACTCCTAGAGTGTTCTTCTGCATATAGTCCTCCATTGTTAGAATGCCAGATTAGGATCTGACAGACCTACATTGAAATCACCACCCTGACTTGAAATCTCACTGGAGTGATATTAACCTAGTCACTTTCTCTCAGCCAAACCTACTACACAGCATTGTTGTGAGGATAAACTGGAGGAGAGGAGCGTGATGTTGTAAGCTGTCTTGGATCCTCACCTAGAAAAAAGCAACAAACAAATACACTGCTTTATGTTGCTTAATCAGTTACCAATTTATGGAAAGACTCATTGTGTTATGCTCTGACTACTAAGATAACTTGCAAGTTTTGATGAATGGTTTTTGTTAAATACTGATAATGGCTACCAGATCAGTCTTAGCTGTGTAATCCACATTGAGAAAGGCAGACAATAACTGAAGTAAATAAATAATAAATTATCCATATTTCTTGTACAGTCAGCAATCCACAGATTAGCACTATAGGCTTTTCTTTGCAGAGGCCATGTTACTCAGTAGGGCTTTATTTTACTTCTGTGCGTTTAGTTATGATTGATCAGAACACATGTTAAGCTAACACCTCTGGAATTTCCTGACTTTTATTTGAATCATTTTTTAAAACATTGGTGTTGATGTCATCCCCAGTTAGCCAATTTCAATTAAAACTTTCCATAGTTTTGTTAGGAGATCATCAGTATCATATTTAAGTTCTTTAAGTATATACCTGTCCTGTTGGACCAAGTGACTTGTTTTTAATTTCTCTATTTGCCCTAGAATTTTTTCACCTCTGTATGTCTCTTTGAGATGCCCTACCTGAAAATGATGATTCTGACATAGGTAGTTCTTTAATATTCTGTCAGTAAAGTTCTCTGCACTCTTTAGTAGTGTTGTCTCTTTTTTATATCCCATGGCCCAACTTCTGATATATTTAGAGAAACTCTTATTATTAACCTATTATTAACCTATTTATCAGTAAGCGGCTCAGATACTGTTCTTGATTGCCTTTAAAGACTTCCCATATACTACTTTTTATAGTACAGCCAAACAATGATCTAACTTCAAAGGATTAGCAAAAAATTTAAATCATTAGCTATATAACTAGGTAGGAATTGAGGGTAAAGCTAGAGTACAGAATGGAGTAAATCTGTACCTCCTGACTGAGGAAGCTCAAATTACCCTTAATTCCCCCTCCTGCCATCACCACCAATGTTCAGTCTCCGTAGTTAGCCTGCTATATATTATTTGTATTAGATTGGTCCTGATACTTTAATTGGCTACACAAGGAAATGGGAGAGTGCTTTTCTAGAGCACCAAACTCTACAAGCAAAAGGGACACCTAGTGATAAAGCAGAGATAAAACAGAGTATCAACAGACATTAAGAGTTTGGGGAAATATTATGAGATACTGCAGAATTAAACGTCTGTGTGAGTTCAGCAATATACTTAGGAAACCAGAACACTAAAACACTTCCTCTTACTACAGAAAACTTCAGAATAAATCCATGCACTTTAACTTCTAAATATGAACGCTTTTAAGACAAGCATGCAATATCAGGTATATGGGAAGATTCAGAGGGCATGTACTTGGATCACTGAGTTCTTCCCACTTAAAGAACAGATGTGCTTCATGAGACCAAGGATACTGACTTGAAGAAGCTGACCAAGGCAGATAAGTATGTTGATGACACTTTCAAGAATTTTCCTGGTCACATGTTGATAGCTCTCACACTGTCTCATAGAACAGCAGTGAAAGAATGAGGGAGATAAATCATCCATTGGAAAGGACTCTTATATGAAGACCTAGTTATCGTATGAATATCTAATATGCACTTTTTATTGAGGACATATCATGCTATCCCGGTAGTGTGTTCAATAGTGCAAAGGAATTAATCATTGGTCATGAGACATTTTGGCAACATTTATATTGATAAACGGTTTTGGATGGAAAAAATAAGTCTAGGCAGGAGGATAAAATCTAGAAGCTCCAAATTAACATTTGCAGAAATACTGTGGTGTTCTATGTACACAGTATAACTAGACAGGCGGAAGCATAAATTAGCGTTGATTTTTTGTTCACAGATTATTAACTTTATCATATGATTTCCAAGATGCTTAGTTGCTGGTGCTATGGTATTTCATTGATGGGAACACAAAGTAATTTAGAGCAATAATTACAGTAATTGAGGGGAATTGTTCTGAGGAATGAGATCAATATTCTGATGGCACCTGGGATTTTTAGTTGCTCCCAATAGTACTAGTTGTTGGACAGATAATAGCTTATCTGCAAACTGGAAATGAAATACTTTGTTTGCAATGAGGAAAATATTTTAAAAGTTTGTCACACACGGTAATGTTATGTGAAAGAGAATAATTAAAATTATGTTTGCTGCCCCAACACATGTGTCTGGGCATATACTTTGCCTGGTTTTCTTGGTAGAACAAGGGAACCATGAGGTATCAGAGGAGGATATAAATTCCTCTCTTCAAGCAGATCTCCAACTGGTGAGATTTAAACTTATGGCCCCTTGAAGTTAACTTTGATTGTTGCTAGAGTTTACTCCAAATGGTTTTCAAGTGACCTTTGGATGTTTTCAAGCTTATTTTGGATAGTTCTATTGATACCTTGGTTATTCTGTGCAATCCTGATGATTGAGTGGTTCATACATTGCACTTGTGTTCTTTGCTGCATCAGTATTATCATTTATTGTTTAGTCACTAGGTGGCACCATAATCAATGACAGAGTGGGAAATCTCCAAGCTTACCTCCTGAGGCACTCCAGTGGTCAAGAAAAATGGAAAAATGTTCATCTGTGTTGATCATAAAAAGTTTAATGAAAATAAAAACAATATGTATTTCTAATATTTGAGGGTCCTCTTCTAAATCTGACAGAATAGTTTCCAAGTTAGATGCTTTAAGGTTTGGGCAAAAATATATGACAAATTAAAAGGTTAAATTGGGATGTTCTGTTTTCAGGTTTTGCTATTTGGAATGACAGCTGCTTCTGTGGTCTTCTGAAGAGATGACAGAACTCATTTTCTATAAAAAATGAGTCACTGTATTCATGGAAGGCATTATAAATATACGGTACATCGATGGAAGACAATATGAAACACTAGCTACTCTCTTGAATCTTGGCTCAAGTTAAACGAGTTATTCAAGTGAAATGCATTTTTGTCAGGGGGACATAGAGTTCATGTGATCAATAATTGCACAATAAAGGACAAAGCCATTCACGGTAAATGCTATCCGAAAGCACAAACTGACATTATAGATAAGAGATATTTTCAAGGAATAGTGAACTATCTATGGCAAAATATATCAGTATTAGCCAAGAACAACATCTGCTACTGAAATCTACCACTTCGTGGATATCAGGTCCAGAAGCTATCTTTACAAAGTTAATTTCCAGTTGGATTCCTAAAACAACTGAATTTTTCATAGTAGTAGAAGTCAGTTGCTTTCTGTTCCAGGATGCATACAGAAGTAGAAAATGCTAATGCATAAATAAAAAGAGATGCCTTGCTAGTGTCTGAGCATGCAGAATTTTTCAAAAGGTATCTGGTATTTTTCTCACAAACTATCAATCTTTCATAACCGTCATAAAAGGAAGTGCTCTGGACCAAATGACCATGGCCCCTTCCGCACGGGTGGAATATGGTGCCCTGGGGACGGCAAACCTTGCCCTTGGGAATCGAGGTTTTCGGAAAACGGCGGCTTGGAGCCGCTGCTGTGCGAACGGCGCGGCTCCAAGGCGCCCTCCCTCCCCCCGTGTTCCGTCGACCTACCTGTCCTGCGGCCCTCTGGCGCATCACTGAGGCCTGGGGACACGCCACCTCTGCACTGCGACTCTGGAGCAGTCGCGCAGGGCAGGGGGGCGTGTCCCCTGGCCTCGGCAACATGCCGGAGGGCCGCAGGACAGGAAGGTCGCCCTGACGACCGTTCATGCGAATGTCCCAGAGGGGTCGGGTCGGTGTCATCTACACCAACCCAACCCCTTCCACCTCCATGTGGAAGCAGCCCATTACAACATCAATGTTGTTTGATTAGAATGGTGAGATTCAATCCAAAAGTGGCATTTGTTCTATGGTATACACCTTATCACAAAGACAACTTATCACAAAGCTCTACAATGTGAGTAGATCATACGGCTTGGAGGGGAGTGCCTACATTTCGCGTGCATACACTTCCTTCCCAGGATCCTAACATAGACTGTATCAGATTGTAAGCAGCTATTCAAGCAGATTCAGAACTCCCAAAAATATTAATTAGATAAGGGGCAGAGGGCCTAACAGCCCAATCCAGAGCTGTCATGTTTGCAGGGCATGGCACTGCTCTGGCACCCTACAACTCACTCATAAAAGTTTTTTAAAACCCTTTAACATAGGGGGAAGCAGAAATATGACTCAAAAATCACTGCCTATGCCCAAACCCCACTCTGCCAGTTCAAGGGGGCTAAACGAGCGATGAAAGCCAGCTAAGGTTGGCTCTGTCCCCAGGAATGCCCCACCATGCCAAAGCAGCTCGGAGAGGCAGGAAAGCGCCAATGTAGAGCTGGGCACTGCAGCTGGGCATCCCAGGATACCACAGCGGCTGGGCATTGTCATAAGTGCACCTTTGCCATCATAAATGTCCTGGGGAAGGCACCTTTGCCAGCATAACCTTATGCCTCATTCATAGGATTCCCCACTCCCTCCCCCCCTGGATTGGGCTGCCTGTACCCTAGCAATGTTCTAGAACAGGGGTAGGGAACCTGCGGCTCGAGAGCCGCATGCGGCTCTTCTGCCCTTGCACTGTGGCTCCATGAGCCAAGCTGCCGGCCCCATCCTTGCCTGCCCTGCAGGCAGCAGGGCGGGCGCACCAACTGCCTACGGTCGGCTGGGCCGCGCCATGGGCTTCCCCTCTCGCCCGCCCCATTGGAGCGGGGCGGGCACTTTCCCGGCGGCTGGCGAGGCTGAGCCGCCGGCTTCATTCTTGCCCGCCCTGCAGGCAGCAGGGCGGGCGCATCCAGGCACTTCTCAGAATGAGCAGAGTAAAAGGTAAAAAAAAACCCCTATATATATAGTGTTATCTTTATTTTAAATGTCAAAAATTATTTGCGGCTCCAAGTGTTTTCTTTTCCCGTGGAAAACGGGTCTAAATGGCTCTTTGAGTGTTAAAGGTTCCCTACCCCTGTTCTAGAATATTTTTCTGACCATGGACCGCTAAATGAATTGGAAGAAAATTGTAATGCCCTACAACATTCCATGAAGAAGAAAAAATCACAAAAGACATCAAAATCTAACCAAATGCAGAGGAGCTATAAAACAGACAGGCATGTGGTGGCCTGCTGTTTGGAATGAAATTAAGAACAATTTGTTATCCTATGACTACTGGAGAAGAAATAAATGAACACAACAGAAGAAATGTTTGGTCACTACATTCTTACCAATTAGTCGGAAAAGGTTAGCAACCAACTGGCAAATGCAGTTCAATGTAGCAAAATGTAAAGTGATGCACATAGGGGCAAAAATCCAAACTTCACATACACGCTACAGGGGTCAGTGCTATCAGTCACAGACCAGGAAAGGGATTTGGGCGTCTTAGTTGATAGTTCCGTGGGAATGTCAACTCAATGCATGGCAGCTGTAAAAAAGGCAAACTCTATGCTGGGGATCATTAGGAAAGGAATTGAGAATAAAACTGCAAAGATTGTCATGCCCTTATATAAAGCAGTGGTGCGACCGCACTTGGAGTACTGTGTTCAGTTCTGGTCGCCACATCTCAAAAAGGATATCGAAGAGATAGAAAAAGTGCAGAGAAGGGCAACGAGGATGATTGAGGGACAGGAGCACCTTCCTTATGAGGAGAGGCTGCAGCATTTGGGACTCTTTAGTTTGGAGAGGAGGCGGCTGAGGGGGGATATGATTGAAGTCTATAAAATTATGCATGGGGTAGAAAATGTTGACAGAGAGACATTTTTCTCTCTTTCTCACAATACTAGAACCAGGGAACATTCATTGAAAATGCTGGGGGGAAGAATTAGGACTAATAAAAGGGAACACTTCTTCACGCAACGTGTGATTGGTGTTTGGAATATGCTGCCACAGGAGGTGGTGATGGCCACTAACCTGGATAGCTTTAAAAGGGGCTTGGACAGATTTATGGAGGAGAAGTCGATTTATGGCTACCAATCTTGATCCTCTTTGATCTGAGATTGCAAATGCCTTAACAGTCCAGGTGCTCAAGAGCAGCAGCAGTAGAAGGCCATTGCTTTCACATCCTGCATGTGAGCTCCCAAAGGCACCTGGTGGGCCACTGTGAGTAGCAGAGAGCTGGACTAGATGGACTCTGGTCTGATCCAGCTGGCTTGTTCTTATGTTCTTATGGTATGTGCAGAGAGGCCTAGATTTCACTGATTTCTGTGTATCATTGTTCTAGGTATATTTAGACATTCCCTTTGTCATCACCTGTCAAATGTTACTCAACTAAAGAGTACCGTTGACTGTTTCTGCACGAGTGACTTAAATCATTGCATGCCATCACATTCTTTGTATTTTTATTTTAATTCTGCATGTTTTTTTCCCTCTCTACGATTTTGGAAACATTTTCCATCATTTTTTCTCCCATTATTTTCCTGAGCACTTTTACCACAATGTTTTCTTTTTTTAAAAAAAAAATCTGTTTCCCAGCCAGCTTTCCTTGAGTATGGGTGAACTAATTCAAACTGTCTTTATTTCTCTGCCCCACCAAACACCCTTCTCTGGTTTACACCCACTGTTTTGCTTGGCTTCCCTCGTTTCCTCTCCCTTCATGTTTCAAACAAATCTTTAAAAAAGAAAGTTACACATGCACTGTAAAAATACAACCTCAATTTGTAACATGGGTGATCTGTTTATCATATTTTTATGAGCTGTCATAGTATCAGTCTGTGACATGAGTATTCTGTGAGGGCTTGTTCAATTTTCTTTAATGCTAAGGAGGAAGTTGTGAGATGATTAACACTTTGGGAGGTTCCATGTATATCTCCAAAACATGATTTGTATTTAAAATACTCTAATAATAAGTGTGTGAAAATAAATTATTTGCATTTTGTGGTAAGGTGTTGAGCATTATTCTTCCTGGCTCACTAAAAGAAATCTATAGTAGCCCATTATTTCTTTATGCTAGAACATAAAATGTAGCATTCCCAGGAAATATCTGGGAGGACTCCAGGTGGAGGAAGCTTCTCAACTTTGATCCAGTTGCTGATATACTCAGCAAATGAGTATTTTAATTTATTCCACTATATTTGTTAATTGTTCAAATTTCCAAGTTCTTTAAAAAGATTGAGACAGATTTTAACATCAGCAGAAATGCAATTCAGTGAAAGTTTTAAACAAGAGACGGGAATCTGTGGTGGACTGATGGATTCAGTAATAAACTGAAGTAGAATCCATATAAGATGGACATTCTGGAGGCAGAGAATTTTGACTCAGGCATCAGGCCTGTTTTGGGTGGGGTTGCATTCCTGCTTAATTATCAGGTTTGCTCTTAGAGTATGTTCCCACACAGTTGGTTTTTGGGTAGTCAGCTAGCAGGAAGCCAGAAACACTTTTTACCTGTTTCTACTGGTATGCTAATGGTAACACTCTCTAGGAAAAGGGACATAACCACTGTCATGTGTGCCTTGATAACCTCCACACTGGATTATAGTAATGCACTTTATTTAAGCCTGCCTTTATGCAGAAGCTACAACAGATCCTGAATGCAACCTAAGAACTTATTTGTACCCCTCAAGGGAAACTTCTTCAGGCAGTATTGGACCAATATATTTGAATGGCTATGTGGAACTGCTTAGCTGCTTAGGTAATCATCAGAAAACCTGCTCCAGAACTCCCACTTGCAGAACAACTGTGGGCAGTCATGAGGAAAAGGGCCTTCCCAGTGGCACCCGGCCGATGTAAGACTATTCTGAATGACACCTCTTTCTCTTTTTGTAGGCAAATTATGAGCTTCCTTTTTTAGAAAACCCACCATGGAACCGTGATAGTTTTGTATGTTATGGACTGTTATTTTTTTTTAACTATTGTTAATAAGATTGATAACATTAGGAAAAAATGCTTGAATCTTAATCTGTTTTCACTCATCTTATGGTTTGCCAGCTGCTTGATGTTTCAATTTTGTTATTGAAATAATTTATTATTTTTACTATGTTTTGCTTGAACTTACTATCAACTGCCTTGAAGAGCTGTTGTCAAACAGAAACGTGGCATGTAAATACATATAGCACTACTTGTCCTTTGGTGTGGAAGAGGCATAGCAAGAAGGATGCTTGTCATACCAAAAGATAAACACAGAGAAGTAAACAAGAAACTAAATTTAAATCTGGAGGAGAGGAAACAAGTAGTTGAGAAACAGAACAGAGACTTAAGCTAAGCAGAAGCAAATGACCAGCAATGAACAAATACTTCTGTCCATTCTTGCTTATTTCTGAACACCAAATGTGAGTGCCTATGATATGCAGCTTGCATAACCTCTCTGATCATAACTAGTTGGAAAGTCCTGGTGAACTTTTATATTTATATAGCTTTTAAAACGACAGAATGCATCTTTATGAGTGTGTATCTGTTTCAAAGAAATACTAGATAGGATTCTATGACAAACAAAGTCCAAAGTGGGCGGGTTCCCTAAAACAGGAGTTGCTAAAGACCCATTAGAGAACAGTAGCAGTGACAAAAACATGAGACAGCTAAAGAAGCCATTGTGGTTATCCATCCATCCATCCATCCATCCATCCATCCATCCATCCATCCATCCATCCATCCATCCATCCATCCATCCATCCATCCATCCATCCATCCATCCATCCATCCATCCATCCATCTATCTATCTATCTATCTATCTATCTATCTATCTATCTATCTATCTATCTATCTATCTATCTATCTATCTATCATTTATAGACTGCCCTCCTCGAAGGGCTTAGTGAAACGAAGTGAAAATAGACATTGTAAGAAATGGAAAGCATGATAGATCACTTGATGGGGAGCCCAGGAGGTAAACCAGGTTTGTAAGGATTGTGTTAGGAAGTGTAAAGCCCAAAATGAGCAGATGCTGGCAAAAGATGCTTTTGGGGCGGTGGGTCTTTTTCATGCATTCTCTTTAAAAGAAGGGAAAAGTCAACTGAAGGCTTTCATAAGTGAATATGATGAAGTGAATATGATTAACAGTTGACAAAAGTGGATTCTGCACAGATTATTTATAACTAGTTGTAATCTTTATAAATGAATTTGTTTTCCATTTATAAAAAGGGGAAATGAGTTCATTTATAATGATTGCAACTCATTATAAATATGCTGTTATAAATACATGGAATCCACTAAAGAGAAAACGAAACTGCTTTATCTTCTTTGCAAAAGTTGTTTAAGCAATGAAGGAACAATACTGCAATTTAAAATTGAAATGGTGTTGGTAAGGGAGTACCTATCTATCTTAAATAAGTTCACATCTTCAGAGCTAGATTTATTGCATTCTAGGATACTAAAGGAACTTGGTAATGTAAGAATGTCTGTTTATCATTTCAGATAAATCCTGGAGGAAAAATCAGACTGGAAATGGGCAAATGTTGTCTCAGTCTTCAAAAGAAGCATTCTAACTTCAGTAACTTGAAAGATATTGGAACAGCTTATAAAGTCATCAATGTATAGGAGTCTTGAAAAGAATGACATGATTAGCAGATATTAGCATAACTTTGTAAAGAATAAATCCTAACCCTCTTTTATCAATATATCTAATGCTAATATAAGCAGCCCTTGTGTGGTTATTGAAGGCAGTGTAATGATGCCAATCATGATGAAGAAGAAGAGTTTGGATTTCCACCCCATTTTTCTCAACCGTAAGGAATCTCAAAGCAGCTTACAAACTATTTTCCTTGCTCTCCCCACAACAGATACCTTATGAAATAGGTGGGACTGAGACAGTTCTGATAGAACTGTGACTAATCCAAGGTTACTCAGCAGCCTTCCTGTGTAGAAGTCTGGAGGCAACCCAGTTCACTATATAAGAGTCTGCTGCTCATGTAAGGGATTGGAAAATCAAACCCAGTTCTCCAGATTAGAGTCCATCATTCTTAACCACACTGGATTCTGCATATCTAGGAAAATATCTGACTTTCCCTATTCACCTCTAAAAAAAGCAGAATAACTCCCAATAAGAAGAAAGATTGCAGACTGAAGGCACAGCTCTTACTCTACCTGTCGACAGGCTGAATGGATCAAAGCAGCTTGCTGGTTGCTTTCATTCAGTACTAAACAAATATGGTGCTTTGAAAGTCCATGGAAATATCTGCCACCAGGGCTTCCGAGGAGTAAGTAAAGAATAATTTGTTAATTTCTTCCCGCATCCAGGGTGCTGGGGACAAGTTTCCAAGAAGCTTTTTAAACCTGAACATTTTATGTGCTTTGCTGGGACTATGGGAGAACTTGCCATTCAAGGAAATATCCTCCAGTTCAGCTCAGGTTACTATAGTGGGTTGCAAAAAGGAAGCCAGTTTGCTTGATTTGATTTTTTTGTGGTTGCCTTGTTCATGGTTGCTTCACTGTATTTTTTCCTAACAGTGCAGTGCAGACCAACCAGTTTTGTTTAGAGCCATGGCCACTGTTTCCTCAGACTTTTTGAGATTTTTTGATTGATCAGTAATTGCTACAGCGCTATTGCAAACTAACGTTCTTGCAATCTATCGCAATCTTCGAAGTCTCAGTTTTCATTAAAAATAAGTCTCTTAATCCTTCCATTTGCTTTCTAAGGGGAAGCGTGTAGGCAACTCTTTAGTTCTTAGCTAACGGCTGCTGATCTGTTTGGATTTATTTGGCACATGCTACTTTTTTAAAAAATGGCAATGCAAACTTGTTTGGGAAGCATGCATAGCTGTTCACGATCAGGTGGTTATCTCATATTTGATTGACATCTTGCAGCATAGTAAGTGTGACATCAAACACATATGCTGCAACATTGCCAGCATTCCTAATCCCTATACAGTTGAAATACCAGAGGATGGAATGAGGAAGTTCTTTATGTGCCCTTCTGGCACAGTCCAATGAAATCACCTCCCTACAGAGCAGAAGCTTCACGTTTAAAAGGACATGTCCCTGCTTCTTGCCCCTGGAAACACTGCAGCCTGACACTTTAACCCTTATGGCTAATAAATGGGAACTAATGGAGTTTTTACAGAGCTGATAAAGGAGAACCATAAGGCAAGACCCATTTAGGGTTGACAGGACACTGCATCACCTGCATCTTCAAATCTTGAAGTTAGGAATTTCAGGTCCATAGGAGAAACTACAGTTAGACCAGAATTTCAGTTGACTGATTATACAAGTTTCTAACCCTGTCTCCATGACACGGAACAAACACTGTATGGATCTGAGTCTGAGTTTATGGATTTAAAGTCATAGCTGCCAATTTTCCAGCTGGAGCACTAGCACACCAGCACCCAAACTCTTTAAATCATGAAAAGTCCTACAGTGAAAACATCCATGTAGTACTGGGCTTCATGGGAACAAGGAAGAAGCCAACTTCTTGGTTGCCCTCAAACATCAGCACTCTAGGACAACTTCCATGTGGAACTGAATTTCCAAATGTAAGAAATTAAAGGAACATAGCACTGTTTTAGAACTGGATAACTAACAATTAGCATCTTCAAAACCCAATACTTGAAAATTCAGAGGATGTTTTAAAGGGCTGCATTTGGAGGAATGAAAAAACAGACCAAAATATCCAACACATTTTTTGTTATGGATTCCCACTTTCATTGTATCTAATAATAAACTGGTGGTTGGCTGTATGAATAATGACAACCACAAGACCAAGCTACCCACAGGCAAGGCAGTTTTCAAATACTCATGGAATTCCCTAGATATGTACAAAAACATTACTTGGCTGGGAACTATGAGGATAACAAAAGCAGCAGAATGGAGTCCCAGACAAGATAAGGCTCTCAATAGTCTCAAAATATTCCCCAGACATGGAGAAAAATATGAATTAATAAATTGGCTAAACAAAAACCTACAACAAATGGCTTGATGAGGACTGAATACACTCCAGAATGAAAGGAATGTTGTGAACAGCTGAATATTAATTAAAGAAAAAGGGAGGATGGAGCAAAATCAGCCTATTTAACTCCAAAAAGATTTAAAGAATTCCATAGCAGGAGATTTTTAGGGAGTGGAGATTTCCAAAATTTTCCCATTTTCAAGACTGCTTGTGTAGTTTGTTGTTAATCCTTCTGTTGGGTGCAAAGCCTGGCAGAGGAACAAGGAAGAAACTACATTTGCTCAACTGCAAAAGCAATCTTTGTATTTTGCAAGAATGCTAGTTTGTAATCTGTCAACTTTATGAAAGTAAAGTGCAGAAGTCCTTATCAGTGGCGTGCAGTGGTGTAGTGCCTATGGGGTGGGGGTGCGACGCCCTGAGCATGCGCGGGTGCAGGGGCGTGGTCGGGGCATGGCGGGCATGTTCCAGGGTGGGACGGG
Source organism: Sphaerodactylus townsendi (assembly GCF_021028975.2). Lineage (NCBI taxonomy): Eukaryota > Metazoa > Chordata > Lepidosauria > Squamata > Sphaerodactylidae > Sphaerodactylus > Sphaerodactylus townsendi. The sequence continues at coordinate 55,297,825 of NC_059433.1, forward strand.
GTGGGCGCCGCCACAGCAGGGGCACAGAGCACGTGCATGCCCCAGGCGCAGTTCCCCCTCGCTCTGTCCCCGGTGGCGTGATCTAGAATATGGAGCAGATTATTACCAGCAGTGTTGTATTATTTTCTGAAGCATCTCAAGCCAGAAAAAGAAAGTTTCTGTGATGTCCCAACTATGAATTTTGACATAGTTTTGTATAATCTAACCATGCATTTTTTGCCATTTCAGCTGATTCCAGAAAACACCTGATTGCAAGTCTAACAATAAATTGTAAAATAAAACCATGCTTACCATGCCATATTCTCCCAAAGATATCCCAGAGGCATGCCACAATCAAAATACATTTTCTTTGTAATTTGTTGGATGAATTTCCTGTTAATTGAGAAGCCTTGTCAAAGATCTGGACGATAAAAGCAGATAGGTATATGTAGCATAGAAGCCACAAAGGAACTGCTAATAATGCTGTCAGCCACCAACGGAGTCCCAGAAGTAAATATTCCTGCAAGTACTTTGTTCCACTCCATGCTTCAAATATGTCACCTGGATCATTGGGGGACATCATAAGGATCAGTTCTGAAGATCAGGATGTATTTGTAATTGTTCCCTGCCAGAAAGAACAAAAGAAGATTCATAAAATTAGGAGGCTGGTGTGTGTATCTGCACATAGTGATATCCATCAACCTCACAGATGAAAACAGGACATTTTGTATGCATGTGTAATAGACTGTGGAGTGTTAAGTGACACTTACAGACAAACCACATGTTACAGTGTATGAAAGTTCCTGCCCCCCTCCCATAGGGATATATAGCAGTTCCCAGTGAGAGTAAGAGAGTAAGGGATATGTTGCCGTTCCCAGTGAGAGTAAGAGTGCTGCAAGGGCCTGATTCAGTTAGGGACATGTGACATGACAAACAGAGACTTAAGCCACCTGTACTGTTTTCTGAGCCAAAATGTTGCAGGGCAGCATTATTGGTAAGCATTCGATACATGTAGAGCTCCCCCAACCAATCTAATAAGTTTTGGCTCAGGAAAATGCACAAGGAGAAAGCAGCAGCCTCTTCTACCCCTAAACTTTGGTCCCAACTTGAATCTGCCCCCCCGCCCAGCAGTACTTTTAAATGGAAACTGCAGTTGCAATATGGCTGTAAATACCCACGACGAATGTCTGTACATTGTAAGGTGTAGCTTGGCTGGATAGATGGGACTGAATCCAGCCAGCTTTTCCATATCAGCGCATCTAATTCTCTTTCTTATTATTGATCCCATCTCACATGTCTTTCATTCGTGAGTGTACCATAATTCCTAGGGGACCACCAGCCAAAGAACTGATTGGTTCCAATCCTATAATTCTTCAAACTTCTCCAAAAGAGAAGACATTGATTTGTCAGAAAATATGGACCATTATCAAGCCAGCTTTTCCGTATCATATTATTAATAAATGGACAGCTGGAATTATGTAAATTACAGAACTCAAAATATAGAGTCATGTGCAAATTTACAGTAGTTACTGGCGCATATGAGAGAATTGCAAAAGAAAATCAGTTTGTGTTTCATAGATGACAGCAAAGCTTTTGCCTGCGTATATCATGAACAGATTGTCTTTAAAAGAAATGAGTCTACCATAACATCTGGTTGTTTTGAAGCACAACATATGTTGTGGATAAGTGTCAGCCAAGGATGTATTTCATCTGTTCAATCTGTATGCAGAACATATCATAAGGAAAACTGAATTGGATTTAGAATGAAGGGGGAGTAAAAATTAGCAGAAAGAACATTAACAATTTGAGATATGCAGATAATACAACATCACTGACAGAAAAAAGCTAAGTCTTCAAACGACTACTGATGAAGGTTAAAATAGAAATAGAAATGAAGGTTAAAATGGAAAGTACCAAAGCAGGTTGTTGTTGTGGATTTTCGGGGCTGCGTGACCATGTTCTGGTAGATCTTGTTCCTAACGTTTCATCTGCATCTGTGTCTGGCATCTTCAGAGGTGTATCACAGAGTTAGAAGTCTGTTACACACTGTGTCCAGTGAGAAGGGAATCTCTCTGTGATACACCTCTGAAGATGCCAGCCACAGATGCAGGTGAAATGTTAGGAACAAGATCTACCAGACCATGGCCACACAGCTTGGAAAACCCACCACAACCAGTTGAATATGGCCGTGAAAGCCTTCGACAATACATTACCAAAGGTGGCTTACAGCTGAGCAAGAACAGGACAAAAGTAATGACTACAGGAGAATTACACAACTTTAAGGCTGAGAATGAAGAAATTGAAATGGTTGAAATTGGCTCCATCATTAACCCAAAAGGAGATCACAACCAAGAAATCAAAAGGAAATTGAAGGCAGACACAATGAACCTAGAAAAGATTCTTAACTCCTGCCTGCTGGTGTTTTTCAACTTTGGGGGAGGGGGGGGGGCAGGGCAAAAATGGTGCTTTAAACTATAGCCAACAATCCTGAAAAAGCAAAAAAAAAACCTCACTTTTTTCCTATATCATATCAGGATTACCAGCTACAGCAGTAGAAAGGGAGTAAAAAAACCCTGTTAAAAGAAGAAGTGTTCCAGCACATTTGTGCTGAGTTCTGCAGCGCTTTTAACCCCCTCCAGGGGGATTTAACTCCTCCACAACTCCATTACAACCTGTGGGAAATCTTTCTGGGGGTTGTGGGGAGGGGCTGTTTTTAGATTGAGGCATCAAATTTTTAGTATAGCCGCTGGTGACTTTCCTTAGAAAATGCTCTAAGTTTGGTAAATATTGAATCAGGAAATCCAGAGTTATAGCCACTTAAAGAGAGTGCCCCATTCATACTCTATTGTTTCCAACCATTACCAAGTTCAAACCATTCCTTAAGAATCATGCTGTTAACAGTGTCATCTTCTGTTACCATGTCAGCAGATCTAGATGTCATTAGACTACTGTAGACTATATAGTATCAACTATACTATGGCAAGTATTGTATAAATATGTCTGCATAGAATTGCAGTTTTAGAATAAGAAGTCTTGTATATATTTCTGTGAATGCAAGTGTTTTGCTGAACCTGGATGCAAATCTGTCTGAAAGATGTTACCTCTTTCCTGTCAGGCTGGTCTACAAACATTTCTAATTGAAATGACTAGAGCAATAGTTCAGACTAATTAATGTTTATTGTTCTACAGTTGAAGTGGGAGTGTCAGTACAAGTGGGAATTCAACAGTACAGAGAGAACTCTAACCACAAACAATATGACACGTCGTGCATGTGCTTAAACAGTGGCTCCTGGTTATTTTGGCCATTGAGAGTGCAGAGCTGACAATATCTTTCTGGGAGGAAGGCTGACTAAAATGCTTTTTACTTTTGAGTAAACCTATTTAAGAATGTTCTCTGAAATTTTAATCTATAAGATCCTCAACCACTTGGCACTAGAATACCATGAAAATAATTTCCTCTCATGTCTTGGTGCAAAAAAGCGTTGTTTGGTCATGGTAGATTTTGAACTGGGCTACATTTTCCCTAGATACATCTCTGGCCCCATGGCACAGACTGGTATGCCACAGAACTGCAGTCAAAGCTCTGCTCATGACCTGAGTTCGATCCCAACAGAAGTCAGTTTCAGGCAGCTGGCACAGGGTTGACTCAGCCTTCCATCTTTCTGAGGCTATTAAAATGAGTGCCCAACTTGCTTGGGGGTAAAGTGTAGATGATTGGGCACCCCTCCAGTGGTAAACCGCTCCATAAACACACTGCCTACTTAAAATCATAATGTGACATCACCCCATGGGTCAGTAATGACCTGGTGCTTGCACCTTAACCTTTTATAAGGTGAAATAGAAATTTTAAAATTAATAAATTACAGACTCACTGAAGGTAGGGTTGATTCAGTCCTATAAGCAAGGGTTGTCTGTAGGTCGGAAGAAAAATGTCCTTTTTCTTTAATGTGGGCTTGATGGACAGCTGAAACTTTTCATAGCATTAGTTTTATTTATTAAGACCAGAAATTTCTCATTAAACCTCTACTAAAGGACAGATTTTTTTTCTCTTTAGGCAGTTGGCAACCATATCTGTAGATGAAAAAGCCCTAAGGCAACTTATGTACTTGCTTCCACACAAAATAGAAGGCCCATATCTATGTTGTATGGAAACTGATAGTGGAGCATACCAAATAGTATTCTAAACATACTACATACTGACATAGTATGTACATATAGTAATGAAGGTGGGTACAGATAGTGACTGGCGCAATCCAGATGCTTCACAGAAAAGCAAACATTCTCTCAGTTGGCTATTTAATTAGATTAGGGATTGGAGCCAACCCTTAGTACAGACTCCATCTCACATGCCTTTTGTACTAGCAGGTTCTATGATGTCCAGTAAAGCCTTTTGGTAATCAAATGCTATTACTTTCTGTTTTTTTCACCAGATGAAAAGCTACACATTAAGAAGAAAACACTGAGTTTTAAATAACCTCGTTCTCTTTTAGCACTAATGCACAAATTGGATGGAGGTATTTGTATGGCAGAATAGATAGTCGGGTAGGTGCTTCACCATTTGCACACTTATTTATTCTGAAATGCAAAATCCCCTCCCCTCCCTCCTTACTATACCGCTGTTCATCCATTGCATATCCTGCTACAGTAAGCATGCTTATTTCAGGAAGGAAGGAGAATAACCCGACCAGTCCAAGCCATGAGATATTGTTGCTTCAGGGGTGTCTTTTTAATAATGAAGGGTTATAATTAAAGTATCAGGTTAAAAGAATAAAAGGTATTAAAGTACTTCAGATTCTGGCCATGATTGCAAAATTGGAATTAGATCCCATGTGCTGTGTGAACAGGAATGTATCAAGCTGATCATTTTTTGCCTCCACCATCAATTCCTATGTTTCCTATAAGATGGCTCTTTTTGCCCTGGCGGCTAAGAAAACGCAAGCAGAATACATAAGCTTAAACAGCTGGCTTATTAAGTTTAATGACAATTCAATTTAGTATGAAAGAGGAGGGAGAACTATTTGTTGTGGATGGTATTTGATATGGTATTTTAACCTGTTAATAGTGAATGTAATTTAATAGTGAATGTAATTTAATTATATTTTAACTTAAAGACAAACTTATTATTTCAATTTTAGTGTTTTAATTGTATGTAATAGTTTCCTTTCAGACTATTTATTCTTTTTGGATGTTATAGCCAATGGTTCAAACAATAAAGGCCACTACTTCACTTATAGCACAATTTTAGTTGTGTTTCGCTGCCAGAATCGGACAGATTTGCCAGTGGGCACAATTTTGCCTTGAACATCTTCCCTCCGCCTGCAGCCAGCCTGCCTAGTCTTATCCTCCCCATTCCCTTGCACTACTTTGCATGTTTTCCCCTCGTCCTCTTCCCTGTTGTCAATTACTTCCCACTTTTTGTCCTGCCATATCACTTCTGTTGCCTGTGACCTCCCCACTCCTACTTATCTTTAAATCTTTAAGATTTGTTAAAAAGTAAATAAATAACCATATTGATAGATCAATAAATTGATACTAATACAAAAAATGGAAAAAATAATAAGACTAATTGATCAGCCCAAACATTTGATTTGTCCCTGCATTAGATCACAAACTGGGCCCCCTTCCGCACACACAGAATAATGTGTTTTCAAACCACTTTTCACAACTGTTTGCAAGTGGATTTTGCTATTCTGCACAGCTTCAAAGAGCATTGAAAGCAGTTTGAAAGTGCATTATTCTGCATGTGCGGAAGGAGCCTGGGATATCTCCAGCTTCATAGTTTTATACACAAGCTATCAGTGATTTCAGACCACACCTCTCAGTCTTGACTCTTGGGTTTACAGCACATCAGGAGACAGATAATTGAAAACCCAAGGAGCTTAGCAAATGACAGTTCATGTTGTCCTTTTGTGGTTTTGTTGTTTGCACACTGCCATTACTCCTCCCCCCTCACTTCCCACCATAAAAGACAATCAGTGTTCAGGCAAAGTGTTCAAATACTACATTCAAGACTTTTTGTCTTTTTTCCACCTTTTTATGTTGATAGATCAATCTATCGATAGATTTATAGATTTCGATAGATGGACATATTGTTCTGTTGGCAAGATTTAAGATAAAAATTAAAGATTATATTAAAAAAATTAAAGCATGCATGCACAATAGAGAACCTGCAAAACATCATTTCCCCTGGATGCAAGCAAGAAGCCAGCTGATGGGTAATGCCCGCCCTGATGCAAATCAGATGGTTGAGTAATAATGCCCCGAAACAAAGTTCCTCAGCCAATTCTCTTTGGAGTCACAGGAACCTCGCCATGTATAATCGGCCACTGGATAATTTTGAGTTAAGAGGTTTAAAGTTCCCTTTTTTATTTGATGATTGGTGAAGTGTGGACAATTTAGGCAAAGAAGCAAGTTTCAGATATTAGCATAATGTTGCAGTGGGAAGCAAGCAGACTATCATAAGACTTTGACACTATCTTTGTTTACGATTTGTGATTGCCTCCGTTATTTCAACAATTTTATCTAATCTACATCTGTCAAAATATTTCACATTTCAACAAATGCTTAGGCTAGTTCAGGCTGATTCTCCACAGGGCATTTGTAATGGGTGCAGGACACTATATAACCGGGGGGGGGGGGGCTTCGCACAGGTCCCGCCTCCAAAATGAGCCTGCCCCATTTTATTTCTCCCAACCTGCTTTTTTTTTTAAAAAAAAAATCTAAACTAGTAATCCTTTTGCAAAATCCCAGGTTGGAGCTGCTTCTGAGTGAATGTCCAGGAAGGAGGTGCTTTATTTCCCTCCCTTCCACCATGCCATCCACAGTCAGGGAAAATCCGCCTGCCATTCCCCTGCTGTTGCAGGGAGGCCCCTTTTACTTAAAACATTTTTTGTGTGTATGTTGCATCTGTGTAGCTGTGTCTTGGAAACATTTTCTGAGAAATCATACTGCACAGCTCCATTGACCCTGTTATTTCCCCCTTTTGTTTATTCCACAAACTACTGCTGAAAACTCATTATTCCTAATAATGGTGGGATGTCATCCATGGTGCAGAATAACCCTCGCCACATTTTTATTTTGTTCAGGTGCTAGAGCATTACCACACAGTTGCATTGAAATGGCAATTCAACAAATGTCTCAGCCTCCATTTCCACCATAAAGAACTACCCATAAAAAGGAAGCGAAAGAAAGAAAGAAAGAAAGAAAGAAAGAAAGAAAGAAAGAAAGAAAGAAAGAAAGAAAGAAAGAAAGAAAGAAAGAAAGAAAGAAAGAAAGAAAGAAAGAAAGAAAGAAAGAAAGAAAGAAAGAAAGAAAGAAAGAAAAGCCATTGAAGCACCTAAAGGAACAGAAACATGTAGCCAACTCTCCACACCACCTTAAAAGATTGCATTTTCCTGCCAAATTGGAGCTGCAAAAACACAGTATTGTTACTGCAGTGGTCCTTTGCCAATTTTCTCCTGCAGAAGTGACTTCCCTTGTCAATTTTACTCACTTCCAACTTAGGCACAGCTCTTCTTTAGCTTAATGTGAGGTGAAACTGACAAAGCTGATAGAATCAACCTGGCTTCGGTCTGTGCTCTAATGTTCCATCGCTAATATGATAAAAAGGGAAATAAAATTCCTTCTGAAAATGGAGGAGGAGGGGAAGGAGAAAGTGACTGAAGGGGATTTTGGGTGGCTACATGGGGTGTGCATAAGGGCCAAGTGTTTGGTTGGGATGGAGAAAATTTCAACATGATCACATACTCAAGGGAAGCTGGCTCATAAATGGATTCCAAAAACGTTGCAGTAAAAGTGCTTGGGAAACAACAGAGGAAAATCAAAGGGAAAACATGTCTAGAACCAAGCAGGGGATAAAACATGCAGAATTAAAAGAAAAAGTAGCATTTGGTGACAAGATTAGTTGTAAGCAACTCACGGAAAAGGTCATTCATTGCAACACTTTCCTTTGTAAAGCAGATGCCCAGTAAATGTATTGTAGTGACAAACCTCAATATATTTTAATAACAACACTCTAAACAATTGTTTCTATACTAGTATTTGCAAGCTGTCTAGTTTTGCTCTAACAGGAAATTATGAGGTGACAGTTTTTTTAAAAAACACACACAACCTAAGTGCTTAAATTAAATCCCTCTGTTCTTTTATAATTATTTATAAAATTCAATAACACTTCAAGATGAAATAGAATTTTGGTATCTCACCACAACAAATTAAAACCACTAGCAAACGCTTTCCAACGCTTTCTTTCCACAGCTTTAGATATTAATGACGTTGCAGGAGCAATCCCACTTGAAAGGTTGTCCTTTGCTGAATGTCTCCTTGCTGCTTGATTCAGAAGGCAAGCAATTATATGTTTCCAGTGGCTGCTCAGTTTGCAGTGGCTTGGGTGGTGGAGATGTTTATCTTTCTCCTCTCCTCTCCAACTGTAGCCTTTTTATATGAGGCTACGATTCATATCTTCCTGAAAGTTATCATTAAGTTATGTAGAAGTTTTATGCAATGTTCCTTGTTCTAGATACTGTGCAATAGGTTATCAACTTCTTAAGTATCATATATAAAGAACGTACTTTATTTTAACCAGATCGTATTATGATAATGCATGTTACAATATAGAGATGCTAATTTTTTTATTGAATAGAGACTAGTGAAATTTTGAAACAAAATGTTTATGTGTATGTATTTACTTCACAGTAACTTTGATAATAAAAGTTGTTAGCCACAGGATGTTTAGGAGGATTTTAATTCATTTGGTCACCACAAGGTAGAAGCAACTTGACAGCACTTAACACGTATGTATCTTTGATAATACCCTATTGATACTATTATGTTTTCTAGAGCACCCATGAGCCTTTTAATTTTTACTCTTACGAATTGTTGCTAGACAGTAGCTCAGTTGCACCATTTATCATCATCCAGTGTCATTTTTACTTTATCGTTTAATGTATTTTGTTGTGTTTAAGGCATTGCCCTTGACATGTTTCCACCCACCTCCTTAAAGTGGTGCTCATCTTCTTTCCCCAAAGTTGGAGTTTTGGCTACAGAGCTTTAAGGAACATGCAACCATGTGGGAGGTTTGGGACAGTGAATGAATAATCAGGAGTTCATACCATTGTACTGGACTCACTTCCTGGTCAGGAAGTGTGACAGAGGAAAATTGCATGGTATCTTAATTCATTAATGTGGTATTGTCATGGGGATGGTGATTGATTGATGTATGTGCCATCAAGACCTTCCAACCTTTGGTAGTCCTCTGAATTGATGTCCTTCCAAATGTCATATTGTTAACAGCCTTGCTCAAGTCTTTCAAACTGAGAATTATGGCTTCCTTTATAAAGTCAATCCATATCATGTTGTGTCTTCACTGTTTCCCTGCTGCCTTCAATTTTTTCTAGCGTTATTGTCTTTTCCAATGATGTGACCAAAGTACAATAGTGTCAGTTTAGTCCAAAAAGCTGTGAGACACTGGAGATATGTGGAGGGAAAATAAAGGAGGATATATACCCTGCTTCTCTCTCTTGTAAGGAGTCTCAAAGTGGCTTACAAAACTCCTTCCCTTCCTCTTCCTGTAACAGAGACGTGAGATAGGTGAGACTGAGGCCCTTTCTGCACATGCAGAATACTGCACTTTCAATCCACTTTCACAATTGTTTTCAAGTGGATTTTGCTATTCAGCACAGTAAAATCCAGCTGCAAAGTGCATTGAAAGTGCATTATTCTGCATGCGCAGAAGGGGCCTGAGAGAGTTCTGACAGAAATGTGACTAGCCCAAGGTCACCCAGCAGGCTTCATGTGTAGAGGCAGGGAAAGAAATCAAGTTCACCAGATAAGAGTCCACTGCTTGTGTGGAGAAATGAGGAATCAAATTTGGTTCACCAGATTAGAGTCCATCACTCTTAACCACTGCATCACAATGGCTTCGTCTGGTAGAACAATTTATTATATCAGAAGGGACATTGTTATCAATGGCAACCCACTAAACACCTCCTGGTTCTCCAAGAATACAGAGAGTGAATTCTAAAGACTGAACATAATATACCTCTCTCAGGACATCTAGGTATAAAAAGCACTCTAGGCCAGTACACCATAATTTTTATTGGGCTGATGTTATTAAAGAAGAAGAAGAGTTTGGATTTATATCCCCCCTTTCTCTCCTGTAGGAGACTCAAAAGGGCTTACAATTTCCTTGCCCTTTCCCCTCACAACAAACACCCTGTGAGGTGGGTAGGGCTGAGAGAGCTCTGAAAAACTGTGACTAGCTCAAGGTCACCCAGCTGTCGTTTGTGAAAGCGCACAGGCTAATCTGAATTCCCCAGCTAAGGCTCCACAACTCAAGCGGCAGAGCTGGGAATCAAAAAGCTGCGCAAGATTATTGCAGAACTTGTGATGTTTGTCAGAAAGCAGGTTACCCACAAGACAAGATCAAGGTTCAACAAGAGCAGGAGACCTATTAAATGCAGGTCTTTTGCAGTTAGTGATAAAAGTTCTTATGACTGAGTGTGTTACCAAGTTGGTTGTTGCTGTACAAGTCCTTTTGAATTGCAGCAAATGATATGACATGATAAAATAACCGAACTATAATAAAACACCTATAGTCCTGCATACAAATAGGCTTCAGCGGATTCCGGTGCCCCTTGAAGGAGGTAGTGAATTGAGTCTATGTTCATTATTTTTAGCTTATAAAGATTTTTAAAATAGATTTTAAAAGGCGAAGCCATTCAGCTCTGATACCTGCTATCTTTATTGTTTCAGTTTAGCATTTGCTACTCTCGGCTGGAATTAACATGTTTTAACCTTAAAGTAATAGGGCCCAGGTGTCACACTTGTGGCCCTCCAGATGTTATGGACTACAGTTCCCATCATCCTCTGCCAGCATGATGCTGGCAGGGGATGATGGGAACTGTAGTCCATAACATCTGGAGGGCCGCGAGTTTGACACCTATGTAATAGGGCCTCTGTGATTTTAACTGAAATTGCCGCAATTAGCCCTCTCTAACGACAAGCCGCAATGGCAGCCTAGAACTGTTTGCATAAAACCTCTCTTTTCCTCCTTTTTTTGGTGACACTTCTGATAATTTGAAAGGTCACCAGCTGCGATCAGTTAGTTAAAATTAAATTATGGGTGCTGATAAAAAGAGGAGGTCTTTTGACAATGAGCAAGATGATGAAAATACAAAGCCCTTACCAGCTAACAAGCAAAACAAAAAACAAAAACGTGGACTTTTTGAACCTATGATGGATATTATTTCTGGAATCCCTACATATTGCTATTGGAGCAAGCAGTTTTTTGGAGCAGGCAGTTTTTGGGGGATTTGAGTGCATGTCTCTGATACTATACAGGAGAGACAAAGATAACCCATTATGGTTAAGATTGTTGCCCCCCACAGTAGTATTTCAGATATGACTGAGGTGTGATGTTTCCCATGATGAGTCTACAGGAAATATGTGTGAGGAGGTGGAGGACTGTATAAAGACTGAGGAATCTGAGGATCCCCATGAGTTGATGTCTCAGTGATTGGCTGCGATAATACATCCTCAATGCATGGAAGGATTTAACTAGCAATAATCCCTATTTTAAGCCTATTATTGTTTCCAGACACAATTTTGATCCCACTCTCAGTTTCTTGGCCACCCTCCAGACCAGCAAATAACCAGAGCATTCCACGCACATTTCACTCAGAAGTGACGCTCCTTTGACATGTTAATTTTGCATCTATAATTTTCCTACCTCACAGGTGGAATTCAAGATTTAACCTTTTTGGCTCGAACACTGTCCAAATCTTGGAGCTGACTACTTATATTCCAACATAAATATATCCCCTACAGAACCCTGGGATTTTGCAGACCATTCACCTTTTGCCCCTGTTCTGTAACACAGGAAAGCCTCAGAGGCCTTGGTCTCTCCCCATTCTTCTTTCTTTGTTTCCCTTCTACCCTGGATCCCACATGATTCCTCACCATGTTGGGCAGGCTTGTATGTTTTTATTTGGCCCCATTTATTTGTTACTTTAACTTGCTTAACTTTACTTCCTTTACTTGTTTCTTTAGGATTAGTCTCTCTTGCTTTTTCCTCTCTTTCTCTCTGTGTAAGCCCACATCTCTCCACGTGCCACCTGTCTTTCTTATTCTATTTTTGCAATTAAGGATTCGAACATTATTCTATTTTTCATTAGTTTCATTTCTGGAAGTCCCTCCATTCCTATAGCAAAATGCTGCTAGGACATGTTTATGGCAGATACTTTATGACAGATACAGATACTTTCTGACAATCCAACAGCCCAGGTTAGATGAGGGACAAAGAGGAAAATGAAAGCAAAATTAATTATAAAGTTCAGAGTTAAGCTGAGGTGTCTGATGTCTGCACTACTTTTAAATCTGTTCTTAAATGATTGAGCAGCTGTTCTGAAACAAGATAAATTTCACTTTTAAATATCTGGGGGTAATTTTGGATACACATTCAACTTCTAATAACTTCCAATAACGCCTTGGATAGTAGCATTTTCCTCAAGAAGGTAATTTTTTCAATGACAACCCCACATGAGAATTCCATCCACCTACAAGTACCTCATGAAAGATCTTCATAACTATCATTCATGCTTTCATTCTGGAAGGCAGGTAAAAGATGCATGAAAGGACTCTTCAAATTCCACTATGTAGTTTGTTCTTCTGCTACTTCTTCCACTGCTGAAATGAAACAACAAGGTCCTTTGTCAAGGACAGGCAGAATATAAAGGTTGGATTATCAAATGGGCAAAGACTCAGGAAAAATCTCCCATTTGTTGTACATGGATAATTTGAAGCTTTACGGGAAATGAAACACAGAAATCCAGTCACTAGTAAACACAGTTCAAATATTTAGCACAGACATTTCAATGGAATTTGGCCTGGAAAAGTGCGCCACTGTGGCAATAAATAGGGGCAAGATCACTGAGAGTGATGACATAGAAATGCCTGATGGCCAACTCATCAAATGCAGCTTATAAATACCTGGGCATTTTACAGCTGGATAACATCAAGCACGGGCAAGTGAAGACTGTGGTCAGCAGAGAATACACCCAGAGCATCAGGAAAATTTTGAAAGCTAAATTAAACGGCAGGAATACCATCAAGGTCATCAACATCTGGGCCATACCCTCCATCAGGTACACTGTGGGAATCATCAACTGGACACAGGCTGATAGAAAACTGGACGCATTGGGTAGAAAAACTCAGAAGCTTATGACAATGCATCCATGCCTTACATCCATGCAGTGATACTGATAGATTATACCTTTCCTGGAGATCTAGTGGCAGAGGCTTACTGCAAGTAAAGCAAACAGTGGAAGAGGAGAAATATACGCTGGCCAATTATGTGAATAAAAGTCAAGAATAGGCATTGACTGGGGTAAAGAACAGACATTTGCTGAAGACCCAGGAAACCAAACAAGAATGCAGAAAAAATGTGATTAAAATGAGGACCGAAAGCTGGCACAACAAAGCTCTGCATGACCAATTTCTAGAGAAGATCAAGGACAAGGTGGACAACGAAAAGACCTGGTTGTGGTTAACAACTGGAAGATTGAAAAAGGAAACTGAATCCCTAATTTTAGCCACTCAAGAGCAAGCCATGGGGTCCATTTTCCAAATACAAAGAAAGAACTGATTACTTCACCCTGACTACCCTAAAGGCCCACAGCACAGACTGCCTAACAAACTATGGCAATTTACATTGTAAAAGGCCGCTGAAATCTGGAAATATCAGTTTCTCAGTAAATCCCAGTCTGGCTCCAGATGAAATCATCCATTGGAATGTTCGGCCTTCAATAGTGATGCCTAAGCAGGCATACCTATTGCAGTGTTAAAAATGGAAACTAGTTTAGATGTTACTGCATTGGTATTAATTTTGACAATAAACTCTATTATGCCCCTGTTATCCATGATATTAAGATTTAAATCCAAGCACTATAGCACATACAGCCCCTTTGGTTATGCATTACCAGCATAACATTTGTACTGCACTGCTGCTGTACATAAGCACCACATATTTAAGTGATGTGAGGTGTGAAAGAATTTAATTCTAATTAATTCTAATTTAATTAGAATTTAATTCTAATTGAATCTGTGTGGACTACCCTTCTTGTATTGATGCGTCTACATCAATTTTTTAAAAAGACTTTGCACTGATCCCACCCCAAAATGAGTCTGCCCTGTGTTATGTCCCCCAAACCAGGTTTTTTGCAAATCATTAAACTAGCAAGTTTTTTTTTTCAAAAATCCCGGGTTGCAGCTGCTCACAAACAAGCAGCCAGGGAGGAGGCACTTTATTTGTCTCCCTTTTCCTTTTGTCTTCCAATTTTACAGCTTACATCTGCATAGCTACACAGGTGCAGATGGTTTATCATGAGACATCAGCATGGCTGTGAGGGTTCATTTGTGCATGCCTGCCTAGCTACGCATGGGTGGGAATGGTGGTGGGATTCAAATAATTTAACAACTGGTTCCGGTGGTGGGATTTAAATAATTTAACAACTGGGTTGTTTATAATACTGGGTTGTTAAAATTATACTATTATACTATATACTATACTATAGTATTATACTGTACTATATACTATAGTATAATTATACTATAATACTGGGTTGTTAAAATTATACTATTTTAATAACTGGTTCTGCCGAAGTGGTGAGAACCTACTGAATCCCACCACTGGGTAGAAGCAGTGGTGGGATTCAGCAGGTTCGCACCACTTCGGCAGAACCGGTTGTTAAAATGGTGCTTGTAAACAACCAATTGTTAATGTATTGTCGAAGGCTTTCATGGCTGGATTCAACTGATTGTGGTGGGTTTTCCAGGCTGTGTGGCCGTGGTCTGGTGGATCTTGTTCCTAACGTTTTGCCTGCATCTGTGGCTGGCAGCTTCAGAGGTGTATCACAGGGGGAAGTCTGTTACAACTTCCCTCTGTGATACACCTCTGAAGATATCAGCCACAGATGCAGGTGAAACTTTAGGAACAAGATCCACCAGACCACAACCACACAGCCCGGAAAACCCACTAGGACCAAGCAGTTGTTACATTATTTGAATTCCACCACCAGAACCGGTTATTATATTATTTGAATCCCACCACTGGGTAGGAAGTAATTAAAAAAAATAGATGAGTCTCCATGAGAAGCAACCCATATTGTTTCCGAGAGCACCAATTGCTGCCTGCACAGATGCATGTAAATGTGAAAACAGAGAACGGGTCCTTTGTCCCAACAGCAACCTGTTATACATTTGCCGTGCAGAAGGACCCTTAGTGGATCGTTTCCTCCTAGACCTAGCTGGATGCACACTAACCTGTTTATACTTTTAGGTTTCTCAGCAGTATTTATAGTGTAAATTACTACATTCTACTAACTAGAATGTTGGGTTTGGTGATATTTAAGCGGAAATTAGCATTTGCGCGCAGATGGTGAGAGCTTCTCTGGCAAATAACTACACAACCACGACAGGCTTGGAAAATGGATTGGGCCGCAGCCCAATTTATTAATTATTAACATAATTCTATATATAACTATATACACTATGTACATGAGAAGCTGGGCAGCAGACGGGTCGCAACATCCGGGATCCCCAATCTCCATTGGGAACCACCGCAGGTAGCCGGGAGCCCCAGGGGCGATCCCCTGGCTCAACCCTTCCTGCAACTGCTGAGGATGCGGGCACCGGCTAAGCCTAGCGGCCGCCTACCAACCCACCATCCTCCCCAAGCTTGCTGGGGTGTCAGGCACCGGCTAAGCCTAGCGGCCGCCTACCATCCCAACCCACTCCCACTCCCTGGGGTGTCGGGCTCCGGCTAAGCCTAGCGGATTGCCTACCGGCCCGCCACCCCCCCCCGGCCCTTCTGCAGGGCACAAGCATGGGAGAAGCCCACCAGATGGCTCTGCTTCTCCCCGGACGTTGCAATCCCGTCGCCAACGCCAGGCTGCGACAAGAATTATACAATACTAGCATAAAACATAAACAATTAGAGAGGGTGGGTGGGCCACGCCGCTGCTGCATCTTGGCTGCCAAGAAGGCCAAGCTCAGGGTGTGGCACCTACTTATAGTCTGGCTCCTCCCGCCTTTGGTCTGTAGACCAATCATTGCAAACCTTGTGCATGCTTGGTCCCAAGCAATGCTCTTGCAATGCCTTTGCAACCCCTTATTGCCTCTTTGCTCACCACAGCCGCAATGGGTGCCCCCGGTGATTCAGTTGCTGCTATTTATTCTTGCTATTTGCATGGTCCAAGGATCACGTCGTGGGGAAGAGACTCTCAGATTGCATGAAGTTGTCCTAAAATCCCTTTATTTTAAAATATGCCGCAAAGCAGTTGTGATGTTTTCTCAGTAGTACCCAGATGTATGAGATGTATTTAGTTGTTTTCCAACCCAAACATGAGTACAAGTCAGAATATGCCACACAAGAGGTTTGAATGGAATTATTAACACAACAATTGTACTATTTTCTTTTTGTGGGAAATGATCAAGTCAGTCTGTCAGGTAGGTTTCAGGTCTAAACGTGGCAGGTGAAAAGGCAACAGGAATGAAGAAAATTTTGTATAACGTATGTAATAGATTGTTAAAAGAATGTATTCTCTGTTTTTGCTACTTTATGCTCCATTCTCTTGGTTGTGACTTGGGCCACAAGCATATGTCACTAGGGAACTACAAAGGTATGTGAAGAATCCTCCTAAAATTCATGGCATCTTATGGGCCAGGTAAATCTGTTGCTGTTTTTGCCCCATTTAAAGATGCAGTGGACATTTATTTGATATAAAATCAAGTGTCATCCACACAGAAAATAAAGTATCCAGGAAAAGTTCCTTGTCTACACTTCTCCAAAAGCATGCTAGTTTTCAATGCACAAGGTTTTGGTTTGGGGTTTTTTTGGTGGGAGGACAATTATTCCTGCATGTAAAGTCATACCTACAGTTGCATATTTCAAACTGTGGTTTACATTTCAGACTATTGATGAATTAAAGAATTTTAAGGTTGACGATGAAAAAATTGAAACTACTCCATCATCAACCAACAGGAACACGACAAGCAATAAATAAAAAGGGATTGAGACTGGGAGGGGCAGCCATAAAGGAGCTAGAAAAGATCCTTAATTGTAAGGATGTGTTGCTGATGGCCAAGATCAAGATAATTTATGCCATAGTTTTCCCTATTACTATGTATGGATGGGAAAGTTAGAAATTTTCCAAGGCTCCAATGGGGGAGGCAGTTCTTCAAATTTTCAGAATAGCTGTGAGTGCCTCTCCTTAGAAGAACCAGGGTGGGTGGGGGGACTGTCCAGTGAGTGCTGACATTACCAAACATGATTGTCAGCTCCTGCTTCTCATGCAGCAGATGGGTGTCCTTCTGAGTGAGAATTGACACATGAGATGCCAGCACTTCTGGAGGAGATGCTGAAAGGCATGATTTGCAGTGTCCAACCTGAAATCTGTAGAATGCAAACTCTGTAGAATGCAAAGTCAAGGCATTACTAACCAGAGGTTCAGAAGCTGGGCAGCACAATAATTGCACTTCAGACCCAATGCCATTGTCACTGCCCTAATGTTTGTGCTGTCATTGGTGATCTCCCTGCCTACCCAGCTTGTGGAAATTGACTTTGACTGTTCTGAAGGGCATCCCATCAATTGAGATCACCTGACCAATGAGGCAAGCAACCCTTCTCTCTGCCACCTGCTTCCTACCTCTTGGCACCCTAGTACTGCTACTGCCAAGCATCTTTATCAGAAATGCTTGCCTACTGGAGACTGTGCACTTTGTGCAACCGACAGAGTACAAAGTGTCACTGGTCGACTTGGCTGGATAGTGGCTGCTTGGCTACCTCACCAGCCTCTATCTTCTTCTGAAGAAACACTGTCTGGTAGTGCTTTGACAGATAGTTCAGGAATCTGGAAGTGGAGAGATGATGATGAATATCTTTCTGTTGAGTCATCTAGACCCTATCCAGCTGAAATTGTGCAAACTGTGAATTCTGCATCATCTGGAAGTGCTTCCAGGCCAAGAATGTGAGGAGGCACCCACACTGACCAACAGCTGCAGGCATCTCTGGAGCCACCTCTTGTGAGGAGCTTGGGGGATGCATTGTGCATACAGGACACAGGAAGAGATGTAGGAGAAGGGGTTGAGATGGTGGTACCCTGAAGTGCCCTTCCATGTCTTTGTTAGGTCAATGTTGGAATCTCCCTGTAAATAAAGCCCCTGGAAGAGCAACAAAATGTGCTCTGGAAGAGACCCACCAAGGTAAAGGTAATAGAAGTTAGATATGAGGCAATAGCAAGTTTCACCATAATTTTAATGGTTTATATCAGTGATGGCAAACCTTTTCGAGACCGAGTGCCCAAATTGCAACCCAAACCCACTTATTTATCGCAAAGTGCCAACACGGCAATTTAACTTGAATACTGAGGTTTTAGTTTAGAAAAAAACAGTTGGCTCCGAGGAGTGCATTACTCGGGAATAAGCTTGGTGGTAGTTGGTGGCTTTGCTTGGAAGTAACCGCACAACTCTTCCAATGGGTGAATCTTTACTCAAAAGCAAGTCTCATTGCCAGCAACCGAGCTTACTTCCAGGTAAAGGATCACACTTTAGTTCTTCACATGAAAATCAGTGAGGTTTAGCAGCGCTTAACAGGGTTACCTACACTGCTTCCCCAAAACTAGGTCTTAGATTTAATGTTAATAATCGAGCCCAGCGGCCTAGACCAGCCTAGATGTGTGTGGAGGGGCAACACTGTTTGCGCGTGCCCACAGAGAGGGCTCTGAGTGCCACCTCTGGCACCTGTGCCATAGATTCGCCACCACTGGTCTATATATAGAGTCGGAAGCAGGACTCTTTAGTTTTTCAATTCCATGTCCAAAACGTGTTGGTGAACTTCATATTTTGCTTTCTTAAGTCCCATTCCAAAAGTTGGTCTGGGTCTATACCAATGGAAATAAATTTATTAATTACTCCCAAACTTAATTAGGGCTGTGAATCAACTGATAGAAAAAGAGGAAAAGTCCTACAGGAGAAAGATGTACCAATAGTCCTACAGGAGAAAGATCAACCAATAGTCAATAATGATCAATCAGGCCCTGATTTCTATTCTTAGCAGTCCAGCCTCCTGTCTAAGTACCACATTAGCAATGCAGGGGCATTAAAAAGGGCTGACATAGTAGCTATCAGAGTTTTCAGGCATTTCTGTATCATCAAATAAGATCCTGTCTGGCTTGGATTAAATGATGTCAGCTACTGCTGTTCTCTCAGGTTGGTTTAGTCTGCAGTGTCTTTCATGATACTTTATTCTTGTCAGAATGCTGCATTTTATCTTCACTATGTATACTTGTCCATAGCTGCATCATGCACGCTATGACACTAGACTCCTACAATGGTAAGGAGTTCTCTCTTGTCCTCTGCTGACTGTAATGTTTGTTGTAGTTTTCTGGTGGGTCTGAAGTCTGTTTGGAGGTTGTATTTTTCCATCAGTTTTTCCATTCGGTCTGCGCTTTCCTTGATGTACAGTAGAAATACTTTCCCCTTGGAGGTCTCCTTTTTCTTCTTCCCCTTGGAGGACTCATTTCCTTCAGTTTTGCTGTGGGTGGGGGAAAGCAGGTGGGAAGCTGAAAGTGCTGCCATCATTGCTACTGCTATGGGAGGGGGAGAGAAAGCAGGTGAGAAGCTGGGAATGTGATGGGGCAGAAAAGAAGAATGATGAGGTAGACATTGGAGTGTGTGACTCAGCATTCTTGGGCATTTGGGGTTGCTAAATCAGTCAAAGTGTATGAATGTTATTTCTTGAATGGGTTGTTCCTTTTTTTGTCTGAACCGGGAAACTGCCCTCTGAATCCTCCTCCTTCTCTCTCATTAGTCACTGTTCCTTCTCACCTTCCCCACTGACTACAATGGAGACAGATGTTTCTGTAGGTCTGTCCTGTAAAAACAAATATATCATACTTGCACACATGTGATGCTGAAATACCTGACCATTTGTGTTAGGGAAATGTTCTCTTTAAATTAGGTTTATGTCTTTTTTTCATCTGCAATAAGAATGTCACCAGAATCTACTTGAAGAAATTTAAGTTTTTCTTTTTGCAGTTTATTTTTGGGGAGGATTGATTACTGCACCCAATATCACACTTCCATGGTTGGGCAAACTCTGCTATATTAACTAAATATACCCAATACTAGGGGAGAGCAGAAAGAGATAAAATAACAGGAATGAAGATGAGAATAAGAAAAGGGGTTGTAGGGGAAGAAAGAGTGAGAGACTGAGAGAAGCAGGGGCAGAAGGGGGAAGCAAAGGTGGTAGTGGGGAATAGGATAACTACTATTACAAATTTATTGCAGGTTCCCATTTGTATTTATATAAGTGATAGCAGCATGAAAGGGAAACAGTATTTACTTCCCCAAACCAAATAGCTCAGGGAAATATCTGGCTGAGAGGCAATTAAAAAGGGAATTGGTCTGCCCTGTCAGATGGAGTCTCTGGGAAATAGAATGGGGTCCTAACATGAAAAGGGACAAGGGCTTTTGTAAAATAAATAGGGACAAGATGGGTGATGGACCAGTGACTGTCCAATCACCTGAGCTTCTGAGTTTCTGAGAGAGGTTGAGTTGGGTGGCATGGTTTGGGGAGGGGGGTGTCACAAAATCTATTATTCAAATCAACCTACCGGTATTTCTTTAATTCCCAATATTTTATTTACTTAAACATCTCATATTTTACAAGCTGTCCCTCTTCACTGACATTTAAAGACAACAATTATTGCATACTCTTTCCTTCCCTACCATTTACTTCATTGCTGTTGCAGGTGAGATCTGAAGTACCAGGAAGATTGTAGGTGTAATGTTGTCAGACTACTGAGCAAAGTCTCAGAAACTTGACCTCGCTGCCATAATTAGTCTCATAGACAAGATCTCTAGTAATGAACTTCTGAAATGTTCTCAGTGTTGTGGCATTGAAAATGCAGCTGTGACTGTAATTAAATCGGTTTAATTACACAGTGACAGTTGTACTTTCAATGCCACAACACTGAGAACATTTCAGAAGTTCATTACTAGAGATCGCAGTTTTGTCTCAAGCTAAAATAAATTGGGTTGGCCTCAAGCTAACAGAAATGTATCACATGGCTTAAGCAACTGTGTAGTAAATACAAATAGAAATTAAGAAATATTTTAAAGATGTTTGCAAAATTTTAATTAAACAATTCAACAACTGGAAACTGGAAACATAGTGATCTACTAACTGTTATATAACAGCTTTTTATACTTTCTAGCCCACTGTGAGTCCAATGTGTCAGGAAAGAGAGGGTTGGAAATTGAATAAATACATTTAAAACTTATATACTTTATATAAGTTTCAACAAACATGACTTACTCTAACAATCATTATTGTTGTAGGGATATAAATAGGCAATTTCAAACAGTTGGTTCATGAGGTAAAATGTGTTTGTTCAAATTTGCAAGTGTTTCAACAGTGACTTTCACCATAGTTTATGAAAGAAGAAATACAAATATCAAAACAGCATTAATATTCTAATAAATCAAACAGATCCAGATATTGTAAAACAGATTGTAATGCTAAAACTATGAGTTTTTTAGTTTCCTAGAGTGGAATTTACACACTTTTTTTCAGGCAATTTGGTAACCATGATGCTACCACCAAAAAAACCCTCAGTATTTACTAAGACCAAATTTACTTCTGACCTCAATAACAGTTTGAGAAAGGTCTCATCTCCTAATTTGTAATCTTAATGCAGAAGGTGGAACATATATTGTTCTTCAAGTGATTAATTTTGTATGATGAATATGGTATGGTCTACCAATCAAATGAGGACAAAGGATGCCTCTTGGATCTTTAAATATACAGATTATCCTAGGCTGTTGTGGTTGCAGAATACCAAACAGACTAATAATGGATTGGATAATGAAACATTCTGTATCTTTATTCATCAAGGTCAGATTTAATCTATAAGGGATGATGCCATATGGAATGTATCATTCCCATGCACTGGAGTGGCCATTTATGAATGATTTAAAAAGAGGACAAACCCTCAAAAAGAGAAAACAAAGATCCCCTTCCTTATGTTCCCAGCCTGACTGCTACTAAAATGTGAGTTCACCATGACTTCTCAACTGCTGCCTCTCCAGTTGTTTTTATTTTCTGGCCAGGATCCTAGGTGGAAAGATGCCACAGGGGCCAGGCTCCCCTCCTACTAACTCAGTCAGGAAATTCCATCTCTCTCTCTCTCTTTCTCTCTCTCTCTGTTTGTTGTTGTTGTTGAAAAATAAACAGCAAAATATAGCAAGGAATTAAGGAGAAAGGGGAGAGAGTAAGGAGCACACAGACTCACCCGCAAACTCTATCACAAATATGGACGCTCATGCAACCACTTGAATAAAGACAAACACAAAGCTCACTCTTCCACAATTAACAGGCACACCATGATAATAGCTCAGTATTCAGCTGAAAGATCTCAAAATCACTTTCCTCCTGCAAAGCTCTAATGCTTTGAGTGTCTCGGCATCAGGCTGCAAAAAAACACCACCTGTTGCATGACGGTGAACCTCTCCCTGCTGTTCTTCCCATTTGACAGCTACTTTATTCCCCAGCCAATCAGACATTGAGCTTTATCTGAAGTTGAATCAGGGCAAATAAATTCACAGTTCAATGGTCTCCATGCCCCTCTTCCTGGTACAGATGCTTGGGACTAATATTGTGGCTGACTTGCCCTTTCACAATACCTCTATACATAAGCAAGAGAATGGCACTGCCATCAGTGAAGATTCACAAAATGCATCACAGCATGTACATCCCACAGTTCTGAGCCCACTCTTTCAGATGTGTCAAAAGGAAATCTTGTAGGGAAGTCCCATGAGGAACTTACAGAGAGGGGATGAGAAGCTGCGACACAGAGTGGTGTGGAATGAAGGTGCCATACCACATGAAGGGAAGAGCCAACTACTCAACACAGAACAGATATGGGCACAGTGTTTGAACGCTCTAGACTTCATTGAACAACAGCAGGGAGTAGTGATAAGGTCCAGTGAACAAAACTGCAAACTCCCTCTGTCCAGTACAGCTCTGGCACCTTTGCAGAGCAGTGGGGAGATAGGCAGCCCCTCTCTATCATAGCATGCCTGTGAGTGTGGCCAACATGCCAGATGATGGCTGTCTATGTATCCAGAGTAAAAGAGCCAGTCTTGTACTGGTGAGATGGCAGCATCATGGCAGCAAGGTTAGATTCACTCCAGCATGGTCCCCGTGCCTCTTCAAACTACTGTGGGGAACCAAGAAGAGACACTTTGTCAGTATTTTTCTAATATATTCAGATATCCAGAGTAATGTTTAGGATTCCCAGAATATTAGTAATTGGTCCTTGAACAATTCTAGAAATATTCTGGAATATCTAGCACTGCCATTTTAAGGTACCAAAATTAGAATTGCCTGAGCAATTGTGACAGTTCTCTAGGGATATCAGCCTCCAGGTGAGACCTGGGGATCCCCAGAATTACACTTCATTTCCAGACCACAGAGGTGAGTACCCCTGAAGAAAATGGCCGTTTGGAATCTATGGCAGCTTTTCCAGCTGAGGTTCCTGTTCTCTTCACAGTCCATCCCCATTCTCCAGGAGTTTCCCATCCTGAATCTGGTAATCCTATGATTATCTCTCACACAGAGACTTCCAGGGTTCTCTGAGCTTAGGTAAAGAGGATAAAAAGCACACCTCCCCTGCAACATGACTCCATTTGAGAGTGATTGCTGCTACTACTCTAGTCTGTGCTTTCACTTTTTACTGACTTATTTGCCTGGAAATCTTCAGGACTGCTTCACCTACAGTTTACTTTTTCTTTAAATATTACTCAAAATATTATTTCAACTTTTTCTGTGGCTTTTATTGTTGCACTAAAGACTTGGATTTAGAAGGGACAATTTGTTTTCTTTCTGGTACTTAAAAAATACTTTCCCTTTGGTTTTGTGCTGTTTTGGAAAGCGTTTGAAAGGTTTGTTTGGTCCTGTTCTCTTGGCTTATTTAGAATTTGTAACTGGTCTATATTTTCTGTTTCGGAAAAGTTTCTATTTTTTAGGATTTTTGTTTTGGGTAGGTTGTTTTAAGCTGTTTTAAACGTTTCCTTTTTGCATTCCTCTGTATTATAGTTGTTTTTTTACCATTGTTCTAAAGATCTTTGAGTGGATTAGTTTCATGGCATTTTGGGGTGTTCCTATTGGTATTTAAGAACTTTTGCTGCAACAGGTTCTGAAGAAAACTTCTAAGTAGCTTTTAACCACAGCTCTATGTGAAGGTTTTTAAAAAGAATGTTTTTAAAAAGAATTTAAAAAATACAAAATAAATTTCAACTTTATATTCAGTATCCTGCCCTCCACCAACAAATAAATAGATTTTGGTTAGTGTTCCCAAAACTTAAGCCCTGTGGGTTTATAAAATCATTGCATCATGGGCTTTACTTCAAAATGAATTATTATTATGAAAGCTGGGCTGGGCTTCAAAACAATTTAAATAAGGTGATTAAAAAAATAAGCCAAGCTTTTATGATCTAGTCCAGAGGGTGGGGCTGAATCTTTGTGGAGGTGGTGTGGGCCTGTGCCAGCAGATTTGCCCATATCACAGCATTTACCTCAGAGGAGGGCAAACATGCTGTCAAGTGGATGCTGCGGCCTTCCAGGATGCTTTGATGCTCGCTGGGTGCCATGTCAGTGCTCCTGCACCTTTGCTGGCCCTGTTGGCACAGCGGGGGCATCCCAGAGGTGTTCCCAGGGCCAGAGTCAACATTAGTCAGCTTCCAAACCAGCTTTGTGAGCAGTTATGCCACAGGCTGGGGCTTGGACTATGGATGACATAAGTCCATTAAGCTAAGGAAGGCTTTCTAGTGACAGCTGTAGGGGAGGGTTGGGTTTTTCTGCCTTTCTGCACCACCAAAAAGTCATGCGGAGGTGATGCAGCAGCACCTTCTCCAGCTGCCTGAGGCTCTGGATTGGGATGCTTGTCTAAAAAAAAAATCAGTTGGTTTTTTAGAGACAATAGGGATTAGCTTTTTTTTAAAGGTCTGCACTTATAAGCTTGGAGAAAAATAAACTATGTTTAAAAAATAATTCCATATTTTCATCACAGATTCTAGATATGAAAAGTCAGCATTTAGGCTAGGAAGTCAGTGGCAGGTTTAAAAAAGAATCTAGGTATTGTTTTATTTTTTAAAAGTTAGGTTGTGTGAATTTGAAAAAAAGGCAATTGCAGCCTAGTACTCAAGAAGAGTGGTAGACAGCAGAGGCAGACCAATCTGCTCCAGGGGGCCCTTACGATAAAACATTTTGTGTGAGAGCATCCAAATATTAAATTTGACACCAATTATGCTAATGTGTGCAAGGAAAACTGTACAGACCACAACATTTAAGGCGAAAATCGGATAACTTTTATACCGATTGACATTCTTTGATCGCATCATAGTCCTATGCATTTTTCTTCTATGGTAGTCAACCTTCAAAACTTAACAATCTGTGCTAAATTCTATTGAATATTAAAGTTGGAAGAAACATACGACACTGAAAAGTTGTTGAGTTTACTTTTGTCATAGTAGTAATAAAATTGAAGAAACATGGCTTGGAACATGACAGCCCAACTATTTTTTCACCTAATTTCATGATCTCTTGGTGGAGATTGGCTAAATGCAATTCATCTTTGAACTGTTTAGGCAGTAACTAATTTTGAAAAGATAGGATGGGCTGATCATGATAGGAAGGAATGATCAGCAAGTACTCTGAGCTATTGGCAGTCCAGAACGATCCATCGCAGGCTGTGCAGCAGAGTACAGCAGGAAAAGTGATGATAAACAAGGTCAGCAGAAGATGCTGGCTGAGTCTGAAGTCAGTGTGGATCTGCCCAACAAAGGCATCTGCAGTAAGGCTGCCTAGCACTTCCCACCCATTTAAACATGTTAGCATATGTAATAGTATGGTGTAGATCAGTTTTACTAATTTTAATAAACTGACTAAACCCAACCTGTAGTTTCATGTTGTCATTTGTAGGGCACCTGAGGCAAATATTGCTGTGTATCAATTGCAGTCTTCTGGAGGGTACAACCAGTGGTGGGATTCTAAAAATTTAGTGACTGGTTCACCCGCACCCCCCTCCTGCAACACCCCCTTGTTGCCCCCCCCACTGCCGTGCCCCACTTATCTTAGCTGGTGGAGGAGGGTGGCGGTGATCTCGGGCAGCCTGGCAGGGCCAGGTCATCCCTCGACCCAGCCCTTCAGCCAGAGCAGCCTGGTGGGGCCAGGCTGAGTGGTGACTGGGGAGCCTGCTGCGGGCTGCCCCTCAGCCCAGCTGTACCTGGCTGCTCCAGCTGAAGGACCAGGCTGAGGGGATGGAACTCGGGCAAGTGCCACGGCACCTGCCCTCGGCTTTCATTCAGGCCACCTCCTGCCCCCCCAGGCCCCGGGTAGGCAGGAGGATGCCTGTATGAAGGTCGGGGGATGGGGCTCAGGCAAGTGCTGCATGCATCTGCCCCCAGCCTTCATTTAGGCCTGGGGAGGGCAGGAGGCAGCCTGAATGAAGGGGGGGACGAGGCAAGCACTGCAATGGCAGGCCAGTCCAGGAGCCACCTGGCACTGCGGCCCCACCCCGCCAGTGGTGGAATTACAACCGGTTAGTTACCAGTTCTACCGAACTGGGGCGAACCGGCTGAATCCCACCACTGGGTACAACCTTCTAGTTTTTCTTCTCTTAAGGTTGCCTGTTCCACATCTACTAGACCCCATTCTTCCTGTATAGTGGCTCCTACCTTGTGGGAAAGTCACACTGTAGCTGTGAGGGCAGCTCCATATTTAGAAATTTTAGGATGCTCTGTAAGGTCACTTTATTTGCAAAAGCTTTTAATGGGTTTAAGTTGCAAGCATTTCCATGGGAGTGAGTTTTGGAAGGGTTTATTGTATTTTGTAATTTTTAATAGTAAGCTTTCTGGGCCACAATGAAAATTGTTTGGTATAAATGTGTTAATAGGTAAATTCATTGTGTGACATATTTGTACCTTGTATTTAGCCAGAAACATCAGATATTTCCTGATAATAAAATAATCTTAGGCACATTCTTTTCAAGATACAATACAATATGTTCAAATGGGCAGTTACCTGGTACTCTTGCAATCTGTTGCATTATCTAATTGGAGCAGTCAATGAATGAAAGTCACTTCTCTGCCTTGTTTCTGCTAAGTATCCAGTAACAGTATCCAAAAATAAATGTATTAAATGAGTTCACAAAATCCTAAAATATGCCAGTTCATTGTATTGTCGAAGGCACACTTGGCAAATAGTATATAGATATACTTTAATTCCTACTAAGAATTATTTATATAGATGAAATTGCAGAAGTGATTACAGTGGAACCTCGGTTTTCGCCGGTAATCCGTCCAGCGACTATCGGCGAAAACCGAGGCTATGCTGTCTGTACAGGTGCGATGCAAATGGAGCAGCAAAGTTACGTACAGCGAAGTTACACAAAAGTTACGCAAAGGAGGCAACTGATGAAAACGAAGGCAAAAAACAGTTGGCGACGATCAGCAAAAACTGATGTCGTCGAAAACTGAGGTTCCACTGTATGTGGTAAATTTGCTGAGTTTTTTGTACAATGTTTGATTCTGTGGAGTTTCTCCCAATACTATGATTATGTGATTAGTTCTCAGTGATATTTAAACGACACTGAGTTTACTAACTTAGTTGCTCAAGTTACTGCAAAGTATTACTCGTGGCTTGGACAACAGGCTCTTTTCTGTTAAGGATGGAAAGTTCTACTGTTACAAAAAGATCTGGTGTTAAAAAACATGCCTGAAAAGTAATGGTTTTCTTAATAGCATCAGGCATATAAGAAGTAAGGCCAATTGTTTATTTTTAACAGCTAATTCTCAATGAGTTTTGGCTGTTTCTGTCTGTGGAATTTATCTATCGGTTAAGCAGTTTGTACCTCCTTCAAATGAAGTGTACATAGATTATCATTCCTAGTCAGGAGCTATGTATTAAATTATAATTACACCTTGCCAATATTTCATCTTCCTGTTATTGATCCAGCCCCCTTCTGTCCTCTATTATTGTAAATATTATTGAACATTCCTCTGTAAGTGCTGACAATTCTCATTAAGATTTTAAAGGGGGTTTAGGTAGTCATGAATTGATTAGGTACTATTCATATTGGGATGACAGTAAAGTGGAAGCTCCTGTTAAAGAATATTAATATAATATATTAGTAATGATAAAGTAATTTTAGAATATAGGAAAGTACATTTTATATGAATCATTTGTGTGAAATAAATATTTGACAAGTGGAGAAATGTGAGAAAACTGTGGAGGCAGTCATCCTACTTGGCCTACCGTTGCCTCCCCCCATACCACTACTGCCATTTCTTCTCTCTGTTTCTTTTCCCCCATTTTAGCTACAGCTACTGTCATTCCTAATCCCTTCCTCGCTACTATAATTCCTTCTTTTTTGTTTTTTTCCTGACTTTCTATCTTTCCCTAAATCAATCCCCTCTTCTTTCTCTCCGCCAAACTGCCTTCCCTCCTTTCTCTCCCCTTCCCTTTTATCTCTCTTTTTTTTCATTCCAAGTCTGGAGCAGCTCCTATCAGCAACCGGGCCTTGAGCCTCACCCAATGTCTGCTGCCACTGCAACCAGATGTAAAGCCTCTCCTGGTATCCTTGGCCATCATGGTTGAGAGCATAGCTTCTTCTGACATCCTTATTCACTGAGGCCAAGTGCAGAATCCCTTCTGGCATCCTTGGCTGCCATTACCAGGTGTACAGCCTCTCTCAGTAAAGCTCCTTCCAGTATCCTCTGCCACCGCAGCTGGGCACAGAGCCTGTCATGGTGTCCTCTAGCACCACAACTGGGCACAGATGCTGCTGGCATCCTCCACTGCTGCGGCTAGGTGCAAAGCCTCTCTGGG
The DNA here is from genome assembly GCF_021028975.2 of Sphaerodactylus townsendi. NCBI lineage: Eukaryota > Metazoa > Chordata > Lepidosauria > Squamata > Sphaerodactylidae > Sphaerodactylus > Sphaerodactylus townsendi. The sequence continues at coordinate 55,326,746 of NC_059433.1, forward strand.
CATCCTCCTGGAATGACCAAAGAAGCTGCTGCAGCAGCTGGAGCCCTCAAAGGTAAATGCATTGTCTGTGCACGCGCAGGCAATACTTTTTATTTTGGAGGAACTTTAATCCCCTCTTCCCATTTATCTTATTTTTCTAGTTTCCAGATTTTTCTACAGACTTGGGGAGTATCCCAAGTTTGAAGAAACATCTGTTTGGGGTAGGTATGTTCTTTATCTGTGGATTTAAGTATATGCAGATAGTGGGTACAGTTGGGAATTAGATATAGAATCATAGATATGTTTCAGAATGTCTCCTCCTTACCACAGAACTCCAAACTTGAAAGTACTATAAATACCTTGTGTACTGTCAGTTATATAGTACAGCAGAAGCATTCACTGTGCTTCAGGTCCCTTTTTGGTACATGGATTCAAACACAAATCAAGAAACTTAGCAGCTGTCCTTAAAACAGTACAAAATAGTAGGCCAGCATTATTATCCCAATATTGCAGATGAAAAACTGAGGCTGGTGTGTGTTTGTGTGTGTGTGTGAGAGAGAGAGAGAGAGAGAGAGCTAGCTTGACATGAATTTTCAGCCTCCTGTCTTACAGCTTTTACCCTCTGCCAGTCCTAAATAGGTCACCTCACAATAACTTCTGCCTGTGCCCTTCATTCTCAGTTGCTATCGAACTGTTGGAATTGTAAATCACACGGCATGAATCATAAATATAGGCTTTGGAGATGTCCAGTCATTTGGTTTCTATGGGAGGAAGTTATTACTCAGTTTTGTATTAGAATATTCATTGATTTTTGAGATTGCTTTTGACTAAGTTAGGGACACAATATGCTGTGGTATTCATTGTCAATGAGCAGAGATGACCTTAAAATAGCCATGAGCAGAGATGACCTTAAAAGAGAGTTAAACAGATTTATGGAGTATAGATCTACTAGCCACAGTTAGTAAAGGAACCCTCTATGCAGAAACTGTAAACCTCTGAATACTAGTGCTAGTAGGTGACATCAAGGGAATGCCTTTCTTCTAAGTCCTGTTTGTTGGTCCTCAAGGGAACTGTATGACCACTGAGTGAAACAGCTATTTGACTACTAGATGGACCCCTTTGTCTGATGCAGCACTTTGTTATACTCTGTTCCACTGAAAGGTTAAAGTGCAGTCAGCAGTAGAGAAACTACTACGCTTCCACATTAGAAAATAGTCCTGAATGAATATGAGAATTCTCATTCATTAAGTACTTCCTTTGTCAAAACCATTATTTTGTGCATTATTAAACATGTTCTTTGAGACAAAAACATTTACGGTGGATCAAACTAGTATCACCAATACTTGCCTTTTTCAAACGGTCACACTTTTCCTTGGCAGAATGGCTGATGGAGCGGCTAAGGCTGTCAGTGCCAAGGGAGACACTGAGGCATGAGGACAGGATGGAGACAAAGAAGGAGCAGGAGGCACAGGCAGTGGGAGGCAAGGCAGGAAGGCAGAGGAGAAGGCATAGGTACAGTAGAGGAGATGGGTAAGATGAAGTGGAGTGTCTGGGGAGCCTGCGCCATACTCTCCAGCTGCCTCCTGCTTACCTGCACACAGAGCACTGCCACCATGGGCCTCAAGGGCTTCTCGTTGGACTCTGCACCTTGGCACCACTGCCAACATCTTCTATTCCAGACTGCTCCCGGCTACTAGCCTCTCACTGCTCATTGCCAATCTCTCTTGCTACCAGACAAGGCGGGGGTCGACAGAGAAAGTGTCAGGGGCCCGGTGGCAGTGGCAGCAGCTTAAAGCAGGGCAGATGGAGGCCTCAGCACCAAAGACAAGGCTCCATCTTTTCCAGTGAGGACCCAATCTCTCCCTGGGGGATGATTGTGCCTTTCAGACAGTCTCCTACATCAATAAATCAAGAGGGGGTAGCAGAATTAGGTAGGCACTAGGAGCAAAGATAATTAGAGGTAGTCTTCAACACAGTAGAAAAGGCTTTCCTTGTTTGTCCTCAGAATGCAATTTTCAGGTTGACCTTTCTCCTTTCCCATCTCCTCTTCCTGTCAGCTTTGTAGCTAGAAGCTTATATAGCTCTATTTAGTAATGGACCTTACTAAATAAATATTTCTGTTCTTATTGACTGGGCATGCTTCTCAATGTGGGTCCTTATGGGGGAAAATCTCCAGTTAGCAAACAATTAAGCCCAGCAGCCCCTAGATTGTCCTAAATTACAGTTCCTATGATAGAACAAAATGAATATTCAGTGAATGGATGTTTTCTTACTTTGAGATGCCCATAACTATTTTTGAAGATGCTTAAATACCTCATTTTTTAAATTATAATTGGTAAAAAAAGAAACATATTGGTTTAATCTCTCTCTTTATTGGTCTAATACACAACAACACAAACAGTGTCCAGAACACTGAGATTCTCATCTTCAACACTGTCCTTGTAAAAACTTTTATGAGGACCAATAAAATAGACACAATACATTGCTGAAGCTTTCCAGCCACTCTCGAACTAGAACAAAGGCAGAAGAATCAGATTTTTTAGACCATGTTGCTATAGAGATTATATTTTTCTTTCATTACCAATTATAATAACAAAAATGAGGTATTTCATAACTATAATTATCAAATATAGAAATGAAAGAAACACCCTATCTAAACAGCCCATAAGGAAAAAGCAATTATTTTATTTTGCCTTGCTCTAGTTTTTGTTATTGCTGTCTCTAACTCTGTTGGCTTCAGATTTATAAGACAGTCAGCATTTTATTAACTAAGGGCATGGGGAAAGCACAGTATTTCTTAGGAGGAGGAAGAGAGGCACTCTGGGCATTCTAGATTGACTGCAAGCTACAATTACATATGTACAGTGGCGTAACGCCCATAGGACAGGGGGTGCGACGCCCCGAGCATAGGCTGGGCTGTCGAGGGGATGTGGCGGGGGCATTCTGGGGCAGGGCAGGGGCGGGCTGCCAATGTCATGGCAGAGGTGCAGGGTGCATGCACCCCGGGTGTAGTTTCCCCTCACTCCACCTCTGCATATGTATGAGGTACTCTGGTCCTAAAAGATACAATGTGTGGCTTGCTTCACCAACTTTTCCCATTCCAATGTGTGGCTTGCTTTACCAACTTTTTCCTTGCAGTCTCCACTGCCCTACTTGCCTGCTTCTCTCCAAATCTTATCCTCCAACTAAGCAAATCTATCTTAAGGTCTTGTTACTGCTGCATATGCAGATGTCTTGCTCTCCTTCAGCTATGAAACGTTCAAACTAGGACCAGTATATGTCTGCCTGAGTAAAATCCAGACATGAGTAAAATTCTATGGTTTGCTTCTTGTCATCTGCTTCTTAAATTGTGTTTAGATGGAGAGCCCTCTTTTTGTGAATCAGAGCCTTGCCACATAGGTTGAAGATTCCAGTGCCTCTCACAGGAGAAATCAAGTGATACAAAACTAGGTTAGTTGTTAAGGGATGTTTGAGTGGGACTATGATGAGTGCTTTACTCCCACAGTTAAACCCACAACAAGGACATTCCTAATTGTTGTGGTAGTTACATAAGCCATCCAGATTGAATTCTTGCACGGAGAAATAGAAGCAGTCATGTACATGGACCAGCCAGCATGGTGTAGTGGTTAAAAGCAGTGGACTTTAATCTACAGATCTGGGTTTGATTCCCACTCCTCATGAGCAGTGGACACTAATCTGGTGAACCAGGTTTGTATCCCCACTCCTACACATGAAGCCAACTAGGTGGCCTTGGACTAGTCCTAGTTCTTCAGAACTCCTCCAGCCCCACATACCTCACAAGGTATCTGTTGTGGGGAGAGGAAGGAAAGCAGTTTGTAAGCCACTTTGAGACTCTCTTATGGTTGGATTAGTATGGGTACAAATCCAAACTCTTTTTCTTCTCTTTTTCTCCTGAAAGCATAGAACTAGGCAAGCAAGAGCTTCACACTTGTAAGGATATGAGCTTCAAAAGAAATCATCTATGGCCTAAAGCAACAGCATGGAAGAAGCTGATCCAGATGCTTAAGCGAGAAGATATCACACAAGACAAAGTTAAACACAGCCTGTAAATCAGATACACAGATGACCGATGTAGATCATCTGATGCTGCCATATGAAGACCAAGATGACAGGGAGGAAGTAGCGCACCATCTGAGTCAAGACATTAGAAGTAAAGCACCATAACTGCGACAGTGGTCATTCTGTGCAAAATCGCTGGATCACCAACCGAGGCTAACCAGAACACAATAAAAAGCCTTGTGAGATATCTGAAGCAGCTTGTACGTCTCAAACTGAAGTTATATCTATCAACAACCCCAGACAATTGGGTTATGTAGATGCTAACTGATTAAGAGACAGTACAGTTAGGACAGCCACCACTAGACACTGTCTGGTCTAGGGAGCAATTGCCTGGTCAGGCAAGAAACAAGCAACAATTGCACTGTCCTCCACAAAAGCAGACTGTATGCCAGTCATTCAAGACAATCAGGAAGTATTGTAGCTGCATCAGTTGTTGGAAGATCAAGGTAGAGCAGACCCATAACTCATACAGATCCTGCAAAATAACTGTCTACAAATACCCCATTGCACCTTTGGGTCCCATTTCAGGCAGCTCCTCATATGTTTCTTCTTGCAAGGTTAGAATCAAGGTTAGAATCAAGGTTTCTTCTTGCAAGGTTAGAAGGAAATAATTTGGATCTAAAGTTAACTCTAACTGGGGACATAGCTTAAAATAATATAACTATACAGTAGCATCCGATAAATTGGTGGCTTTTTTTCTATACTATTTTCATTTTCCGAATTCTTTGTTTTACATCAGCTGCTGCCAGCAGAGGGCAGTGTGGAACAAATGTTGGGGTCAAACCCCTGCTGTGAAACAGCTGTATTCCTTTTCTCACATTGCAGACTTCACGCCACAGTAAAGTGAAGAATGGCAACTTTATTACTTTATGGTGATGCATACTAAGCTTTCACCAAAGTCAAGAGAGTTTTGGCCACTCTGATTACATACACTTGCTCCCACTTTGTTAACAGCAAATCAGGAGACATTGATTTTTTTTTTAAAAAAAAATCCTGCATACTGGAAAAATCTGGCAAATGCAGCACAACCAATTTGGCAGCATCTATGCCAACAATGGCAAATGTTTTAAGGCCTCTTTGTAGCATTTTGTTAATCCTTTAAAATTTAATTAATGTGATTCAATAGTACAACCCCCCCCCCTTTTTTTTTCTTGGTTAGAACTGGGGCCAGCATGCACCAATACAAGATTCCTGTTGTGGGACGAGCAAGGTAAAATGAAAACCTGAAGATTTGTTCTAGATCAATGGTTTGCACTCCTTTGGCATAATTATCATAGCACTGGACACAAACATTAGACACCAACAATCTATACTTTTCTGTCACTGTGTCCTACACAATGCTTACCAGATGGTTTCAATATGCTTTCCTGATTATTTTTATTACTTTGCATAAAACCAAGGAGAACAAAATATGCCTTCCAGAAAATTCAGATAATTATTCAATGAACTTGCCATCCTTTATGTAAAAGCAGTACAGGTGCTATTTTCGAAGATCCTTGATCCCAGGGTCTGCAGAATGGTTTTGTCAGTTCATATCCTTCCACAATGCTTTGGCTGAACAATACTAACATACTGAAGGTATACATTTGGAACTATCCAATAGAAAGAAGGGAACTTTTGTTTCTCAACACAGGATCAAATGAGCCAACACTTATCTATTAGGGGAAAACCCAATATTTTAAATATTAAAAAATGCATCACTTTCTTTTAAACCAAGAGTTACATCTCTGATGCAACCAGTATAATCTCCTGACAACTATCATAATACAAAGCTTTAATTAATGGTTTTATACATATGTACTAGTTTTAAAATTGTGTTATCTTTAACTGTTCGCTGCCTTGTGGGGCCCTAATTCAGCACAAAGATGGTTATATAGAGAATATAACGGATTCTCTATTTGTATTTATTTATGACTTGCAAGGACAGTGCAGTTGCTTGCTGTTTTTCCAGTCTTTTATTATGCTTGGAATTGCTATGTCCAAAAGAGGGAGCTGGTCTACAATTCCAGTCATCTTCTTTGTCAACCATTCACATATCAAGTGTGTTCTGATGTATCTAGCCTCAAATAGGGAATGATTTGGGTAAAAGCTTGCATGAAGGGAAGGGCTTGTTTCTGCAACTGCTTTGTTCCCCTGTCAGTGGAGATGTCTCTGGTGCTGACTGACTTGCATGTCCATCATGTTTTTCATGTTAACTTATGCATTCTATATTTCTGGATTATTTGGCACTCTCTGCTGATTTTGCCCTCTGCAGCCATTGCTGTGAGCATCTCCCCTCTGTGATGTTTTCTGTTTGGCTTGTCCACAACAAGAGTACTTGAAGAATTGCACACACTGAGCACTGGCTACGATCCAAAGACTATGCAAGCCAGTTCCCTTTGCTCAGTAGAGTTCTGAACTTCTGCTTTGTGAACAGTCATCCTGTTTTGCTCAGAGGGATCTCATGAACTGTTTGAAAAATGGAATTGAGAATCTTCTGTTGAAGGGAAAACGTTCTCAAAATCTCTCTGGAACCTTGATTGGGCTTGCTTAAGTAGCGCTTTCTTCTACTTGTTTTCTTCGTCCTAAAACATACTCTCTTCCATGTCAGTTTTTTACAGCCCAGTTTACACTTTACTCCTTTTTTGCCTTTATTTATATACAGAATACATATCCTACCTTTCCACCCAATGAAACACCATGGCAGCTGACAATAAAAAACAGTATTAATAAAACAAATAATAAAAACAATTAAAATTGTAACTTAAATACAAATGTAGGACACAGAAACAGCTGTTACAACACAGGGCAGAATGAGGGAGCCACTTTCAGAATGTTATAAAAAAGGGAAAAAATGGTAGAAGGTAGAAGAATTTCCCTGGGGAGCTAGTTCTGTAATGTTGGTGCCATGACTGAGAAGGTTTTCTCTTGGGATGCCAACTTTCTAATCCGAGAAAGTGGGATACCTGAAACAGGGCCTTAGAAGATGACCATAGTGGTTGAGCAGGATCATAGGCATTCTTCAAGGTAAGCTAGTCCCAAACTATAGGGCTTTGAAGGTCAACACCACCCCTTTAATTGAGCCCATAAATCAAGAACCTGTGAAGATGAGCAAAGACAGGAGTAATATGTTCCCTATAATTCATTCCAGGCAACATCATGGCTATGCCAATTTAAATTTCTTAGCATTTTTAAGGGCAGTACCAGGTAAAGTATACGGCAGTAATCTAATCTCGATGTTACAGAGATATGTACCACATCTCTGCTGCCCTGGAAAGACTGCTTCTAAATAGTTTGAGTTGGTAAAATGCACCCCTGGTCACTTACTGTCCAGTTATGGGCCTGTTTTTTCAGGGGCAGTGCAACCCCATGTAGGACATGCATAAATACTTCCACTTACTGATAGCGCCCCAGTCTTCTTTGGAACCAGTTCATTAGCTTGCTTCCAACACAAAATTGCCTTCAGGCACCAGTTCAAAATTTCTGTAGTTTGCATAGCACAGGTTCATCAGAACTTGGGTGTTGAGAAGGATCAGCCTTAATCAGAATTTGGATTGGAGACCACTAAGGAAGACTGGAGGTGACGAAAGGCAATGGCAAACCATCTCTGCTGTTCTCTTGCCTAAAATGCCCCAGTGAGTGGGGTTGCCTTCAGTCAGTTACACATTCTTCTTCCAAGAGATCTACTGGAGGTGTAAGACAAAGCTGAGTGTCATCTGCTTATTGGCTGACAACCAACTCAACTCTCCAGATGGCTTCACCAACAATTCCACATAGATCTTTAAAAACATGGAGGACAAGATGGAACCTTGCAGGTGCCCAGAGGCTAGAGGCCAAGAAGTGGCCCCCAGCTCTCCCATCTGAAATATATATTTTAAGGTAGGACAAAAAATATTGCAAAAGGGTGCCTTCCAGTCCCCACATTGAAATGCAGTCCAGAACAATACCATGATTGTTAGTATCAAAACTGATAACAGTGCAGTTCTACTAACAACTGCTACCACTCCACCACGTCCAGAGGGCTTTCAGGTGGTACAGGGAGGCAGAACAAACAAAAAGCCTCCCCAGCCACCAGAAAGCCATCCATAGGGGAAAACAAAGTTAAACCACCAAAAAGGATGGCGCCTCCCTGCCACGAGCATACCTGGGGCAAAAGCCCAATGGGGCTCAACTAACGTCAGCTCTGCTTCCAGATGCCCACAGGAATGCCCCCAGGGCGCCACTAGTTGTGTCAGCCTATAAGTTAGGCTTATGCAATTCTAGAAGTGGCAGCCCGCGACAAGTCACTGTTTGTTCTCCTCCATGTTTGCCCTCCCAGCTGGCATAAGTGCCACCTAATGTCAGCCAGGGGCGTAATTGCATTGGAATAAGCCTATGCCACTTCCTACAGCCATTCTGCCCCTCCCCTCATCTGGATTAGGCTGTCAGGGACCCAAGAGAATCAGCACAATTATACTCCATCTGTTCATCTCCCAGTACAAGTCATTTTCATCTGAGAATCTTTGAATTTGGCCTAGATAGAAATATTTTCAGACAGCACACAATATTTTCACACAGTGCTTTCTCCACATAACAGCATTTTCTGATTTTATTTTTCTGAAACTTTCGTTCCTTTCCTCCATTTGTCTGTTACCCTGACTACCCAAAGCGATTGCCTATCCACAATATACAAGCCGCTCTAAAAACCAGGCCAGCGAATAACTTCACTATGTTAGCCGTACTGCTTGACAGATGCATGTATTAACTTCATAAGAATACAAGAATGGCACTGCTGGATTGGTACAAGAGGAGAGATTTATCAAGCAAAAACAGTCTTTCTTTATTATATGATGGAATGCTTTCTTTGTATTACTGATTAACATCTAGTCTAGACAGAAATTTGGAAAATCACCTGGATGGGAATTTGTTCATCTATATATATAAAAAGCAAACAGTGACTTTGTTAGTCACTCCCTAACGCCGAAACGGCTGGACGGATCGCCCCCAAATTTTCACACGACGTTCCTCCCTGTTGCGGGCAGGTAATGGGACCTTCAAATCACCAAAAGTCTATACCTGAGCCAGGTAAAACGTCTTTTTCCTGGCGCACCAGGCCCTGAAGCTGGCTGTGTTTAACTGTCACCCTTAGAATGTTCGTGCAGCCTGTCTGTCTGTGGCCTGAGGGCTTAGAATGTTCATACAGATGGGCAGAGATGAGCAGTGGAAACAGTAAATAGGTAACACTGTTAGGTAATACGAGTGGAAGTGAAACACATACACACTTTACCGTGTGAGACGTCAGGTGGGGTCCCCCCCCCTCACACGCAGGTAACTTTCACTCTCTGTGCCTCACCCACTGCTACCACACAATACACATCCAGCTCATCCTCGCACACCTCACTCTGCCCTCCCTCACATCCAACCACCACTTACCCACTTCCTCACCCACATTCGCCACAGCTCTCTTTTACTAAAAGCGAGCTGGAGTTTGTCTTTTTCTTCTAAGAAAATCTGCTGGGTGGGGGCGAACCAACACTACTGGCTCCGCTTCTTTTGCACATGGCCCCTTAAGAACCCGGGGAGCTGGCCTCGATTTGAGCGCCTCACCCCCCTGCTGCTGCTGCCTGACTGGGATAGCCTCCTTGCCCCAGTTCTGCCTCACCCAAGCCAGGACTGTGCATGACAACCAGCCTCATGGACAGCGGGATTCGCACTCTGGACAGTTCCATTGTGGAATGGAAAGGGTTACCTTATACTAAAAATACAAGACACCACCATATAACAATGTGAATTGAAAAGGGAAAGAGGGATTCCATTTGACCACCCCAAAAGGCTATGCTGCGGATCATTGGACCTGCATGGACATCTGTGTGGGTTGCAGACTGTGATGAGAAGGACAATTGCCACAGCAACGCATGGCCGGGCCCCGTTAGTATTATATAAAACTCCAGAACATTAAACATTTAAACATTGTATATTTCCAAATGTTTCTTACTGCAAGCACATTAGCACTATATGAGATATGAAAGATGTATTCAAAACATATATAAAGACTAGTTGTCTTTATGACATTTCTCAAAACGCTCCAGTAGAGCTCTTAGAATATTTCCTGGTCTTTCTTGGTATTTGTCCCGAAGATTTTCTATTGCAACTTTTGTCTGTTAAAACATAAAATGTAACAACATAGCTACAGTCATTTTTTAAAAAAGAAGATATGAACAATTGTAAGTATCACCAATGGAAAAGGAGAGAGACATATGCAAAAGATGGAGGATGGCAGACTATTTTGCTCTCCCCAGAGGGGGGTGGGCAGAAGCCAGGCTGTAGGGTGCTGGGCTCCCAGGAGCCTGTGGGAGGACTTCCTGCTGCCTTGTCTTTGCGCTGGACCTAGTCACGTGGGGGGCCAATTATGTGCCTCTTACATGACCAGATTAGTGGCACCTGGGGCCAAGGGATACTCCCCATCCTCAGGCAGATACACCACTGCCCAAAAGGCTACAACAACCAAAGTACACACTGTGGACATACTTATCATCCAACAGCTCAGAGCATTCTATCTCATATTCCTACTCAGGAGGTAGGAATATGGCCCCAGGAGGTAATTGGATCATGAAGATCCTTAGCAAACACTAAGCATCTTCATGTTTCAATTAAGACCACAAAAATTGCAGAATATACACACATGTGATTAGCCGAGGTCTGTTCATTACTGGTATTAGAACAGTTCATGCTGTAACAAACTGTCCAAACAGTTCCTCTGTTGTTCAGCATTTTATTTTCCAGGCTCTTCACTTCAACCCATCTTAATTTTGGGGTGGCTTCTGAGCTGTTCAGTGCTATGGTCACCAACACTTGCATATCCCCATTGGGCCGGATAGTATCCTCTTGGACCAGAGAGGGGGAAGCACTCTTGGAAATTGAACACCATTCCTCCTTTCTCCTCCCCATTTCAGAACTCCATTAAAGAGTTATCCATAATTTTAGTTTGCCTTCGCAAAAGTTTTGCTTCTTCCTCCAGTAAACTAAACCTGAGAAATATTGTTCTGATGACTTTTAATCCTGTTCTAAAAAGGCATTGGATACAAATATGCCTTTCCATTAACAGAAGAAACTTCTATTTTTATGTAACATTTATACCCTGCCATTCCTCATGGTTCAAGACAGCTTACAATAATAATTAAAATAGTTAAATGAAAGCCTTTAAATCTGGCATCAAGAGATCTGGCATCAAACCAAGACTTTTTCCATTTTCAGAACACTAACCTATCAGTATGCAGATAATCACACCCATTATAAAAAAGGTAACATATTATTGAATTGCAATTACATATCCTTACAGGCATGTAGAATAGCATTTTAAAAAACCTAATGATATTTTTCATTTGAAAAGCAAAACTTTGGCCCTTTCTGCACAGGCCTCTATGCGCCCTCACACCGGCAAGAATTCTGCCGGCGTGGGGGTGGAGGCCGTTCGCACGCAAGCGTGCAAGCGGCCCCAGCAGAGGCCGGCGCAGGAGAGGCGGCTCCACACGGAGCCACCTCTTCTCCGTCCCTCTCACACTTACCTCGTCGCTGTCGTCGCCCTGCTGGCCTCCTTAGCCCCGCCCACGCTGCCCTCCAACCTCCAGGGGCCGCCGGGAACACGCTGTTTACTCAAAAACTACCCTTTAAACGGGTGTTTTTAAGGGCGGCCTGACGCCGCCCTGAGGGAGGGAAGGGGAGCCAGGTCGGCGCTGCTGCATTTCAGCAGCGCCGCCTGTGCGAATGGCGGCCTGGGGATGGCGTTTTTGCCATCCCCAGGCCGCTGTTTTTGGCCCATGCAGAAAGGGCCTATGTGTCAACTTTGATTCTGCCTTGACATTCTATGTGAGTAGGTAACTCACTTTTTGAGCCAGCTCTGTAGCAGTTATATTGGGATCATATGTGATGGGTTCTCCAATGTGTGTGCGTAATTTGACTGGAAACCCTCCATATATGGGAAGGATTACAACTCCAATATGATCACATACCCATTTTGTCAGCCCTGTGAATGAAATGAAACAACATTTTAAAAAAGAGCAACTTAATAACTTGCTTGAAAGTTTCTACTAGTCTGGATTTTAACTCCCAACAATAATCTTGGTTAAAGAAGGTTAAATAAAAACTTCTTGAATATAAAGAAGCAATGCACCGTATGATGTTTTTCTAGTGCATGACATTTTCTACAATATATTGCATGATTTTTCTTTAAACTACTTATGAAAAAAAATTGGATAAACAAACATTCAGGTAGCTTTTGTATGTTTTGTTTAGTTAAGTTTATGAAATTTATAATCCAATCTGCAGATTTACAGCTTTGTAGCTCAGTTTTCTTGTTGCCTTCGCATTGTTGACAAATTAGGTATGTAAAAATGATTTAATTTCCTACCTTTCTATTGTCATGATCCCTGAGAAGTCTTGTGTAAGAAAGTAAAAAGTTGATGCAAAAATGAAACCAAACTTTAACATCATACAACTTAGAGATGGAGCAGCATTAAAATAAATAAGAATCTAGAATAAACAACCAAAAGCTTTAACCAAAAAAAAATAATTCATGTTGTATCTAAAATACATCAAGATCAGAATCAGGCAGAAGTATATCCATGAACAATGCAGTTAACCATTGAAGGTCAATTGACATCATTTCTGAATGGGATTTTAACCATACATTCCCACTGTGCTGAGACAGGCAACACAGAAATGGATGCTGTTTTCTTTAGTTTTCAAAGAATAAACCACACCATCAGATCTGTGTCACAGATAAAATAAACCCACTGTTGAGAAGCAGGTTTATGCCATAGTAATGTGTTCCTTAAACTATTTTCACAACTCCAGTCCTCATGATTTGTAATATATCTCTTTCATGTGATAAATTGTTATGGATCTGCTGAACTAAGTGTTAATGGTACTTTGCACAATTGGTTTATTACTGCAGATGGTCAAGACATTTATTCATTCATTACATTTTTACTGGTTTGGGTGGCTTCCAATAATACAACCCCCCCTACCCGAATTAAAATTTATAATCAACAAATTATCCTAAAATGGCAACTAACACTAACAACTAATCTCATAGGATACAAATTGGAGGGGAAAGAGATAGGGAAGAAGGAGGATTTGATTATGCTCTGAAGATTACCAATGTATTAAAGCTAATGTAGTCAGCAACTGAGCTATGTCTTTAGGAAACCATATATTTCCATGATAGAGCATGGACCCCCCAGTTCTTATACCGACACTTTGACTATTACACATGTGCTGTTGGTAGAGATGTACTATTCTGATCACAAACATTTATCTTTAATCTTGAAATGTGTGAAAATAGTTAATGACATTTAAGAATGAACATAGGACAACTGACTTACATATCTTTCCAAGTGTTCTGTAGCTTTCTCGAAGATTTTCTGTAAATATAGGGATGATGGGCTGAAAAAGAGAAAGAAAATTAATATTTTGTTTATAAGCAGTCCATAAATGAAGAATTGGTCTTCATAATTCTTGATAAATCCGGACTGAGAAGCATTTTTTTAATATTAACAAACAATATTGGTTTCATTATTTCTACTGAATATCTTACGTTTGTGATTAATGACTGCAGGAATATTGTGGACTATAAGTTAAGTGGTATACATGGCCTGACGCAGCCACATGTGTCTCTTTTCAACAGACAGGTCAGATGTGATGAATGGTGCTCTTCATATTCTTCTATCTTTGAACAACTTGGGGGATGTTTCAGACTGTGACTGAGGCACAAAGTGAAGTTTTAAACTCCTCCAACTGCTATTCTCCTTGCCTAAAATGGCTCACTAGTACAGTTTTTAATCTTATTTATTTTGTCAAATGACATAGAAGCAAATATGAGCTATTTATTCTGCGTGTGTGTGCACACGCACGCTCACGTGTATGTGTGCAAGTGCCATCAAGTCACTTTCAACTCTTGGTAACCCTGTGAATCAATGTCCTCCAAATGCTATTTTCAATGTCTCTTTTTTATTTTATTTAAAATGTCTCTTTTTTATTTTATTTAAAATGTTTCTAAACAAATCTGGAAGTGACACATAATTCAACAAAGCCAAAATACAATCAAAATCTACTATACCTAATTTGAGTCAAAACTGCTGTTAAGACATCATCAATAGCGCAGGAAATATTAAGACAAGCAATGAGAGTAAGAAACTCCCCCCACCACCCATACCACTACATGTCTTGAAAACCTAAAATGTACAAGAGGGTTATTTGGAAAATGGGATACAAGGAGAGAATTCCATAGTTGAGATGCCATAACTGAGAAAATAGTTGTTCAGTTTACTTCTGAGAGGAAAAAAAAAAAGTATAGTAGGCAGATTTATACAGGAAATAGAAACCCATGGAGCAATTAAGGCTTTAAGAGTAAGAACCAGCACTGTAAACAGAAATGAACTGGCAGCCAGTGATGTTCTTTCACTACTGACAAGGTCTGTTCTCTACAGTCTGTTCCAGTCAACCCTCAGGCAGCAATACCCTGAATCAACTGATATTTCCAGTCTTCTAAGACTGCTCCGTGAAAAGCAAATTACAATAATCTCATCTAGGTGAGAGCAGAGCATCAACAATACAGAACCATTTCTTTGAAAATCTTATTTCAATCTTAGTTCATGCAATAGAATTCATGAAGGAGCCTGTTTCTAAACGGAAGTGTAGATCATAATTTTGCCAGCAATTGAAAATGAAACTGCAAACTCCATGATCACTTAGAAAAGAGGCCTTAGTCCCCTGGTATACTTCATCTCCTTGTCAACAAATTAGTGTCATCTATATTCAGCACTGAAACAAATTATATATATCTAGCAGGACACTGCATGCTATTTAGTATAATCATGAGGGCAATATATATACACAAAATGACTGCTTACCACTTTGGCTTCTAATGCCACCTTTGCAAAACCTACACGGTTACCCCACATGAGACTGTAGTATTCATCACTAAAGTTTGATTCTCTAATTCCTCCAGGGGCAATCCCCAGTAAATGACCTTCCTTCAGAATTTGCACACATTCATCTCGGTTGGCATTTTTGCAGCCAATCATTTTAAGAAGCAGCTGTATTCCTGAAAAAAATATGTTCAGAAGACAACTCATTTTGTGGAAACACTGCTTTTAATGGAGTCATGTGGATTCCACACAAATATCACGGTTGCAATGATAATGCACATTTCAGGTACTCAGGCATGACAGTTGTCAGAAATTCCAAACAAGGGTGGTTGCACTATTTCTTCCCTTATCTCATGTCTTCTAGTACTTAGCATTTCCTAGAAAGGCTGATATGAGCACATAGCTAGTTGCAGCTCTTCTGAACTGCCTTCAATATGCTGCTTGGTTCAGTCTGGCAGCTCTTTGTGGGCTTGGGAAGTCTGCTGATGCAACCCTGTACCCCAAAAGTTGTCCGGGGTGGTGGTTTGAGACCTTCCAGAGCCTCTGGAACATAGTTGTCAAAGTCGCAGCCCTGCAGATGTTATGGACTACAGTTCCCATCATCCCCAATGGGAACTGTAGTCCATAACATCTGGAGGGCCACAGGTTTGACACCTATGCTCTGGAAGTTCTGCCCCAACCTTACATTCCAGCCCTCTGCTATTCCATCCCCCAACACAAAATCGTCTCCGAGTGAGGATTTCCCCTTTTTCCTTTAGGACATGAGGAGGGGAAGAAGAGGGATTTTTGGTGGTCTTCTCCTCTACCACTGCTGTTTCTCTTTCAATTCCACTATGTAGATACTGAAGTAGTGCCTGTTCACTCACATGGCTTTCTGTAGAAGCTGGCCCCCTAGAGTCTAGGAGAAACTATACAAATTTGCATAGCCCTGCCCACACTACTGGGTGTGTCCTAACCAACCTGGATGACTGAAGCCCTAACTGAAGGAGAACAGTTATTTTCTTATTGGTGTATTAGTGGAATTTTCATGGAAAATTATTCTTGGGCTGCCATGAGCTAGGCAGAATATATGTTTTCCATTTCTCATATAATATCTGTAAACTATCCTAGGTTGTATCCTATCAGCATTTCCATGGTCAAAAAGAAGTAGAAAAGACCCATTTTGACCACAAAAAATGTGATGCAGGAAATCTTGGGACACAAATAAACTGAAGCAATTCAATTACAGTGATGAAAGGAACTGGGCAAAACGGAGTACAAAAACTTGTAGAGTTCAACTCTAGAATTAACCATTGCCTGTCCTAATAAAAGTATCTTACAACTCCTTTTGCAGGTATTCATGCTTGGGATTTAGAACTTATCTAGTAAATGTTGTTCCAAAGCAAGTAGGACGTTCAGCATAGTTAGTATTATTCTAATCCTAAATGTACACTAAATGTACACTGCATATGTATTACCTGGCATTTGAGCGGTCAGGTGATGAACTACAGAACAGGTGGATTTTCCTGTCTGTATATATATCTGAGCTACCAACAATAGGTAGTCTACAACAATAGCTCCATGGTAATAAATAATAATCCCAGGTCCTTCTGGTAGATTTTCCATGCCAATAACCTCATAACCTGACCAGAGACAAAAGAGACCACAAGGTTAAATAACATCAAGAAAAATAATATTAAACAGTTAATAATAACTATTTGAGATCCTGATTTAGTGGAGGAAATGATGATGGAACAGAAGAAACAAGTTTTCAAATGAACAAATAAGAACTACTTAAAAGCTCCTTCATTATGCTAGGTTTTCATAGTAGGAACAGGGTTTTCTCTGCAGTGGGCCTCACTTTATGAAATACCTTCCTTAAGGTGATTTGTTTGTCTTTAATCATTTTATCTTTTCTAAAATAGATAAAAACTTATCAGCACAATCGTATTGGTTGTATTTTACATTTTACAACCAGAGTTCTAGAAATTAGTGGTAATAGCCATACCATAAATTAAGCATGGCTGGTTGCCCCTGGCCACTGGTGGTGGATGGGGAGGGCATTGTTGCCAGATCCAAGTGGGAATCTCGTGGAGATTTGGGGGTGAAACCTGGGGAGGATAGGGACCTCAGGGGGTGCAATGCCATAGAGTTCACACTCCAAAGCATCCATTTTCTCCAAGAAAACTTATTTATGTAGTATAGAGATCAGCCGTAATTTCAGGAAATCTTCAGGTCTCACCTGGAGGTGCCCCCCCTACCAAAAGTCTAACTTAAGAACTATGTTTAAGATTATGTGGTTGCATTCAAGGTTCAGTTGCTCTGTGAACTGAACATTTTGCTGTCTACCATCTGTGAGGAAAGTAAACATTATCAGTTTGATGGGGATTAAATATCCAGACTGAGAAAAGGGTGCTGGGACGTAAGATGTCTAAGAAACATGGAAACCAAAAGCAAGTAGGATCAAGAAATCAGAATTAATTAGGCTTGGTAAATACCCTAAAAATTCAATAAAATTCAGATTTGGATTTAAATATTATTTGCCTGAATAAGACAAATAACATATTTGAATATACCTGAATACCAGAGCCCTCTGGGGGCTGGGTGGTCTATCAAGACTAATAAATAAATATATAAATATATAAATATATATATATACACACACGCGAAAAATTTGGGTCCGTTTGAATATTTTTGTATTTTGGGGTGTTTTTCACATTTGGGGTGTTTTTCACGTTTTTGCTTGTCGGGGGGGGGGTCGCATTTTTAAAGCTAGCATCACCAAAATTTCAGGGTATTGAGTTTGGTGAAGTTTGCTTTAGGGGGGCCAAAGTTATGGACCCTCAAAGGGGGTGCCCCATCCCCCATTGTATCCAATGGGAACTAACAGGAACTAAACATTAAATTCAATGGGGCTTGCTGTTATACCCAGCTGGCTCTGTGCTGGAGATTTGGGGTCGGCCTCTTGGGGGTTGTTCTGGGTAGGGGTGGCTAATTTCCAGCAAGGCTGCTGGTGTGAGTCTCCTGAAAGGAACCAGCCAACTGTGCTAAAGTTTGCTTGGGAGGGCAAATGTTGTGGGCATTAGGTTCACCTTCAACTGGATGCCCACAGCATTTTCCCCTCCTAAGCATGGATGGGTTGAGAGAAAATTCTTTAGTTTTAAAAACTAAAGAAGCCCACCTCCCCCCAATATTAGTACTTACACCTTGCATTGCTGTCTGTGTTGAGGGGGCTCTCTAATGTTGGGGGGCCAGCAAAGGTGAGGGAGGAAGGGAAAGGAACTTTAGCCACTTTGATTGGGGGGGGGGGAGGCATTCCAAACTCTGCTTATTCTGTTTGTTTGAGTTGGCTTCAGGTCTGAGAGTCCACTGTTTTGCAAATTTGTGGTCAGCTCAGAGGACGGAGAACACAGGAGGAGGGCCTCTCTGCTCTTGGGTGCCATCCTGGACCCTTTCTCTTGTGGGGAGGGTTGAAGCAATCTCATTCACATGTCTGTTTGTCAGGCCTCATGGTGCTGGGATAATTATTAACTTTAACTGTTACTAATTGTAAAATTCCAAACTGGTCTAGCAACTTGTTTGTGAGGTCAGCTGATCTGATCTGGGAGGCCACTCCATCCCATTGTCTTCTTAATATGTTACCAGGGTTATAAATAGATCATGCCTTGTAGACTGATGACTTTCTGAACAGATCTCCATTCTCCCAATTCCTTCTCAGGAAGACTCCTGATTCTACAGCTTTAATAGACAGCAGCATATAGAACTTGCCCAGACTTGTTATTTTAAAGAACTCTTTCTGGGTTGTACAGATCTCATCTGCCCCCAAAGTGCTGATGATTCTAGCTCATTCAGTGCCACAGGTCAAGGCACAGTACAAGACAGCCTTGAAATTGCCTTCCCTCTGGTGACTGGTAATTAAGAGTCTGGCCTAATGGGACAGCCCTGCAGAGTAGGACAAATGCCTGGAGAAGAGAAGAGTAAGGGTACTCTTTACTAAGGGTAAGAGTTTGGTGCAAGTAACCAAACCAATTTTTTCTTTTAAGAACCTTTTGTTTTTACTAACAGTTGAAAGTGTATAGCTTTCCTGGGGGGAGGGGTTAAGGGTTCTTGGGGTGTGATATTTTGAATAGTTTACATAGTAAAATACATGGTACTGCACAGAATTTAAAGTGTTTCACTTCAACTACCGTATATACTCATGTATAAGTCGACCCGCATATAAGTCGAGGCACCTAATTTTACCACCAAAAACTGGGAAAACTTATTGACTCGCATATAAGTAGAGGGTGGGAAATGCAGCAGCTACTGGTAAATTTCAAAAATAAAAATAGATACCAATAAAATTACATTAATTGAGGCATCAGTAGGTTAAATGTTTTTGAATATTTATTTCAAAGAAAAACAGTAAACTAGCTCTGTAAGTGGAAAAGAGGGTCAACAAGAACAACATGGTATCAACAATAACTTTGAAAGTACAAAATCCTGAGCTTTTTTGTAAGGAAGGGTTTTAAACAATGGATCTTACAATAAAAACTGGAATGAACATGCCTGTTCACTGTGACTCAAAACTACCCTGCTTTTTAAAAGAATAGTTCATTATTTTTAGTTTACATATTTTTAAAATTGCACATGCCAGGTGTCATTTTAGAAGGGACATTCACACAACCTGTCAGGGGAGTAATGTTTATGTTAGCAGTACCAACATTTCAGAGTATCTTTAGGAGACCCTCCTTATGATACCACCCATGTTTGGTGAAGTTTGGTTCAAGGAGTCCAAAGTTATGGACCCTCAAAAAGTAGCCCCATCTACTATTAACTCCCATTAGAAACAATGGGGGGTGAGATCACCCCCTTTGGGGTCCATAACTTTGGACCCCCTGAATTAAACTTTACCAAACTTGGCTGGTAACATCAGGAATGTCACCTGATGATACCCTGAAATTTTGGTGCCGCTAGCCTAAAAACTACGCCCTTTGGAGGCCGACAAAGTAAAAACCCTAAAATATTTTTTAAAATACAGCTGACTCGTGTATAAGTCAAGGGGGGCTTTTTCAGCGCAAAAAATGTGCTGAAAAACTAGACTTATACATGAGTATATACGGGTATATGGATTCTTGGGTGTGTGTGAATGTACTATGTGTGTGTGTTCGAAGCAGAAAGAGAGAAAGAGTGATTGTTCCTGGTGTTATAGTCTGTTCTGTGACTTGTTAAATTGCTCTCATTCCAAACTGTTTACAAAAGAGGAGTTTGGAATGGATTATTGTATACCCTGCTTTTATTTACCTCTAATGAATCAGATTAATTGAATCATAGCATAGCTCCAAGGGGATGGGGGAAGTGTGACGCACCAGATGCGCACCCCTGTGGGGGTGAGGTGAGGGCGTTCCAGGGCGTTCCGGGGCAGGGCAGGGGCATTCTGGAATGGTACAGGGCGGAGGAAGCACCGGTGCATTGGGCACTTTTCCCCCTTGCTATGCCTCTGATTGAATCTCAAAGCTGATCCTTCCCCTTCCCACAACAGACATCTTGTGAGGTAGGTGGGGCTGAGAGAGTTCTCAGACAACTGTGACTAGCCCAAGGTCACCCAGCGGGAATGTTGGAGTCTCTGTTGTAGTGCAATATTTTCCCTAGGAGTGGTTTTCCTGTTGGGACTTGCTTAGCTTCTCTCTGTTTTCCTAGTTGTTGTTGTTGTTTTGAAGGGGTTCTTTCTTTTCCTAGTTGGTTTGGGGGGGCTGTCTTTGTGTTGCTGGGGCGTACTGCAGCTGTGTGCATTGTTTGGTAGGAGACTCAGGGCTGGCAAATGTGCCCCCTGGCTTGAAGTGCATTGTAGAGTGGCTTCATTTTAAGAGGTGGAGGTTCTGTATGCATTAATACTTTGCTTTTGGTGTGAGGGGGATTGACAAAGTTCTGAGAGAGCTTAGTGAGCAAGTGGTTGTTGTTTCTGGGCTGTGTGGCTGTTGTCTGGTAGATCTTGTTCCTAACATTTTGCCTGAATCTGTGGCTGGCATCTTCAGAGGTGTAGCACAGACAGAAGTCTGTTACACACTGTGTCCAGTGAGAAGGCTTCATGTGTAGAAGCGTGGAAACACAATAAGCCAGCAGGCTTCATACATAGGAGAGGGGAGACACAACAAACCAGCTGACTTCATGTGTAGAAGTGTGGAAACACAATAAGCTTTTTCAAGTTCTATGGTGAGAAAAATTGTTTTTTCCCACCATAGACTTCAATTGGGCTTGCTGTTATGCCCAGCTGGCTCTGTAGTAGAGATTTGAGTGGTCTCTTGTGGGGATCTTGCTCTGGGTGGGGGCACTTATTTCTTGTAGGGCTGCTGGTGTGAGTCTCCTGAAAAGAACCAGCCAACGTAGCTGAAGTTTACATGGGGAGGGCAAATGCTGTGGGCATCCATTTGAAGGTGAACCTGATGCCCACAGAACTAATACCCAGCCATGCAAACTTCAGCAAAGTTGGCTGGTTTCTTTCAAGAGACACATCAGCAGCCCTGCAGGAAATAAGTGCCCCCACCCAGAACCCCCATTAATAGCAAACCCCACTGAAGTCTATGGCGGGAAAAAAACAATTAATTTTCCCACCATAGAACTTGCTGAAGAGCTGGGAGATTCTGTGCTCTGAAGTGGCTCCACTGCAGCCAATGGGGAATTTCTGGGGGTGTTTGCGGGGTGCACATTTTCCAAGGTAGAGGCACAAAACTTTCAGAGTATCTTCAGGAGAGTCTCTTGATGACACCACCCAGGTTTGGTGAATTGTGCTTCAGGTGGCGGTGGGAGATGCGCGCTACCATTTTGTGGGCCCATAACATTGAACCCCCTGAAGCAAAGGTCACCAAACCTGGTTGGTGTCATCAAGAGACTCTCCTGAAGATACTCTGAAAGCTTTGTGGCTGTACCTTGAAAAATGTGCACCCCACAGCCCACCCCCAAGAAATTCCCCTTTGTCTAAATGGAGTTCAAGGCACTTCAGAGCACAGAATCTTAGAAAATTTCTTTTGGTGACTGTCAGGGGCGCATTTTTAAATCTACTGGCACCAAAATTTCAGGGTCTCATCCAGAGACTATTCTTATGATACCCCCTAAGTTTGGTGAAGTTTGGTTCAGGGGGGCCAAAGTTATGGACCTTCAAGGAGTAGCCCTCATCTCCTGTTAGCTCCCATTGGAAACAATGGGGGATGGGAGCACCCCCTCTGGGGGTCCATAATTTTGGACCCCCTAAACTACCACTTCACCAAACTCGTGGTGTCATCAGGACAGTCTCCGGATGATACCTTCACATTTTGTTGCCACTAGCTTTAAAAATGCACCCCCTGCAGGCCGAAATGCAAAAAACAAAAAAATACCCCCCAAAAGCCTAAATACCTTGCATTCGGATTCATTCATATTCAAGCAGGACATATTTGGCCGATTTTTGCCCAAATATGCTTGAATTCACCCAGATTCAGGCCGAACTGGTATTTGTTGCACCTGAATCTCCAAGCCTAGTTTGTGTGTGACTGGCCCCCAGTCATCTAACATTCTTCCATGGCAGAATAGGGATTTAAACTCTGATTTCCCATATCCTAGTCCAACATTTTAACCATGATTGCACCATGATTGACTGGGGAGAGGGGACCTGAAAGGAATGCTATCTAGAGAACTGCCCAAGAAAATAGGCAAAGGAACTAGAAAACGAGACACTGCTAATCAGAGAAGTAGTTCTGATAAAATCTTATAAAATTTCAGTGAAAAAGGACCTACATACTATGGAGGTGGGGAGAAAAAGCAGAGTACAAGGGAGAATGGCAAAAAGGTGGGAGTGGCTAAAGGCAGTGGGACAAAATAGACAGTAGACTGAAAAGAGAGGCCCTAAGGAAATAATGGTAAAGGGAAAAGACCTTAATGCTATGAAAACCTGGAGGCAGCAGGAAAAAAGAAAGACCCAACATGAGATGGACTGAGTCTATTACAGAAGCCACAGCAGTCAGTTTGGAAGACCTGAGCAAGACTGTTATCAACAGGATGTTTTGGAAGACATTGATTCATAGGAACACCATGTGTCGGAAATGACTTGACAGCACTTAAAAACACACATGGAATTAAGGTGGCAAGAAGAAAGTAGAATAGAGTCCAAACTATCAGTAGAATAAAACAAAAATAAAAAGCATTATTTTCAAAAATTAGGATAGACATATTGAAATTTAAGTTTATTATTTAATTTTATAGATTAAACCTCAAAGTTTGATTAAACTTTGATTGTGTCCTAATCAACACTGACCATCAAGCCCTAATGAAAAAAATTTGGGGGGGCACCTTGGAAATGGTTGTACATTTGCCTCTCCTGTATTCTAAACTCCACTCATACGAACAGTAAAATAGGGATTGTTGATATTAAGGGGATCACTTGCTTACCATGCAATATCCTTCCAACTGCTTCCACAAAGTGTGCAGCCACTTGCTTTGGTAGATCCCACGATTTGTCGAATGTGTCCTCTGGTAAGTTATTCTTTTTCTTCCAAATATTGAGCAGAAGTGAGATAATAAAAGCAGTAAAAAATATGATAGGATATATGGCATAAAGTAATATGACAGCCAGTAGTAGCCACTTGTAGCTCAGATATTCTTCCAGGTAATCAAAACCAATCCAGTTTTTCAGCATGTGAGTAAACAAGGCCAAGGTTCCCTCCTCTGAAGCACTGGATACGGCTGCATCTGCCATTCCATATAAAAAATGAACAAACTAACCATGTGAAATTTACCTCAGATATTATTTATCCACCTTTGAAACAAAAGAAAAGACAATTAATATAAGATGCTCCTTTACAGGCTACACTGTATTTTCATGAAACTTCTTGCTTTTAAACTTGATTTACAACCTGAAATGCACATAGTAGGTGTCATCCTGATACCTACCATGAATCAAGTTGGCTCTGCTGGTACAAGGATACCAGAAATTATAATCTACCCTTTAAGGCAAAGTGACGAATCATCTGCTTTGGACCCTTTTCAGACTGGTTTCAGAACAGACTATGGCCCATTATGCATGAAACACCTCTGGGTTCCTTGCTGCCTAGTTGGGTTCAATTGGGAACTCTTCGTGTTTCTCCATTTACATGTGAGGAGGCAGTTCACTACCTACTGTGCAGTTTGCCTGCTGAACTCTCCCTGGACTCTGCTTTTCTTAGTTCTCTTAATTCAATATTGTTGTTATTGCGGTTATACCGATATTGTAGCCTTTTTCCAAAAACAATCCCCCAAAATGAAAGAAGCAAAGCAATTCCCTGGACCACACTCTGCTGAAGAAGGGGACTATGTTCTAGAATTGATATTATCTTTCCCCACCTCCCTACTCACATACACACACACACATACGCATACAGATTTCCTGCTGCTGCTGTTGCTGTCACTGCAGGAGGAAAGGTTTGTTATTTCGATGTTCCTTGGTATTTTGATATTCCTGTATTAGATCTATTATTATTTTGATACATTTAATATAGCATAATGCTTGAAATTGAAATAAATGTTCATGATGCCCTCCCAATCATCAGAAAGGGTGGAACTACAGTGGAGGAGGTGGGTAAAGCCAAAAAGCCCAAATTAAAGAATAACACAAGACCGTTCCTTTCATCTTGCCTGCAAAGCAGCAGGAAAGGGTGCTGTTTGTCTGCTGCCACAAACAGTGGGGATTATGGGATCTTCCATTCTGTGAATGCAAGCGGGCAGAGGGGTAGCAAGGGGGGAAAGCACCTGGTGCACTGCTGTTATCCATCATCCTGCCCTGGAACTCCCCCGCCCCAGAACACCCTCATCACGCTCCCACAGGGGCACGCCCGGTGCATTGCACACCTCACCTCACCTCACCCCACCCTGTCCCCTTGGAGCTACGCCTCTGGAGGGAGGCATCCATAACAGAAGCTCTGCCCAGAAAAGAATCTCTCTTCGGTGCAAGGCAGAGCACCAGTGTATAATCAGTCTATGTTACAGAGATAGCACTTCTGGCTTTAGTTGATGACCTTCATCTGGATGTGGACAAAAGCTATTGTTGTTCTCTATGCTGCTCTTCATTGTTGCTCCTACTAGATTTATTTGCAGGCTTTGATACAGTGGACCATACCTCTTGCCAAGGCATTTGAAGGCAGAACTAGGTATCAGTAGATGTTCATTGGACTGCTCATGGACCAAACTCAAAGAGCGGCCAGCTAAAACAGCAAGTAGTCAGTATCTTAATTACTAACAGGGAAGATTCCTAACTTACACTTATCTATAAATGACCAACCAAGAAATTATTGGCTATTTTTAAGTAAGAGGTATGTAAGTACTGTGTAATAATAGTAAAACAGTCTATACATGCATGCATGGAATATTTGCATTCTCAACATTTAGAGAAGAAAGTATCCTTAATTCAAATGTATTTAGATATTTCCAAAGACCTTGCTTTTCTGTAGTGAGAGGCGGTGCACTTGAGTGATCATTGAGTGATCATGCCCTGTCAGTCCTTTGGCTTTCTGCAATGAAGAATAAATCTTTCTGTAGAAAGAGATTTTGAACTTTATACCTGCCTGAGCATTATGCCTCTTCTATAGAGTTTACCGCAGATTTTGAAGGTGGTGGGACAGTGATTTCAAGAGTTTGACAGATGTTAGTCACTTGTAAATAATATGCATAATACGCATTCTGCAATTTTCTGCACATGCTTGAAGACATATGTTCCTTAATATAGGCAAGTTATAGCAAAATGCTTTGCAATTATTAAAACCGCATACAAAACTGAAAGAGGATATTCATTTTTCTGCCCCATCTTCCCAAGGCAAAATTTTCACAGCAAAATTGAGGTGCCAACCTCAAAAAAGCATAAATCTCTACTAATCTTCTGCCCAGTGACTGTTGCCCATCAGCACTCCAGCACCTGGTATGGGGAAATTTAAATTCCCACGGGAGACAGTGTGACATCACTTCTGGGAAAAACCCAGAAGAGATATCTGTCCCCTATATCCACTGGGAATGGGAGCTCTATAATATCATAGTTTACCGTAATTCCTAGAAGAAAAGTTCTCTTCTTTATCATAGTTTACAGCAATTCCTAGAGGAAAAAATCCTAAATAACACCTGCCTATAAATGCCCAATCTGATTGACCAGGCACCGGCACCCATATTTCCCCATCATCACCCTAGACTCCTGACAGTTGGCAGTCACAGCCTGAAAACCTTACCTCTGCCCAATAGTCTCATATCATAATGGTAATTAAATGGGAACAGCGCACAAAGAGAAGCCCAACTTTTTCTGACCTCTAAAAAAAAAGAGGGGGGGGGGGACTCAAGGCAGACAAACTGACTTGAACCCATACATAGCCCACTAAAGAGGCAGTGTCAAGGGGGGGGGGGGGGGAACCCAAGAAAAGCAAAGGGAGAAAGGGCAGAGCAGATGAGAATGAATTGAGGCGGGCAAGTGTTCAGGAAGTCACACCCCCGTCCGTTTGGCTTGCAGCTTTCCTGCCCGCGTTCCTTCCAGGCAATCCAGACAAGGCGGGAAGAGGGAATTAAAAACCAGGAGGGGGCGGAGGCAACAAACACGCCTCGACTCACCGAGCGACGCTGGTTGCCGTTCGGGAGAGCGGGGGAAGGCTGGAGCTGGGAAAGGCAGGCAGGCGGGCGGCCGGGCCGCCTCCGCGGGCAAAACCGTTGGGGCTGGGCTGGCCCGCGAGCAGCCTGCGGTGTGGGCAAGCCGGGGTGAGCGGAGCCACGGGCTTGCGTGGTGGGCGTCAATGTGCAGGCGCGCGGTGGGTCCCGCCTCTGTGCTGTGTGGACCGGCGGTTTGCTCTTTACTTCTCCTCCGGGCTTTCCCTTTCTGCGGGGCTGCGGGCGGGGGCGGGGGGCTCGTTCTGCTCTCACGCGGTGAAGGTGGTGGATGATGAATGAGGCTGTTTACGTCCAGATTCTCTTGAGAAAAAACTACGCCAAGAAAGGACAGCTGAAGAGTAACCAACACTAGTCCTTACCTAAGTGTGAGTGGAAATAATATGGGAAAACAAGTAAGTTCAGGGATGAGTGGGATCCATCCAGCATCCCTCAGTAAAATGGAAGTGAAATGCTTTTCCGTTCTTGACATCATTCACCACCTCTGTGTGCAACGACTGCGACTTCATAATGAAGTGGTTTTGGACAGGGGCTAGCAAGAAAGTGGAAAGGGACAGCATATCTCAGATGTTAAAATACATACATACTGATATTTGAACAATAATAAAGTTCTGACAGAGGTGCTGGCAAATGCCAACCAGATCAGCTCTGTGGCAATAGATGGCAGAAACAAGGAAATACAGGAAAGGTGGTGGATGAATTGACCAGCGATCTCCCAAAAGGTATGAAGGAGGGCATCCGTCCCTCTTTTGTGTTGGTCACTGGAGAATGGAAACACGGCACACCTGTGTAGAGACTGTCACAGAAGATACTGCATCTGATGTTTGCCCAGACCTTGTAGGTACAATCCAGTACTGTGGGGGGCCCTTTTTGTGTTTCCCCCCACTACAAGATCTGCCCATATATTCCTGCTTTTTTATTCCTGATGTTTAACCAATCTTTAATCCATAAGAATAAAGTTATAATACATCTTGCAAAATACGAAGGTATTGTTTTTCATGGGTTTTACATATTGTATCACCTAATTGGCTGTATTTATTTGCAGCTGTAACTAGCTTCTTATTTCATTCCCAACTTTGGGATGTAGATATTTACTTTAACTTTATTGTTTTTAATCTGTATAAGCTGCCGAGAGACTTTGGTGTAAGGTGGGGTATAAATATTTATAAACAAACAAACAAATAAATAAGGATATCTTTTTCTCTCTACTTCCAAAAATACCAAAATAATATTAATCAAAGAATTATCTGTTCTGTCACACTCCTGGTTAAGAAGTAGGTTTGCATCCATGATGTTCTGGTCTATAACCACCAAAGTATTTAAAAGCTGTTCAATATATTAGAGCACCTGACTTTGTATATCTATTAGTGGCCACAGTGTAAAATAAGACATTGGTCATTATTTACCATATGACCCATTATATGAAGAAATTTAGAAGTTACCTAATATGTAAGGATCAATTTATTTGGAAAAGTAATGCGTTCTACATTTTATACTTCTGTATTTTAAATCTCATTAAAATTCTAATTTCATAATAGAAGGCTGCAAAATCATAAAAACACTGCAATCTTAAGAGCACTTTTCTGAGACTAAGCCCCCTTAAATAAAATTTCTTAGTTACATGCTTAGGTTGGCTCTCAAAGAATTTTTAAGTTACCCAACATTTAATTTTCTCAAACATTGCTGGAGCCTCACATTTTGTCAGAATATTCTTGCATCTTTCATGAATTGAAAACACTGAAAACAATTTAAGAAATTAAGTGCTTGATAGAAGATAGGGTAGACAATGCCACAGTTGTTGTCCAATATGCAATGTTATCAGCTACCATCAACACAAAATTGGTCCACATCAACAAAGGCTAGATTTCCAATGGTTGTAGCTTAAACTATTAATACATTCTAGCATTACATTTATTTAATAAATCCTACTTAATAATGATGCAAGTGAAGGGCAAAGGAATATGTTCCGCCAACATCTTTTTGAACTACTTTTGTACTAACAAAGAGACTGTACTTATGTCACAGCTTTCCCTGAGTCTGTAGCTGCAATAGCTCCTTTCATATACTTTTCAAGAAATATTATTGTTATATATGGGACACAATAGATTAAAAAGCTTAGAAGGGGGTGGTATGAAGAGAACGAGGACAACAGCATTAAGTCTAGCAAGATAATGAGAGATAGAAATAGGAGCAAGGAGTTATTGAGGATTTTATTTGTATGTGTAAGCTTTTAAAGTAGCTACTATAGCACCTTGAAATGGGTAGCAGCATTTCACATAAGAAAATGCCTTTGGATAAATATTTTTGTACAATAATTAGAAGTTTTGGCCCAAGTTCACTGATACATGTTTGTATCTCATGTATTTTCCAAGGAGCAGCAGTGGTGTGGTGGTTAAGAGCAGGTGCAGTCTAATCTGGAGGAACCGGGTTTGATTCCCCGCTCTGCCGCTTGAGCTGTGGAGGCTTATCTGGGGAATTCAGATTAGCCTGTGCACTCCCACACATGCCAGCTGGGTGAGCTTGGGCTAGTCACAGCTTTTCAGAGCTCTCTCAGCCCCACCCACTTCACAGGGTGTTTGTTGTGAGGGGGGAAGGGCAAGGAGATTGTAACTCTCTTAGAGTCTCCTACAGGAGAGAAAGGGGGGATATAAATCCAAACGCTGCTTCTTCTTTGTTTATATAAGATACCAATTTGATCTTCATAACAATGCAGTCTGTTAGATTAGGATGTCAGACAATGCCCAGTGAAATCCATAGCTGCCTTAACAGCCAGTTTTCAACAAACCTTTAAACCACTTCTACTTGCCCATGCTACAATTTTTTTTCTGCAGTACTTTAAAGAACACAAAGAATTCTGATGGATTTAAGCCCTGTAATTATTCAATAGTGAGCCTCACACTGTGTTTAATGACATGTGCATAGGACTGCAACCAATCAGCTTTTGGCTGTTGTGTATATGGGTCCTCATGGCTGGCACTGTGAGGAGCCACATGCATATAACACCACACAGACATGAGTTTGCATTCAAGCCATTTTGTATGGCATTCCAGTTGAGTTCACAATGCTCTCATTTAACTTTTTTCTGCTGTATGAAGTACAACCATATTCGACTTTGTTTTGATTGGCAGTCCTGGTTTTAAACTGGAATGTACTAATTGAACTCTAGTTCATGTGACAAAGTTCAAAAGAGAGAAGTCATAACAACTCCACAAACAAGCATTAAAAACTATTCAGCATATTATAGAAGGGGAAACTTCAGTTTTGAGAAGGATAGCTAACTAGAAACAGATAAGACATGTGTACTTTTACATCCATACAGAGTGGCAATTTTATGATCAATGGATTGGATCCAGATAGTTTTTTCACCCAATATTGCCTAGTCTCCCAACTTACTGTAACCTCTGGCTGTTTCTGCATGGGCAGAAAACAGCACCCTAGAGACAGTAAAAACACCATCTCTGGGGCGCTGTTCGCACAGCTGGCACTGCTGCGCTCACTCCCCTCAAGTGGGCTAAAAACACCACTTTTGAACCTCGTTAAATGAGCGAGGTTTTTCAAACGCGGTGTCTTCCACCCACTGCCGTGCGAATGGCAGTGGGTGAAAGGTAGAGTTTTCCCTGCACTGGCCCCCAATGCCCTCCTGGCTTTTGTCCCTCTGTGGAGGCCAGGGGACATGCCTCCTGGCCTCCGTCCCTGCAGTCATTGCTCTGGCCATGAAAGTCCTGCAACCTAACACTAAATTGAAATAACAAATCATAACTCCATGAAAGGAACATTCTGCATTTGAAGGAATTGTTCACAGCAGCAAAAAAGCATAGGAGATAACCATCCAGTTGCTTTGGAATAAAATGTTTAGAACTACCAAGCTGTCAGTTTTTGTAATCTCTTTGACAGTCATATGTGTTAAAAAAAACCCTATGGTATTGAGTGCCAGTCACATCTGAACAAATTAATTTGGTAGCAATTATTACTACTTCAGCTTAACATATATTAAACTCAAAACACTAATCTTTATGAAGAACTATTTGACTTTGGAAAATCTGCTTTGTGATACTAAATTGGTAAATTGTGAGTAAACAAACATCTATGAAGAACAAACATTATAGACAGGAAACAAGCATTTAGAAATAGCAACCGTTTATTGAATGTTGGAAGGAGATTAAAGGGATACAGTTGATCCAGCAGAAAGTGCTAAGCAAGAAGTATTGCAATGAGTGTAATGCCTTTATGTCCA
This sequence comes from Sphaerodactylus townsendi, assembly GCF_021028975.2. Classification (NCBI taxonomy): domain Eukaryota; kingdom Metazoa; phylum Chordata; class Lepidosauria; order Squamata; family Sphaerodactylidae; genus Sphaerodactylus; species Sphaerodactylus townsendi. The sequence continues at coordinate 55,357,526 of NC_059433.1, forward strand.
CAATTTAGGAAATGAGATCAACAATTTGGTTGTTATTGTATGTTTCACAAATAGGTAAATAATATGCAAGACTTTACTTGGAAACATGCTTTCCACACATAAAGGAGACTTTCTCTTGTTTTTCTTCTGGCTCAACTTTACATAATGTGAATAACTTCATTTTTAAAAAAGTTTGATAATTAAACATGGGTTTGCTTACAAGACTGGTTCTGATAATTCTGCCAGCCACTGCAGCATTACCAGCTGGTTCCACATTTTCAATTTCCTCTCTAAGAGTGTCAACATATTTCTCAAGTGATATATATACGTTGTTGGTAATCCTAAATTCATGTTCTTTATATCAAATAGTGACTGATGGATGAAACTTCCTAATTCCTGAAGTAGTTCCCAGGGATACAGTTTATAGATACATTTTTGTAAGTTGAACCAGATGTACCTTTTATCAAAGCGAAGCAGATTAATGAGTTTCATCACAAAGGGGAGTTGAGCAGAGATCTCCAACTGCTACATCATTAGCAGTCAATTGATCTGTAGAAGGTAACTAATATTAAATGACTATGTAAGCCTACGCAGAGTGTGGGACTTTTGAAATATATGTTTTGTACAGAGCATAATTTGCAGATAGTTTACAAATCACTATTATTATTATTTTAGCAAGATGTGATTGCTGATTATGGGAGTGTTAGCCAATGATATAATTACTATCAACATTTATTGCGAAGTGTGGACCTTCTGCCTCCAGTTACTTTCAGGCGGTGATATGTCATCCAATCTGAAAAAGATTTTTCACTGAATCATGGAAAAGGTCTGCATATGATTGGTCACATTTTGCCTGTTCCATTTTGATTGGGTGTGTACCTTTTTTTTACTTACTTCACGTAATAGGCCTTGAATGTTTTTATATACTGGTCTATTTGTTCATCCAGAGTGTTTTATTTATTTTATGCATTATTTTTATGCATTATTTGTTGCTTTTCAACTTTAAAAAATCTTAAAGTGACTTCCAAAAAAGAAAAATGCATGAACTTTAGATCATGTTACTACTCTTTAACAGCCTTAAGTGGAATGGGCTCTCAGATAAAATAGTTATAGAGGATCTATACTCCTGACTCCGGTGTAATATGATGGGAAAAAAGTCAGTTTAAATAAAACTGTACTTACACATTCAGAAGTATACTACATCATTAATTCTGTACAGTGCCCACTGCATACATTTTATGCTAAATTTCCAAAATTGCAAAATGCATAAAATAAGCATGCATGAGAATAAATCGACTATTAATGCAAAGCAGAGTAGATTTGATGTAATAGCAATTTCAAAAATTCCAGTATTTCAAAAATCTAACTATAATTCTGGAACACAATTCAGTTGGAGTGGAACCTGAAAAATGGACTCAAATTCCATTTTGCTGAAGGACTGCTACTGCAACCCCTTCTTGTAACAATCACACATCTCCAGACCACTCGCTTTCTGCTAAGTGACTGTAATCCATTGATCACCTTGGCAGTGGCTAAATTCTTGGAAAGCATTTTAAACACCCGTACTTAAATGTTTTAAAAGTTTTCTCTTTTAAATGGAAATATGCTAATAATTTATATGCCATTAAAGGTTAAAAATGAAAATGAACAATCACACATCAATTTTATCTTGGTACTTAAATTATAGCTACTATCTTTAGTATAGCACACACCATCTATGCTTATTTATTAAAAGAGGAAGATTGATTAAAAACAATAAAGTCTGAACTGTGGGGTGATACAGAATTAACATGTAATAGTCCAAATATTCATTCACAGTAATACCAGTTATGTAAAGATTAAGCAACCAAAAAAGATGTGCTACAAAATCAGAAGTTCAAGCAAATTTTGTTACAAGAGGTTAATTTAATCAAAGACCATTAAAAAGTCAAAAGCACAATTTGTTAGCAGAAAAAAGCCTCAAAACTAATGCAGACTAGCATTAATAACAGTGCTATAACTTCTTATTTTATATACACTAACCCACAAACATAACAAAGTAATATTTTAATTATTGTGTCCTATAATTAAATAAACATATACAATTCACACATACACATATTATTTCCAAACTAGTGCTTTCATTAATCATGTTTTGGATGTTTATTAAAACGCTCCAACAAAGCTTTTGGTATGCTACCTGGTATTTTTTGGTGTTTATCTCTGAGATTTTTAATTGCGTTCTGTGTCTGAAAAAGAAGGAAAAACATAAAAGAACATTTTAAATCTGTATTACCACCAACAAACCACTCAAGTAGAACTCATATTAAGCATTTCAAGGCTACTATAACTTTAAAATTAAGACTATTGTATCTTAATTCGTTAACTAATCAGTTTGCAATCATTGACTATCTTATTTAAATCTATGATAAATTCAATTGAATCACTATCTTATTAACTTCCTAAGAAACTAATCAGCATCCTGAATAACCTAGAATAGCCCAAGCATGTCAGATCTTAGGGTCAGTAATGGTTAACTTTAGATGGGTGACCATCAAGGAAGACCAAGGTTGGCAATGACCAACCATCTCTGTTCATCTTTGCCATGAAAACACCATGAGGGCGCATTGGGGGTGGAGTTGCCCTTTACATAAAAGAACATAGTGTCACATAAAATAGACAATGAAAGGGGAGCTGATTTCCCCTACAGAATCAATGTGGATATCAATACCAGATGTGAAGAATAGTTTAATATTAGGAATATATTATCGTCCCCCTGACCAAAGTGCACAAGAGGATTCTGAGATGGAAAAAAAAATTAGAGCGGCCAACAAAAGCAAAAATGCAGTGGTAATGGGTGATTTTAACTATCCCATATAAGCTGGAGAAATGCATGTTCAGGTCATAGTAAGGAGAGAGCTTTCCTGGATATGTTAAATGACTGTGGCTTAGATCACATGGTTGTGGAACCAACCAGGGGAGAGGTGATCCTAGATCTAATTCTATGTGGGACCTAGGACCTGGTGCAGAAAGTCAGTGTTGTTGAGCCGATAAGGAACAGAGACCACAATGCTGTCAGATTCAGTATCTCTACATGCGAACAAGTGACAGCTACTAATGTAGTTCAGTGGCGAAGCCACCAGGGGACAGGGGGTGCGCGACACACTGGGTGCACCATTTCTGGTCACATGGGGGGGACAGAAAAATCCCTTTCCCCTCCCCCTCCCCCTGCAGTGCCCCCATGCCCTCCCTGTGGCTCCCCCCCTGCGGAGCACCACCCCACTTACTTTTAGGAATGGAGCAGGCTGGAAGCCTGCCTGCATTGCCTGAGCCTGGTGGGAACTACATTACCCAGGGGCTCCTGGGAAATGTAGTTCCCACCAGGCCCAGGCAATGCAGGCAGGCTTCCGGCCTTATTCTCCTGCCTGCTCCTTTCCTAAAAGTAAGTGGGGTGGGGTGGGGTGTGCAGGGGGTGTGCCACGGGGGGGCGCCATGGTGGGGTGGGGTGCGCTGCAAGGGGGCACAGGGGGAGCCGCGGGGGATGCAAAAGCCAGAGTGTGCACTGGGCGCATTCTGGTCTAGCTACGCCTCTGATGTAGTTACATTCGCCTTCAGAAAGGGAAATTTCTCAAAGATGAGGGGGATAGTGTACAGGATGCTGAAAGGGAAAATCAAGAGAGTCAAAACTTTCCAAGATGCTTGGAGGTTATTTAAAAACACAGTAATAAAAGCTCAGCTGGAATGTGTTCCGCAGGTTAGGAAAGGCAGCACCCAGTCCAAAAGAAAGCCACCATAGTTAACAAGAGAGGTTGAGGAATTATCACAAAAAAGAAAATGTCTTTTAGAAAATGGAAGTCCAGTTTGACTGATGAAGAATATGAGAGGAAACACAAATAGTGGCAAAAGAGAAGCAAGTTAGTTGTAAGGGAGGCAAAAAAGGATTATGAGGAATGCATGGCTGCGAACATCTTGACCAGCAACAAACAGTTCTTCAAGTACATCAAAAATAGGAAACCAGCTAGGGAAGAGGTAGGCCCATTAGATGACAAAGGAACAAAAAGTGTGCTAAAAGATGGTAGGGAGATTGCAGAGAAGCTGAATGAATTATTTGCAACTGTCTTCACCCAAGAGGAGGTGAGGAAAATTCCTGCACCTGAACCAAGCTTCTTAGGAGGCGAATCCGAGGAACTAGCAAAGATAGTGGTAGACAAGGAAGAAGTTCTGGCAGCCATTGATAAACTAAATGCTACCAAATCCCCTGGCCCAGATTGCATTCACCCAAGAGTTCTTAAAGAGCTCAAGCATGAAATTGCTGATCTTCTCACTTTAATATGCAACTTATCCCTGAAATCAGCCTCCATCCCTAAAGACTAGAAGATGGTCAATTAGTAAAATCTATCTTTAAAGAAAAAATTATAAAACATGTAGAAAAGCAAGACCTGCTGAGGAAGAGTCAGCATGGCTTTTGCAGAGGCAAGTCCTGTCTTACAAACTTACTAGAGTTCTTTGAGGATGTAAACAGGCATGTGGATAAGGGGGAACCAGTGGACATTATCTACTTGGATTTCCAAAAGGCTTTTGACAAAGTTCCTTACCAGAGTTCTATTGAGAAAACTCAGCAATCAAGGAATAAGAGGGGAAGTTCTCCTATGGATTAAAAACTGGTTGAGAAACAGGAAGCAAAGGGTGGGTGTAAATGGGAAATTCTCGCAATGGAGAGATATAAGGAGTGGTGTCCCCCAAGGATCCGTTTTGGGACCAGTGCTCTTTAACTTATTCATAAATGACCTGGAAGTAGGGTTGGGTAGCGTGGTGGCCAAGTTTGCGGATGATACCAAATTATGTAGGGTGGTGAGAACCACAAAGGATTGCGAAGAGCTCCAAGCGGACCTTGATAAATTAGGTGAGTGGGCTAAGAAATGGCAAATGCAGTTCAATGTAGCAAAATGTAAAGTGATGCACATAGGGGCAAAAAATCCAAACTTCACGTACACGCTACAGGGGTCAGTGCTATCAGTCATAGACTAGGAAAGGGATTTGGGCATCTTCGTTGATAGTTCCATGAGAATGTCAACTCAATGCATGGCAGCTGTGAAAAAGGCAAACTCTATGATGGATAATTAGGAAAGGAATTGATAATAAAACTGCAAAGATTGTCATGCCCTTATATAAAGCCGTGGTGCAACCGCACTTGGAGTACTGTGTTCAGTTCTGGTCACCACATCTCAAAAAGGATATCGAAGAGATAGAAAAAGTGCAGAGAAGGGCAACGAGGATGATTGAGGGATTGGAGCACCTTCCTTATGAGGAGAGGCTGCAGCGTTTGGGACTTTTTAGTTTGGAGAGGAGACGTCTGATGGGGGATATGATTGAAATCTATAAAATTATACATAGGGTAGAAAATGTTGGCAGAGACAATTTTTTCTCTCTTTCTCACAATACTAGAACCAGAGGGAATACATTGAAAATGCTGGGGGGAAGAATAAGGACTAATAATAGGAAACACTTCTTCATGCAATGTGTGACTGGTGTTTGGAATATGCTGCCACAGGAGGAGGTGATGGCCACTAACCTGGATAGCTTTTAAAAGAGCTTGGACAGATTTATGGAGGAGAAGTCAATCTATGGCTACCAATCTTGATCCTCTTTGATCTGAGATTGCAAATGCCTTAGCAGACCAGGTGCTCAGGAGCAGCAGCAGTAGAAGGCCATTGCTTTCACATCCTGCAGGTGAGCTCCCAAAGGCACCTGGTGGACCACTGCGAGTAGCAGAGTGCTGGACTAGATGGACTCTGGTCTGGCTTGTTCTTATGTTCTTATGTGCAGTGGGGATAGGATGCTGTAGAATGAAATGCCAGTGCTTTACAGAAACTATGCTGTGCAACCAAAAAATAAATAAATAAAACCACTTTGCTCAAGCCACAAAGAAAGAAAACAAACTTTGCTGCACCATACTGATACTGCTCTGCTTAGATATCATATAGATATAGGCAGTGTTGGGATCCAAAAATTTTAATAACAGGTTCCAATGGTGGTGGGATTGAAACAGTGGCGCCGCCGCACACACGCACCTCCAGTCCCTATTGGGCAGGGAGGTTGCTTCTCGGCACTCAGAAAAAAATTAGTAACCACTTCTAGAGAAGTGGTGAGAACTGGTTGGATCCCACCTCTGGATATAGGGTTAACAACGGTCCTGAAGAGAATACACAAAAGAATTTTAAAGGGGTCAAAAATATTCAAAACGTACCTTTTCAGTTAGTTCTTCAGCTGTTATACATGGATCATAAGGAATAGGATCTCCTACATATGTGCAAAATTTGACTGGAAACCCTCCATATATTGGAACAATTGGCCACCGGGTATGCTCATATAGCCACTTTAATGGCCCTGTAAATAAGATATAAAATATGCTCATGTTTTGACAAATGTAGTGGGGTGCAAACCCCTTGTTTTCTGTTTCGTAATATCAGATGTATAGGTATGTGAGAAAAGGCCATGCAGTTGACTCATAATTGTATAGTGCCTTGGCAGTCATGCTTGATATTTTCCAAGGCCTTAAGATAATGCATAACTATTCAAAATTATGCATGATTCAATTATTTCAGCTGGTTTATGAGTACATCAACATGTGCTAGATTTCAGTACAGCCTTTGGCATAACTATACAACATTGCACAGTTGCAAATCCTAGAGCGGAAAAAACACCAAAAAAGTAGAGCATTTAAGGGACAGAATGGTAACAAGAGGAGACAAGCTTAATAAGATTTTAAATAATACACAGAAGTCTATTTAAAATCAGTGGAATTTATAAAGGTTTCATGAGGGTATGAACAGCACATGGGAAAATAAAGGCAGAATCAGTCTTACATATTTTTCCAAGTGTTCTGTATCCTTCCCGAAGATTTGCGGTAAAAACAGGGATGATGGGCTGAAAGATATGGGGAAAACATTGCCAGAATTTCAGCCTCCCATTGTTTAATTTTCCTGCACTAACATTACGCTGTCCATGAAGAAAATATTATTGATGACAATCTCTACTAGTGTATGTAATCATGTCTTACTGTACCTATAAAAGTTTATGCTGGAATTAAAAAGTTGCTCATCTTGAAGTTATTGCAGAAGTCTGCAATACTCTGATTTACAGTTCAATAGGGTACTGAAATAAATGCAATTAGACTGGTATAACTCTGTTCTGTTAGGTAATCAGAGACACAGAAGTAGACCAATTTAAAACTGCCCAGCCATGGGTAACCACACACTGAAAGCTTTTTGTGCAACCTTAAGAATGAGTATTGAAGGAATGCATGAATGAATGCCCTTGTACAGGTCTGTAGAATTTTGGAGAAATGAAGGGTTTCTTTTCCACCAATGATCAGAACAGTAGTTTCTGCACCCAGAAGTACTGCCAGAATTTCACTAGCTTTGCTCCCAGCCTTTCTTTTCTGCACCTGCAAGTACCTTTCAAAAGCAAACTGTTTATTCAGATAGCTGCTGATTTCTGGATCACTCAGGTAGCCCAATCCAGATATTGTGGATGAATGAGCTCTTGTAGCTGGCATGGAACCGCATTGGCATGCTTGCCCACCCTGCCAGCATAAGTGCCACTTATGCTGGTGGAGAGAGCAAACAGGGAGGCATGTGGCTGCCAAATTGCTCCACAGTGTCCTACCTGGAAAAGCCTGTGCCCCACAGAGCTGTGCGAGCCTAAAGTCAGATGCTGGAGCAGCTGTAGAAAGGCTAGGGGCATTCCCAGAGACAGAGCTGACCTTAATCGGCTTCCATTGGACTTTTGGCCCAGAAACGCCCCCAGCACAGGAGTTGGATTTATCCCATCCAAAAGGGTGGCATAAGTCCATTTTTCCCTATGGAGGGCATTCAAGCAGCCAGGAGTTTGTCAGTTTTTGCTGCCTCTCTGTGCCACCTAAAAGGCCACTGGAAGTGGTGCAGTAGTAGTGCTGTCTCGGCTGCTGCAGCCTCTGGACTGAACCATAAGAAAGCAGCAGCTTCAACATATTAGGAACTTTTTAAAAACAGTATTTGAGTAAAGAAGATAGACTGGTATTCTGTAACAGAAACAATTCTTCAGCAGCTTTGTTCTACAGGCATTAGAAGACAATTATTCCTCACATGTCTTGTACCCCTCACAGAGGCATAGCTGGGCCAAACTGCACCAAGTACGCAGTGTGTTTTTTCCACCACCCCCCATCACCCCTGTCCCCCTTTCCACACTTACCTTAGTTCCTTTTCTTTTTCTAGTACCTTTTCAGGCTGAAAAAAGCAGCCTCGTCACATTTCAGGCTAAAAACTGCCTGAGGAACTATACTTCCCAGGAGACCTTGTGAGCCCCAAGGTCTCCTGGGAACTGTAGTTCCTCAGGCCATTTTTGAGCCTGATCTGTAAATAGGCTGCTTTTTTTCAGCCTAAAAAAGTACAAGAAAAGGAACTAAGGTAAATGTGAGAATGGGTGGGGGGCTGCGCAGGGGGTGGCGCGGGGGGCGCAAGGAAAAGGGAAGGGGCTGGGGTGATTTTCCACCCCCCCCCCAGGTGCATGCCCGGTGCGCAACGCACCCCCATCCCCTTGCCACTCCACCACTGACATCTCACCTGTCTTGTACCTGTGGAATAAATATCATTTTTTGTTCTTTAACTGAAGGACTTAATTTCCTCTTTCACATTCATTCACGATAGATATTTCCTCCATACCCTTCTCTCCCTACATGCACATACAATAACAGTTCTAATTCAAATAACAGTTCTAATTCCTTTACAGTTCTGCTGAAAAGTTATATCATGTGAACACATGAAGCAGCCTTATATTGATTATTGGTTTATCAAAGGCAATATTATGTACACTCTGACTAGTAACAATTCTCCAGCATATCATCCAGTCTGTTGATGGTTTCAACAAAAGAATTCCAATGAAATTTCTTGTCCTATGACAAACCAAAACAACTTGTACATATTTTCTAACCAATCCTGGATAACAGTGGAAGATTCTACTAATCTTATGCAAGGGCCAATGAAGATGACCTCATGCAGATTTATTCTGAACATGCAGCAAAACTTCAAATGTATTGCATGTTTAAGATTATTTATTTCAGTCATAGACCATCCATAAAACTTAGAACAGACCAGTACAAATTCCAGTGTATAACAAATAATGTATTGCATGTGGTAACTCACCACTTTTGCATCTATGGCCACATGAGCAAAACCTGTACGGTTGCCCCACAACAGACTGTAGTTCTCATCGCTAAACAGTGCTTCTCGGACTCCACCAGGTAAGACGCCTAGCAAGTACCCTTTTTTCAGAATTTCAACACATTGTGCTCTTCCATCTTGTGTAAGACCTTGTACATTATAAAACAGCTTTATACCTGAAAAAGAAAATTAAGCTATTATATTAAAAACCCTAAAATATGTAAGAATTCCATACAGTAGACATAAATGCGACAACTTATTCCCTGGCCCCACAGCACAGAAAACAAGCAATTTTAATACATGATGGTTTTGATTCAGTGGAGAATTTGCACGCATGCAAGGGGATCAAACTGATCTGCTTGTCCTGCGGCATACTTTGGACTTCCTGCTTAACTGGTTCCTGGGAGAAACAAAAACCCTTCTGTTAAAGGGGTGGGGAGATGCTACAAAGAGACGCACATACACCAGCACAAGGTGCAAATGTGTCTGTAGATTGGCAACATACACAGGCACCTGGTGTGGCAAGGGGCATTCTGGGGATGGACCAAGGGATGGAGCCAACCTTAGCTTCCACTGCCTGCCAAGCCCCCTTGTGCCAGCAAGGCTGGTGCAGAGATACGCCATGTTTTCTGTGGCATATCTCTGTTATTCCTTAAAAAGGATTTCCATGGGGTTTATTTGTTTTCTAGTTTTGTGGGCTCTTTGGAGACAGCAGGCTGGGCCCAGAATTGCACCATCCTCACCCACCAGCCCTCTCTGGTTTGGAACGTAAATGGACCTAGGCCATCCAAAAGGGTAGCATAATTTCGAGCCCCAGGCCACAGTGCACCTGCCTGCCTGAAGTGGAAGTCAACTGGCATCAGCTCCATCCCCAGGAATGCTCTGCTCCCATGCTAGTATCCAACTGGAGGCCAGCACAGCTCCATAGAAAACCTGAGTTCCAGGTTTCACCACCGTGTAGCTGAGGTGCAGCCAGCCATGGGCACCTTTGCCCCCTCTGCCAGCAAAGATGCTCCTTGTGCCATTGGAGGGGCCAAATAATTCATCAGCATAGGCCCATGCTGATTCCACAACTCAATTCAGCCACCCATAGGATTGTGCTATTAATCATTTTTTAAAACATTTCCCAAATATTAAATCGAACTATTATGACCATCTTTTCATGATACATTCATATGTCTTTCCCTCCTTTCTAATATATTTTCAATACAATACATCAGGAATATTATTAATAATTTATAAATATCCTTCTCTACTCCACATTTTTAAAGAAATATTATAAATAACATGCTGTCTATCTTTAAAAACTTAGTTGGTGTTTTGTTCATATAGTTCTTTAATGTTTTCATTACTGCATATTCAGTTCATTCATTTTCTGAGTCTTCCCGCCATGACAGCCTTCCACTTTCCATTTCACTTAAAATTTTATTTCCAGGATTTTTGGAACGTTTTTCAGCAAAATGCCCAACAACATACTCTTAGCTTCCATACATGTTTGTGTTAAGTGCTGTCAAGTCTCTTTCTATTCATGGCATTTCCAACATTTTCCTTTATAGTTCTTATCCATCTTCTCAATATCTTTTGGGGTAATATACCTCCCCCCCATCTCTTAATGTCTAACTGGTTGTGAATTTTCTGTCCTTCATCCATAAGGTTTCCCATTGTTGAAGAAATCTTCCCCCAAAATTTGCATCCATCTTTCCATACATGTTTAAACTTGTTCTTTTTTGTGTGTCAAATTGCGGTAATAATTTATAAACTCATCCTAAAAATGTTTTATCACCTTTCCAAATTCAGTTAACTCCTTTATTACACCTTTCCCTGTGTGGATGTTCTTTTTTAATCTTGAAACATGCTGAAAATGTGTAGCCACTGTACTTTTTACCTTTATCTTTTACATTTTGCCAAGACTTAATTTCTCCTTGAGAGTTTATCATATCTCCACATGTTATAAATCTACATCCCTGCAAATCAACAAGATATCCTTGAAATAGAGAAGATTTTTTTAAAAAAATTAAGATGTTTAAGGTGACTGGGGCAAGCACTGAAATTGTGCCCCCCAACACTCAAATATGCATTCACTAACATAAGATCTCGATTGTTGTTACTTTGCATCTTAAGCTCAGCTGCACAGCTCTTCCCAGCAGCCAAAAAACCCCTACCCTACCCCTACCAAGGGAGGGGATGGACGGGGAGGGGGCCTGGCATCTGGACATGGCCCACCCACCCTAGCAGAGGGAGAGGGGTGGCATGCAAGAGAAGGGAGTGAGTGAGGGGCAGCATGCAAGGTAGAGGAGGCAGTTAAAGCATACCTAAGTGCATGATGATGGTTAGAATCCATGTAAACAAAAAATGAAGGTGAAAACCCACTGTGAAGCAAACAGCCATGGGATGATCATTTGCAAATGGGTGGAATGCTGACGAGTGAATGTGGGAAGGTGACAGAAAATGTGGAGAGTGTAATGCAGCACCATCTGCTCCGCTTCCCCTCTGGACCAAGGGGGAAAATTTGAGCTTTCCCACTCTTCAGAAACATGGGACTTTTCGGATCTGCCATGCCGACTAAAAATTGTGTGCAACTGGAAATCAGCCCCAAAGGAAACGTACAGTCATTGTGGGGCAGGCCACATGTACATAATAGGCCAACATATTAATGAGTGATCCATAATCAGATATTTTAACATATTCTGTAACATTAAAAAGCAGTTTCAAGGGAAAAGTGAATTACTTGGGTATCTCCAAGTTCTATATTTATAGAAGAGGGGGGAAATGTTCTTTCTATCTTTCTCTACCCTGCACATAATTATGGAAAAGAACAGATTCTTATATTGTACCATCTTTTTGTCTACAGAAAACAATAGCAGTTACTGGGACTAATAGCACTCTTAATCAATATCATTAACCTGTAAATGATGTTTTGAGAGTCACAAAGGTCAAAAATTACTGTGTTTCATACAACAATGACTGCATCATCAGCAAATTACAGCAAAGTAGCTGTGTTCAGTCCAGTAGCAACTGCGCTTAGTTCTATGGATTGCTATGGAGCAGAACAAGCTAAAAGCAAAAAGACAACAGGAAACAACTATGCTAATTTACCTAGAATAATAGAGAACAAGAATGGATAAGGTAACGATGCTTAATGGAGTCCAAACAGTTGTTCAAAAGAAAAAGAAAGTTTAAGTATGTTTCTGCAAAGAGATGTGCTTTACCCATGGCCCCATGGCCCCATGGTTTTTGTTTCGAACTCATTCAGTAGAAAACCTACACGACAGGTTGCAAAATAGCAATTTTTCATGATAGAGGAGGGAAGAGGTAATGTGATAGCAGAGGATAAAACTGGCTATATGTTAACATATTTTTGGGAGCTCACAAAACTAGATTATTTCTGAGCATAACATACACAAAGGGAAGGAGGCAGAAGCACAAGTAACTTGTGCTCCTTAGTCTTCATTCTTCCTTGTAACAACCAGGGTAGAATGCTCATACATTATGAAGAACAAAAAGCATTTTATTTGAAATTCTTCCTTTTCTGTCAATTCATGTGTTCCGTCCATAGAATAAACATGCACGCACACCTCTATAAGTCAAAGGATCAGAAGTTATTATAAAAGATACTTAAACATAAGAAGCCAATGCTCAGAAAACCAGTTACAAATCTGCCTAACCATCTGCAGTCCATTCTGATACCATGACATGCCAAAGTTGTAGGGTTACAGCACATTCTTTTATTATAGTCGAGAGATGCAAGACCTTGCTGCTTACATGTCATTTCCGAAACATGGACAAGAAATATTTAGCATATTGTGAGTCAGTTAGATCAATGGTTTTACACTACGGTGACCTCTGGTTATTCTGCATGTGCTAAATGTAATAGCAGATAGATGGTAGTATTTGTCATGCAATAATTAAAGCTATTCCTGATACTAAATATCTGGCAAGACCAGAATATCCATTTATGAACCAAATCTTTAAAATGAATGGCATGGTTAATCTATGCATTAACGAAAACACAAAACAAAACTCCACCCTAATTTCAGCTAAAGCATGCTTAAGTGCTTGATAAAGATGATTGCAAGAAAGCCACTAATATCAAGCTGTACATTTTTAACATGCTGGAACTCTATTTGGTTTCTGACTTTCTAAATCCTTGGGTGATATACTCATGAGAACAGATGTTCTTACCCTGAAAGAATGCATCCCAGGACATTTCAATTGTGTGTTTGTGTGCTCTGTATGTCATCTTTCATTGAAGGCTAAATATTTTGAATATCCAGTAAGAAACATCCAATTTCCCATTAGACATTTCAGCAACTGCTGTTCTAAAAATGTTATTTATGCAATTTTCTGCTCTTGTCATTTCACATGTGTAGGCAAAGTACCAGACATCTGTGAACATAGCTCGAGATGGAAACATAAAGTAGTAGATCCCCAGTGGCTGAACATTATATTTCTGCTGGACACACAGAACAAGATATGAGGTTTTGTGTGAAATGAAAATTCAATCGCCATCAGTTTGATCATGCTAATACAGACAGGATTCTGTCACAGCAGGAAGCTAAATTGTTGCCCCATAGCAACTAGTAATGAGTTTTCTAGTTTCTTACAAATGTTGGCACTACTTACAATACAGAGATGTTATCATCATGTATCCTTAAACAGTCATTGTACCTTTAACTATCTGCACCTGAATATCTTCCTGAGCATGGGATGCAACTTTTGGAGCTTTTGTTAGGAGAATGCGACTCAAGAGGTCCAATTTTCTGCACTAGACGTTCTTATCAGGCTCCCCAGCACCAGCATAAGTGTCCCTGCACCAGCATAGATGCCATTTTACACTGCTGTGAGGTGGTATCTATGCTGGCACAGGTGCATTCCACCTCCACAGCCCTTTCACTCTTCTGTGGCTTGACTTGCAATATGTTCATTTTTCATCCATTTCATACACAATAATTCAATGAATCAATCAAAATTTATAAATAAAAATTTTAATGAAGAATTTTGTCCACATTAGGAGTTCAAACAGTCCACTGACTAACAATTTATTTCTCTGTCTGCTCAATTTATAAAATGCAAAACATAAAATTATAAAGAAAAATTAGGGAAATAAGACTGGAAAGGATTATATTATGTAAAACTATAATAAAAAGCACTGGAAAACAGGAAATTAAAAATTAAAAAAAATAAAATATCAATATTAGTACATGTTAGTATTAATATAAAATTTAAAAGTTACTATTATTTCAGCATTGAGTATTAGTCCCAAAAATGTATTGGCTCTAAACAATGGTCTCAGGAAAAAACAACAACATTTGACTTGCAATTCCTTCTTAGGATCACAAGATGGCCCCAGAAGTCCATCCTATTCAATCTCAAAGTATTCTTCTTGTAGCTACTAATTCTCTGTCCACTAGAGGGTCCCAAATCCACGACTACCGCATTCTATCTTGGTCTCAGTTCCCAAACTAACTGTGCCATAAAAATCAAGCAAGGTCTTCTGTAATACATTTTGGTCCTTCCAAAATCAAATCTTGATATTATGCACAAGCAAATTAAATGTGTTATTAGAAACAGTGAAAACAGTAGACTTCCAAGGAAGCAGCTGTCTGAACAGTAGCACTTACAAAGTGCTCCAAGGCTTATCCTACTGTGGGATGTTTGAAGTGAGAAACGTCATCTGAGAAAGATTACTTGTTTTCCTCTCACCTCTCCTAGAGAGGGAAACCAGATTTGACAGGTGAATCCTTGCAGACCTGAAGGCAGTTGCAGGCTTCTGAACAGTGAGATAATGCTGACTAGAAATAGTATATAGGAGCTGCCTCTCTCTTTTTTATTTTGTTTCACTTCGTTATTTTCTTTTTAATTTCTTTCACTCTGGGGACTCTTCTTCCAAAAACTAAAAACTTGGCTGAGGAGAAATCATATCTTGTTTCCTGCTTTTTGGAAGTCATGTTAACAGAAAGAAAGAAAAAGAGAGAGTTGAAATCTCTGCTGGTGAAAAGAACAACAAAAAACTTGCCAAGAAAACGTTGAGATTTACAAATGTGCCTAACAATTGCAACTATTTACTATACTAATTGACAAGCAAATAAAAAGAGACATAAGACAAAAATTTATAACTGACTAGCAGGGCCCAGCCACGCGTTGCTGTGGCAATTGTCCTTCTCATCACAGTCCGCAACCCACATAGATGTCCACGTAGGTCCAATGATCCGCAGCATAGCCTTTTGGGGTGGTCAAATG
This sequence comes from Sphaerodactylus townsendi, assembly GCF_021028975.2. Lineage (NCBI taxonomy): Eukaryota > Metazoa > Chordata > Lepidosauria > Squamata > Sphaerodactylidae > Sphaerodactylus > Sphaerodactylus townsendi. Next base: position 55,372,924 of record NC_059433.1, read on the forward strand.
GAATCCCTCTTTCCCTTTTCAATTCACATTGTTATATGGTGGTGCCTTGTGTTTTTAATATAAAGGTAACCTTTTCCATTCCACAACGGAACTGTCCAGAGTGCAAATCCCGCTGTCCATGAGGCTGGTTGACACGCACAGTCCTGGCTTGGGTAAGGCAGAACTGGGGCAAGGAGGCTATCCCAGTCAGGCAGCAGAGGCAGGGTGGTGAGGCGCTCAGATCGAGGCCAGCTCCCTGGGTTCTTAAAGGGCCATGTGCAAAAGAAGCGGAGCCAGTAGTGTTGGTTCGCCCCCACACCATGGATTTTCTTAGAAGAAAAAGGCAAACTCCAGCTCGCTTTTAGTAAGAGAACTGTGGTGAATATGAGTGAGAAAGTGGGTAAGTGGTGGTTGGATGTGACGGAGGGCAGAGTGAGGTGTGTGAGGATGAGCTGGATGTGTATTGTGGTAGCAGTGGGTGAGGCACAGAGAGTGAAAGTTACCTGAGCGTGAGGGGGGGGGGGCCCACCTGACATCTCAAACGGCAAAGTGTGTATGTGTTTCACTTCCACTCGTATAATCTACCAGTATTACCTATTTGCTGTTTTCACTGCTCATCTCTGCCCATCTGCACAAACATTCTGAGCCCTCATCCCAAGCCCTCAGGCCACAGACAGACAGGCTGCATGAACATTCTAAGGGTGACAGTTGAACACAAACAGCTTCAGGGCCAGGTGCGCCAGGAAAAAGACGTTTTACCTGGCTCAGGTATGGACTTTCGGTGATTTGAAGGTCCCATTACCTGCCTGCAACAGGGAGGAACATCCTGTGAAAATTTGGGGGAGAGCAGTCCAGCCGTTTCGGCGCTAGGGAGTGACTAACAAAGTCACTGTTTGCTTTTTATATATATAGATTCCTGGAGATATATAGAAGGGAAAGAATAGTAAAAGAGCCAATGCCATATTTTCCTCCAGGGAGCGGTGAAAGGGGAAAAGACTCACCTTTTAAGCTCAATTAATTAAAAAACTAATTTTGGGGACTTGCTTGAATTTTGGAAAAGCTTTTTAATACCTGGAATTGGATGGCTCTATGCCAATAAAGGCTTGCTTCATTTCCACTGAATTGGATGGCTAAAATAAATGGGCGCTTTCCAAGTTGGCAAAATCAAGACCTTTTTTTTTTTAAAGCTGGACTTGTATACTCTCAGATGGGTTGAAAATCTTCCCCTCTTTTTGTGTGTGTGGTAAATGGACTATTTTTACTTTCTTTTTCATTATTAGCAGGCATATCTGTTTAGCTGGCAACTGGATGGAGCTTTTTCTTCTGGGATGCAGCATTGTTTTTATTTTATTTATTTTACAAAATTTACATCCCATCTTCCTGTCTTTAGCAGGACCACTAAGGCAGCTAGAAAATTTTTTTAATTGTCTTAAAACACATTAAACACAAAAACACATTAAAACAACTGAAACAAAAGTAAAATACACATACAAAAAACATAAAATTAAAATATGCAATTTGTTTATTAAAAATAAGTTTGTTACTGTAGCTAACTAAATCCTTCAGTGGTTTTCCAATGCAGACACCATCACTGTAAGCCTGTTTTTATAGGTATTAAAGGAAGAACAGTTGTGACATATCCTTACAGAACTCCAGTCAACATGTCAACAAACAACTAGAAAGAGAAGAATTTAACACCTACCCAGATAAATTAAAATATGCCTGTGTTTCATGTCTGGTGTATAAAATATGACATTGTAATTTGATTAGGTTGTAACAAGCAAATACATCTCCACTAACACAAAAAGCACATTTTACCTGGGATTTTTGAAAAATGGTAATCAACGACTGAGCAGCAGAGTCTTCCAGTCTTTAAGTAGAGTCTAGATAAAAAGTAGAAATAGTCTAAAGGAAATGCTCCATGGTAAAGAACGACGAGCCCTGGTCCTTTTGGTACTTTATCCAGCCCACATACTTCATAACCTGTTTAAAATGCAAGATTAGCATTATTTCTTGTTAGAAACTCCTAATGCTCCGTTATTGGCCCCACCACTCCCCATGTTGTTGTGAGATGCCTATCTTGGGAAACAACTGCTGTTTTTAATTGTATTTATGGAAACTGTGTTTACGATGATTTTATATATTGTTTTATGTTGTACACCGCCCAGAGCCCTTCGGGGATGGGGCAGTATATTAAATCTAACAACAACAACAACAACAACAACAATATTCTCAAAATTCTAAAAATATCTATAGGCTCATCAACACCAGGAAGTCCTAGTATATGAGACCAGGAATTTACCTTCTGTCAAATTCTGGCCCCTTTTACTATTGTGAGGAAAATGGGAGCATAAGCATACTTAATACAGTAGGCAGTGGCTCCTAAAAATTATGATTATTATTTGTACTCACTAGATGTACAGGAATCCAGAACTATTTCTAAATGCCTGTAACAACACAGGATCAACCAAACCCAGTCATATCCTGGGTTGCCAAATTCTAAACTTGTTTCTCTAGCTGTTCCTGTAATATCTGTTTGATCTGCAAGCAATTATAAGATGATGGTATTAAACTGCATGCCATGAAAAGCACCAATTACCCATTTAACTCACTAAACTTCTGTTAAAGTGACAGGACATTTGCATCCCAGGGAAAGCTGAAATTAATCGTACCTGCAACCTTATATTTAGGCAGCACAAGACTATTATTCTCATTAGTGTAGTAGCTACAATGGGGACACCCAGGGATACTTGCCCTGGGTGGCTCCTGTTGAGTCATGTGAGGGGGTGGAAAACTGCCCCACACACTTCTGGCTTGGCTGGGCCTGGGTGTGACGAGCACGCATCGCTTGGGCAAGCCTCGGCCCATTGGCAGGTCTGGTGTGCCGTGGCCATGCCCTCCAGCTGCTGCCTGAGGGGTGGGCCATGCCAGAGTGGACGGCCCAGTGTATACAGGATGGGATGGAGAGCATGTCCACGGACCACCAGGCCGGCCAATGGGCTGAGGCCTGGCCAGACGGCATGCTCACGTCGTGCCCATGCCCAGCCATGCCTCTCATCCTTCCCCATTCCCCCTGCCAGCAGCATTGGCCCGCTAGTACAATGTGTAAATGCTGTCCATATGCTGTAACAATACTTACCGTGCCACACGATGCCATACATGTCCCAAAGAGAAGTCACTGCCCTTCTTCCATTGTCCCATGATTTACTGAGATAATCTCCCTTTAAATTATTCTTTCTTTTGTAAATATGAAGAAGAACAGTAGAAAGATAAATAAAGCCAAGCACAATTAAAGTAGGTGAAAACAGGATTATGAATGGCATCAACACCCACAAAAGAGATGGTGCATAGTCTCCAAAATCCCATAGGTAATCATTTGGATAAATCCATTCTTTCAATAAGCTTGTCAGCCCAGTCACATCTTCTTGCCCAGGAGAGTAAGACTCACTTCTGCTGGTCATCTTTCGTATTAAAGGGAATCACTTGTCTATGGAGGATGCAGTTTCTTAAAGATGACCTAAATATAAAAAGGACACTTAATGCCTGGTATATAATTACACTACAATCAGAACTTTTATGCTATTATTTGGATTTCATTTCAAAAGCAGTCTTGTTTAATTGATATTAGAAGGACTTCAATGTTGCAGGATCCAAGACTAACAATGGAAAACATTGGCTTGAGTCATGATATGATCCATCTATATCGTATATTGTATAAGATACCATGTATCTCTTCTACATGTTCCCATCCAAAGAGAAGGTGCTGAACTGAATCTTTTAAAAAAGAAAGGCTAGAGAAACTTCTATGAATAAGAGAAAGTGAAATCCTGTACTGTACTGTACTGTACTGTACTGAGGGGGCAGCTCTGAAATTTTTTTAAGGAGACAACCACATCACAGCTGGTGACCATTTGTTGCATAGATAACATTGGATACTGGTTCACATTTTGTTGGAAAACCTCAAGATCTGGGTTTTTTTTATTAAACCCTTCAGATTCCTTGAATGTTACTTCTGTTGTTTATAAATTAGCTTAGCAATTATTTCTTTTACAACCAATCAAATACAGGCTGTGAGGCCTTAAACCAACATGAGTTCATGGCCCGGAGCACTTCCCCTCCCCTGACCACATGCGCACTATCTGACTAGCCAGAATTCCATGGCAGAGACCTGGTATGGTGTAGTGTTACAATGATGGATTAGGTCCTGGGATAACTGGGTTCAGTTATCTCTGTCAACCACATAAGCTTCTGAGGTAACCTTGTGCCCATCATAATCACTCAGCCTAACCCACCCCCACAAGACTGTGCTGTGAGGATAAATTGTCCAGGGGAACAATGTGAAGAGTTGTTTTGAATCCTGATCAAGGGGGAAAGTGGGATATAAATAAAATATAAGCAAACAAATGAGGTACTCAAACCTAGATCTTCCAAATCCAAGGCTAATACTCTAAACTGAGGCTATCCTACTTTGGTCACATTATGAGAAGACAAGTATGTGTGAGTTAAGTACCATCCAGTCACAACCATGGGCCTTTCCCCACTCTCTTGGATCCCCCCTATGCCACGCGCTGCTCTCAGCACGCAGCATCCCAGGCGCGCCCGGGCATCCCCACAACCCCGAGCTCTGCGCGGGGTCATCGAAAGGCGCCCTTAAGAAGAGCGCCTGGGATGCCGTGCGCTGAGGGAGTGCGACAGCGGCAGCATCAGGGCGGCTGCGCTGTCGCCGCCCCTGTCGTGCGGAGTGCCGGGGGACCCCGCGCTACCCTCCTCAAGTAGCACGGGGCTTAAGGTAAGTGGGGAAAGGCCCCATCTTATGGCCACCCAGGAGGGTTTTCAAGGAAAGAGAGGTAATTTGTCTTCCACTGAACAGAGGCCCTTTCCCCACTCACCTTTGCCCGAGGGTTGCTGCGGGCAATTCCCAGCGCGTGCAATTCCTGGCGCGCGCCCTGGCTTCCCCACGACCCTGCACTCTGCGCGGGGTCGTCAAAAGGCGCCATTTCAAAAGGCGCCAGGAATTCCACGCGTCGAGGGGGCGGGAGAGAGGCAGCGTCGGGGCGGCTGCGTTCTCACCGCTCCTGAAGTGGGGAAGGCAGCTGGACCCCGTGCTACTCTTAAGGAAAGTGGGGAAAGGGCCAGAGACCCTGGTATTCCTTGTTGGTCTCCCACCCAAATACAGAGTCACTGGAAAAGCAAATAACACTAGGAAAAGATGAAGGCACCAGGAAAAGAGAAAGCTCCAAGATAAGATGGACTGTCAATCGAGGAAGTCCCGGCCCTCAGCTTGAAAGACCAGAGCAAAGCTGTTAACCAGAGGCGTTTTGAAGGACATTAAACCAGAGGCTCGCCAAAGGTGATGCAATTTGGTGGCATCTTTCTCCTTCACACAGAGACAGTGGCATACTGCTAATGCGCACGCTGTTTGGTTACGTGATACATCACTGCCCGCTTCCCTTCCTCTCCGAGTGGGCTGCCTGCTCAGAGGGAAGGGAAGCGGCGAAGGCGCCCCTCCACCCGCTTCCCTTCTTCTCTGAGCGGGCTGCCTGCTCAGAGGGAAGGGTCCAGAGGGATGGGGAGCCTGTTGGCTTCTCCTGTCGTGCCTGCACTGGCGTTGGGAGAACTCGAGCCGCGGGCGCAAGAGTCGGGGGAAAGCCAGCCGGCTTCCCTTCCTGCCCGTCTCGTGCTGCCGGCTCAGGTGATGGGGTGGAAGGCGGAGCTCCGCGGCTCGCAGGGCACCACGCCACGGCCACGCTGTGCTCCATAGTGAGGGCGACCGGAAAAGGTTTTGTCTCCGGGCATCCCCTCCATTCGCCGCTGCACACAGAGGGCCTTATTATGCCGCCCTGTTTTCTTAGTCTAGTAGTCCCTGCCTCTTACCGCTGCTCCCACGCGGAGCTCCGTTCCCTCACCCCCCAAGAATAAAAAGGTGGCCCTAAATACTACCCTGCCTAGCAACGCGCGCTGCTTTCCTACCCGCCCAGCTCGTCATCACCTCGCTCCGACTTTGCATCTGAGGCCCGTCTCAGGCGTCAAAGGACCTTTCCTTCCAAAAATGCATGATTTGGGGCTCCTGCCTGCTGAAGACCCCAGGCAGCTTGGGGCAGATCAGGCAACTGGAGTGTCCAGGACCCCTCCAGTCTGCTGCTGCTGTTTTAGGAGAGGCGCCTGGCCCATATCTCAGCGGCGGATTCGTTTCAGTACAAGACTAGGAGGGGCGGAGCGTTGAATGGGAGCCGCAATGCAGTTGAGACGTTGCACGTCTCCCTGCTGCAAAAGAGGGGGGAAACGTTTTAACCTGTCTTTCTCTTCAAAACGCGCTTTTGCATCGTTCTGTCTAGTTCCATTGAACAAATGCTCCTCTGAACCTGGTGATGTTGCAAAGAGACTCTTTGTTTAAGAGATTGAAACGCTGACTTGTAAAACCTTGTGTTGAACTAAGTACTCTTGAATTGGTAGTCTATAAATACTGTCTGTCATGGATTTAAACCTCACTGAATAAAATGAGACTTGTTTCTGAATAGATTTGTCTGGGAAATCCTGACTTGTGCTTGTACATGTTGGCTGACATTTGCTCTTCTTAAATATTTATCAGTAATAACTGTTTTGGCTGGAACATTCAAGCACATGCGATCAAGGTTAATGCAAGACTGTATTGCTCAAGGAGGTGTAATAAAAGAGGAGGCAGCGTGATGTCACAACCCTGACGTTGGTGCACTATGGCCCACTATCTCCCCCTTCTCTCCATTGACTCAAAACCTCAGTTCACTAGGAGTCAATAAACCTCAGTTGACTAGGAGTCAGAATATATATATGAATAAATACATATGTACCTCTATTGCTAAAGTGCACAGTGCAAAGTATCTTTATTTTGTATCTTACATTGCAAAGTATCTTACAGTGCAAAATATCTATAACCACTGCAACCCCAGGGCGCTGGTAACAGTGCCTCAGCAAAAAGATAAAAATGATGGGGCGCTAGTCCCTGAGGGTGGGGTTTGATTCAGGGGGTCCAAAGTTATGAACACTCCTCCTGATGTGCAATCCTATTTATTACTATCTCCTCCCTCCCCTCTTCCTGTTTCCTGGGCAGAGGCTCCAAGGGGGTGGGGGGGGGTCATGACGCACCGGGTGTGTGCCCCTGTGGGGGCATGGCGGGGGCATTCTGGGGTGGGATGGGGGCAGAGGATGCACCAGTGCACCCCCTTGCTACGCCTCTGTCCCTGGGAATCTGGCTAATGTGGTAGCCAAGGTGGTTGGACTCCACATTTGAAGCCTACCACCCTGTAAAACAACAGCTATCATTAAGCAAACAGTACACTTTTGCCTTATATGTTCTCCTATTTTCCTGTGAGAAATAGCTTGTACCCCCTTCCCTCCTGTTGCACTGAAAACCAGATCAAAACCAGGAAAAGGCCATACAGCAAATGAGCGGCCCTTTAAATGTTGCTATTTGGCATTCCAGAACAATTCCAAATAAACCCAAATATCTTGGGATTGGAATAAAAGTCTAGTATAGGAAATTATCTAATATGTATCTATCTGAAAAAAAGGGTTTTTTTAGCTGCGATGTAGCAAAGGGGCATCCCTATTTCAATCACAGAATATTTTAGGTGAGATATCTTGGGAGGTTTTCAGAACTTTGCATAGCTGTTTCATCTGCTGAGAGAGAGAAAGAGAGAGACAGACTGCTCTAGAAAAAAAAGTTTAAGATTAGAATATTCCAGACAGAAAAACCCCTTTAGAAAGAAGGTACTCCCCCTACAACCCTGTAGACTGTAGAGCTTGAACATAACTAACTAATAAGATTGTTGTAAGGATAATACAGAGCAGTATGAACTAAGAGTTCTACACTGAGCTCCTTAAAGGAAAGGAGGGAGAAATTTTAATAAACAAATTAATGGATATTTGGCCATAATATTAATGGTCGAATGTAGCTATGTTCTCTCTTTTCTCCTTGCTTATTATATGCCAGTATATCCAAATTGAAGTGTTTGATGGCTATGAGGTGAAGGGGGAGGCTCTAAGACAGCTGCATTTTGTATTAAAGAATGTCCATCCCTCCCCCTGGGGACAACACTTGCTCTGGGTGCCTTCCCCCCCGCCCCTGCCTGCCCCCACTTACCTTTCTAGGAGCCAACATACAGGGAGGTGGGGGGGGGCAGGCAGCTCGGGGGAGCACTGTTGTGGCGGGCCAGCTCCTGCCTCAGGGCCAACCTCCCAGTCAGCAGAGATCAGGAGCTAGCCTCAGGTGCCTGCCTGAGCTGCTGAGCTGCTCACATCTCTGGCATGCACCTGAAGCCAACTCCTGCCTCCACAGTCTCCCTATTGACAGGGAGGCCAGATCTCGAGCAGGAGCTGGCCTGCAGCTGTGGCACCCACCAAAGCTACCTGCCACCCACCAGCCTCCCTGCAGGCCAACTCCTGCAAAGGTAAATCGAGTGGGGGCAGAAGGAGCATTCTGGTGGGGCGGGGCCAAGGGGTGTGGGGGCATGTGAGTGCTCATGGCCATGTGACTAGCTGGCTTGTGCCTGGAGACATGTGAGTGCTCATGGCAGGTGGATCAAAATATCTTTCATAATTATAACCTTTTTTTACTGTCAAGTCATATTTGACTTTATGACAATCCCTGTTGGAGGTTTCAAGGCCATTGCCTGATTCTACATCCTAACCATGTGGTTCCCACAAAGACCGGTTTTGCAAAGATCCAGCTGGAGCCCGTCGTCCCTCACGTGATTAAATGGCATGCGCCTGGGGATATGACCTATTTCATTGGCATCTTGGCCCTACAGGACCTTTCTAGATTCCATAGGACATATAAGATGGAGTTTTCTCCAGATGTGCTATTAAGGATAGTTGAGACCACTTTTCTACTACCTGTTAGAAGTGCCACTTGTTTTTCAAAGCAGTGTGAAATATTAGTTGTCCAGTGCCAAATGTTCATGTTTCATTCTGATGCCTAAGCTAGGATGCTATATTACAACTGTACTTCAAAATTGTGTATGATCTCTATTTATAGAATGTTTTTGTATGCTGTAAGCCTCCCCAAACTCTGTGACTAAGATGTAAGTATACAATAATTAAAAAAAATATTCAAACAGTCCACAATAACATAAACTTTCAATAAAGAATTGGTTTCATGTAAAATATGTGTTCCCTGTAGGTCTTTTACCTGGAAACATGTTAGACAAATTGTAATTGTTTGTGAGGTAAATAGAAATCATTTTCTCCCAAATATTGGACTAGGCAGACAAGTCACAGATGGAGATTAACCACAGTGGTTTATTAACAGAAAATAAAGCAAACTGTTACATGAAAATAACATCAATATATGTAGTAAAACTGGCTCCCAAATGAATAAATCCTGAAGTGAGATTTCCCCTTCCCCATTCAGATTTTCTCAAGAGGTTCAAGGCAGCTCTTTCCCCACACAGAGCACCTTTCCACAGAACCTGTACACTCCAGTTAGGAATGATGGACCCTTAACAGGATGCTTATTTGTCAGGCTAAAAGTGGTTCCCAAGCTTATTTGGCCTACCACCCCCTTTCCAGAAAAAAATATTACTTAGCGCCCCCTGGAAATTAATTTTTAAATTTTTTTAATAGCAATTAAACAGAAAGATATATGTATTAATGTTTCTACCTGTGGCCATCACCGCCCCCCCTGGATCTCTGCAGTATCCACCAGGGGGCGGGGGCGCCCACTTTGGGAATCACTGGGCTAAAATAAGCTTTCTTCCCTAAGCTTATCCCTCAAACCCTAACTAAAAGTCAAATAAAGACCTGGATAAGCTGACATTCCTTTCCAGGGCCCCACAATCCCCATGCAAAGGGGGAAAAAACCCTTCACCCCACTTAAACAGAGGCTGGCTCACCCGCTCCCATTCAGTGGAATTCCATGGGCTCTGATTGGCAGACAATCACTTGGATTTCCAAAAACAGCCTAAATCACAAGGTTTAGTTCAGAGCCCAGGAGGAAGGTGGAACTTTTAAGAAAGATTGTCACAGAGTGTGTGTACTACCAAGTCACAGCCAATTTATGGTGACCCCATAAAGTTTTCAAGGCAAGAGACATTCAGAATGTAATGGCCATCCTCTGAGTGGGCAGATCTGAGACAACTGTGACTGACCCAACATTATTGATCAGGCTTCATATGGAGGAATGTGGAATTGAACTTGGTTCTCCTGCTTAAAGTCCTACCTGTCTTAACTGCTAAACCACACTGACTCCCTACAGAAGGATTTTAGCATTGTGCATATTTACTCTGTAACCTCTGTGTGGAAGACAGCAGTAGCAACTGATGGTGGAAGAAATAATATTGAGTCAATGCTAATTCAATTTCTAGAAATTCTGAAGCCTTTACAACAAGCAATGGGGATGGAAAGGAAAACATTCTTCCTTCCATTCTTGTCAATTGAAAACATACTGATTTATATCCCAAGAGCTTCCAAACACAAGTTCTTGAGATATAAAGAAGGAAATTTATCCCAAATTCTCCTTTGAAGAAAAAGAGTTTGGATTTATACCCCGCCTTTCTCTTCTGTAAGGAGTCTCAAAGCTTCCCTTCCTCTCCCCACAGCCTGACACCTTGGGAAGTTCGTGGGGCTGAGAGAGTTCTAAGAGAACTGTGACTAGCCCAAGGTCACCGAGCTGACTTCAAGTGTAGCAGCAGGGAAACAAACAAATCTGGTTCTCCAGATTAGAGTACGCTGCTCTGCAGCAGTATAGGGGGAGAAATGGAACCCGGGGCAACACCTGCTCTGGGCACCAGCCCCCATGTCCCCCATGCCCTGTGCCCCCATCCCATGCTCCACTTACCTTAGCTGGCAAGAGCCTGCTGAGGGGCGCCCAGTGGCAGACAATCAGGCTGCTCCTTTGGCCGGCAGAGGCTCCACCAACCAAAGGAGCAGCCTGGTGGGACGGGGCCAAGGAGTGGGGGGGGCGATTCTCTGTCCCCCATGTGACCAACTGGCTTGCACCTGGAGACATATGAGTGATCATGCCCCCATGAGCACTCCACCCCTGCTGCTCTGCACCACTACACCACCCTGGTATCCCAGGGCTTGCGATTGAGATGCCTTGGGATGCAACATAGAAATTTATGGGGGAGGAAGCAGCTCAAAATATATTTCATAATTTTTTGCCATCAAGCCATATGTGACTTTATGACAATCCCTGGTGGAGGTTTCAAGGCAAGAGTTGTTCAGATGTGGTTTGCCATCGCCTGATTCTACATACTAACCCTGTTATTTCTTGGAGGTTTCCCCCCAAATACTTGTCAACGTTGACTTAGCCTCTGAGATCTGAAAAAATCAGGCCATCAAGGTCAGGGTAATTAGAGGTAGCTTTCATTAAAGAAATGTTTGCTGACCTTTACTTCAGTACAAGAAGCTTTCTGTCAGTGCAACAGTCTATTCTGCCAGCTTGCATTGGTCAAAGGCTTCCTATGCTGGTGGACAATACCATTGTTTGCAGAAAAGCAACAGAGGATCCATTTCAGTAATTAAAACATCATGGGCTTTATGGCTGCCTGATCTTTTCATGAACACAAGGCCATATTACTTCTATCAACAGTTGCTAAAGGAAAGGTTTGCAAACCACATAGTCAGGGTAGCTGTAGATCCCACTGCCTCTAAGATATGTACGCAGAATTTTTTTTGTTTATTGTGTAATTTAGTAGTGTTATTTGTTTTTGCTAATATAGTTATTTTATTTGTTTGGTTTCCATTCTATTCAGGTGAAAGCAGAGGTGTAGCTCCAAGGGGACGTGGGGGCATAATGCACCGGGCATGCGTCCCTCTGGGAGTGTGACGAGGGCATGGCAGGGGCGTTCTGGGCAGGACGGAGCAGGGTGGGGCAGAGGATACACCAGTGCACCGGATGCTTTCCCCACTTGCTACACCTCTGGATGAAAGTCCCAGGGAAACTACTCCAAAGCCAATGAAGACCTCCTTTAAAAGTTCAGGAAGAGAACCATCAGTGTCTGTGTTTTATAACCAACTAAAATTCATACTTCAATCATGCATGAACAATGACTCTACATGGTTGTTCTTTCATTCAATTTCTACTAACTTTAGTGTATGTATAACTTAAAGATTATGTGCATTTTGCAGCATGTTGATTATATGATTTATTTTATTTTCTTCTTGGTTCCTAATCTTGTTGGTTTTTAACTAAGTCACTCCTTGCAATGAATGGCAGCCGTACCTGCTCTGTCAGAATAATGGGATTTTACTTTTCTCCACTATGCCTATTCACTTATATGGTATAAAATTAGGATTATTGATGAACTGAAGGATAAATCTGCCTAAGTGCTTTCTGTGTCTAGAGTGAGAAACACCTTTTGACCTACTTGAAATATTTCTGATCACAGCCAGTTCATAAGTTGCAACGCCTGTGAGAAAGAGGTCTTAAGCTCCTGCTCCATGCTCTGCAGTTGTGATTTTGCTTGGGAAACCACACACCTGTGCAACTAATTTTCAGAAATGTGAACTTTTTGTAAATGTAATTGGATTTCAAGTTAAAGTTCCATGGGATTCAGTGAATCACAGGGAACCAAATCAGCACCTTTCTGCAATCTCCTGCCCTAGGGGTTTTTAGTCATTTTATAGCATGCTGGGATATTTGTAGATGGCTTGAATATCAACACATGTAGCTTCAGTTCTTTCTCCCAGCAAAGAACAACGCATCAAGGAGTAGTCTGGCCTGGCCCCACACATAGGTCAGGAAGGAATAGCCATAGAGATCTTGCTTCCCTCCCTTTTCTGACAGAAAAACTGTGTTCCAAACTGGCAATTGCCTAGTTCATGCTGTCTATTGATAGTATATTTTCTCTTTTTCTAGGACAGAAGTGAAGTGCATACATACCATTTACCCCAAAGATGATACAAATCACAAACTGTACTTTTGGACAGGAATTTACAGCTTGCCTGATTCATACTTTGGAAGGCTGTCAAGACTGTGGGACATTTATTTTGCTGTTGTTAGTAACTGTATTCATATTCTATAATGGCAACCATTTTGCAGGAGTCCTATTCTATTTTAATTTCTCTTTCTATGCCATTTATAAAAAACTGTATAACCTGCCAGAAGATGTTTCTAGAAAAGAATGGGACAGGCCGAGATATTTGCTGGCATCTATTATGACTTTTCTGGGGAAAGTGTTGCACGGTAAGCACTTCCTTTATTCTGTTATCTAGTTTGGCTGTTAAGAATTCCATGACAAGAGCTTATGATCATGTTTTTAATTGACAAATGCCATCTGCCAGATTGCCAACTCCTGGATGGGAATTCCTCTAGATTTGGTGGTGGAACCTGGTAAGCTTCAGTTCTTTCCTTCTGGGAAGAACACCACAGCAAGGAGTAGACTGGCCTGGTTTAGAAAGGGAAAGGACCTCACTGGGGAATAGTACTATACCGGCCACTTCCAACACAGCCATTTTTATTCGGGGAACTGATCTATGTCATTTGGAGATAATTTGTGAGGTTAGCAACCTTAGGCCCCTTCCACACATGCAAAATAATGCGTTTTCAAACCACTTTCACAACTGTTTGCAAGTGAATTTTGCCATTCCGCACAGCTTCAAAGAGCACTGAAAGCAGTTTGAAAGCACATTATTCTGCATGTGCAGAATGAGCCTTAGTCTAGGTTAGGTGTAAAGAGCAGGCCCTTCAGCCACAAAGAACCGTACCACTTGGAGATTGGGTTAGGCCTGAGTCATGGAATGAAGAGGCCCCTTAGCATAATTATATTCTCCCACCCTTCAATGGAGTCTGTTGGATCCAGACAAATTTTTCCACTAATGGAAGGAGTTGGGAAATCTCCATCAATTTCCTTCTTGGACTGTAGAAGTGGTGGGGGAAGCAGCACAGCTGACTACAGAGGTTGGCTCAATCAATCCCTGCATTCAGCTTTTCCCGGCCACCTCCAAAGCTTACTGAACTGAATGCTGGGATCAGCTCAGCCAAGCCCTGCATTCAGCACTGCCATTTTTGGGATCTAATTTTCAGCTCATTTATATTGGTATACCTTCTTGGACAGATCTGGAGTCTGAAACGCCAGACAGTTTGCCAGATTCTGTGCAGCTGCCACTGTCTAGTTAGGTACAATGCTGATTTATATGTGTGTGTATATGTATGTGTGTGTGTATAATAAAATTATTTTATCCTTGTTTTGAATGTCAATAAAGGTTTTGATTGTGAAGAAAAATGTTGTATCACTGACAGGTTATGAGCTCTGTGGAACTGAAAATCTACCAGAGGGCCCAGGACTTGTGATCTATTACCATGGAGGCATGCCTATAGACTATGCCTTTTTTTTTTACAAATTCTACATCATCAAAAGAAGATTCTGTGCCACGGTGATAGATCATTCTCTTGAAAATTTACCATGTGAGAAAATGTTCTAAATCTTTAGTTAAGCATATTTTAAATGATAATTGCAAACAGATTTACTGATCTTACTTCCAGAGAAAAACTTCCTTTCTTTTTTGAAATTCCAGAGGGGCAAACACATTTGATTATTGTAGCAGAATTAAACAGGAGTCTGCCAGTACCTTAAAGATGAACAAAATTATGAGTCAGGGTTCACTACTGCAAATGCTTAATGCTTAATAGTATCCATGCAAAGCAGCGAAATTTATTTTTAGAGTACAAGATAACATGCAACCTTTAACTCTGATAGTGTAACAGGGTGGGGAATAAGGTTCAGTTCGACTATTAATCGACAAACCGGTCTAAATACATGTATAAACTTTTATCTTTTATTGAGAACAGAAGAGATACTTTTTATTAAGCAAAATAGAAAAAAGGTGTGAAAACGTTAATTCTATAATCACTGTGAAGGTGAATGCTAAAATTTACCAAAGTTCCTAGTGTTGCTCAATCATATTATATCAAGTTATATATACTGAAAAGAATAAGGTTCAGCTTTTTTCTCACTGCTTTTAGGGATTATGGGGAGGGGGATGTTACTGAAAAATCTCACCCTGACATCTCACATATTTGTCTTCTGAAACACCCAATCAGAGAAAAATATTTTGCTTGTCATGAAAGTACATATGGTCATTTAGCTTTTTCTAGATATCTCATTAGCCATAATTAAACACAAGATAAGTAACATAAGTGCAAACAAGCTATCATTGGGTGCATATGACACACATCTGACATAGCAAAATAAGAAGGCAGATTTCTTTTTTCTGTAGTTGTTTCAACAAGCTGCTCAAGATGAAGCTGCAGAATTCAGCAACAATTGAAAAGTATGGGAACTCTCAGGCCCCTTCTGCACACGCAAAATAATGCGTTTTCAAACCACTTTCACAATTGTTTGCAAGTGGATTTTGCTATTCCGCACAGCTTCAAAGAGCACTGAAAGCAGTTTGAAAGTGCATTATTTTGCATGTGCGGAATGAGCCTCAGTGAAATAGCAAACCAACCAAGAAAAGAGGAGGAATCTCATAGCTACCACTAAAGGGTGATTGGTGGAAAGGAGAACGGGAAGCAGGGAAAGTTGAGAATATGGAGGAAGAGAAGAATAAGTACTGAGGGGAGGGGGATACAGGGGTAAGTGGGGTACCTCCCATAAGTCTTTGTAGGAAGAAAGGGGGGGATATAAATAAACTAAATGAATAAATAAGTTCTGACTTCTGTTCCTTGTTTGTTACCACTGAGGAAAATTAATGTAAAGGGTGGAGGGGGGAATACTTTTAATACTTTGACAAATTATGGGGAAATATAAACTCCCATAGTCTTTTCATAAATATTAAAAGTTTGCTCTTATACTGCCATGAAATGCTTTCTCTTTATTGTACTCTGCCTTCCCTCCTTCCCTACTGGCTGCTGTCAAAACCAAATTAGAAAAAGGGATATATATGGGTAGGAGCTAAGGAATTGCTGCTCTAAGGTAGATTTAATGTGTTGTTAAAAATACATAATAGGAAAGAAAACAATGTGTCAAGACAGAAGAATAATAATACATATGGTCCCAAAGGCCGGGATACATATTAGAAAACATCCCTGATCAAAGGCGAAAACCAAATCCCTTCATAAAAAAAATAAGACTTCCCATGCTCCTCTGTGATAGGTTCATTTTTCTGAAACATCCAACCAGAGTAAGTTCAGATGGTGCTATCAGAAACCACAAATGAAGCAAAAATGATTATATTTGTAAAAGAAATGTCCAAGTGGAAAACATTGTTTAACATTATTGAAAGGATAAGGACATTTGAAGAGGTCAGACTAACATTCAGTGGGAGGTTGGGGCTTAAACCAAACTTTTTGTGCCAGTTCCATGTCCAAGACCTTTCTTGGCCAACTGGAGTCATTTACCTTCCACAACTCAAGATGGTAGGGTGGGGATGGTGGGGTGAGGTGGGTGAGCAGAGAAGTGGGGAACAAACAGAGAAGAAAATGGTATCATGCTCATATTGGTACTTTCCTCATTAAAACTTATGGGGGAAATGTGTGCATGACATGCATTCTACCTATTTCACAAATCTTTCTTTTAAAAAAGAGATCTAATTAATGCACAATTTGCCATTTTTCTCTGGATCCCATGTTTGCAGGTTCAGAATTGTTCCAAAGGGTCTGTGGTGTGTGTAAGACAAGGGAAGAATGTGTTGAAATGCTAAAGAAAGGTCATATAGTATCTATTGCACCAGGTGGACTTCGAGAGCAAAACTATGGAGATAACACTTACAAAATTATCTGGAAGAACCGTAAAGGGTTTGCTCGAGTAGCCATAGATGCAAAAGTGGTGAGTGATTACTCCATAACTATCACTTTGTCCCTTTTTATATTGTAAACTGGCTAGATATCATTACATATTACATATCATGTGAACTAGATTTGGTCTAATTTACCTGATCAGAAGCAATCTATTTCAATTTGTACTTAAACATGAAAATCTAAATCAAATTAATCCTAATTTTCCCCTAATCATTATACAATCTAAAAAGATATTTTAGAGTGACCTACTATCCATATCAAACATAAATTTATGGAAGTCTAAAAAAAAAAAGCTTTTTGGTGAAACACTGTTAATTCCAAACTGTGTATCTGTGAATGGGTTCAGAGGGGTATTGTGATTTTTAAACCCACTTTAGGACACACATGACTACATGGGAAGCTGCAATGAGTACAATGTGGCCAGGCATATTTTGCCACTTTCCAGTTTTTCTATTTTTACAGTTGCAATGGTAATGACAGCGAAAGATGCAGGCCCAGTGTGATGAAGTTACTGCACTTCAGTGTTAGGAAAAGTCACACTAGCCTGACAAGCTCTTTGATGTCCAGATGCAGGACCAAAAGGTGGTACCCAAACATCAAAGGCTAAATGACCACATGGCAGGAAGGAAGTTTTCCTGAGAAGTAGGGAACAAAGGTTTGGGAATTCTGATCCAGGCTGTGCTCGGGTGAGCATTCAAGATCAAAGGGGGCTGAGAAAAGCCTGAAGGAACGGTGCCGTTCAGCTGAGAAATGTCTGTATTGAATGTTTTATTTTCTGATTTTATTTTCAAAATATTTTTATTTTTCAAAAATAAGCCAGGTTTTGTAGAATCAAGCATCTCCCTGGCTTGATTTCGTGATACCCAGGTACACAGCTCCTCATCTCATCCACTTGACATAGTAAAACTTGACTTTTCTAGTAGTCTAGTAGGGCCGTAGGTCTGCATGTTGAGTAACAATTGCAGGGACTTTAAAGAATTGCAGGGCAATCATAGGCTATTTCCCCACTGAGAAATTAAAGCCAGATGCAATCAGGTTTCAAAGGAAACAGCATCTTTTCATCGCAGTTTCTCCCTTCCCGCTGCAGCATGTTTCTAGTGAACACCTCAATGTTTATCACAGATTCAAACAATGTTAAACTCCCCACGAACACACGATCTGCTAGGTGGGTCTGTTCTTCCTCGTTTTGATTGGCTGTTGTGTTGTGTTGGGGTGGGAACTTAAAAAAAAAACTTTTCTTGGCACGAAGCTACGTTGTTATGTAAGTACTTAGATGCATACATACAATCTCCCCGCCTATGCTGTTTTCTTCTGATTGGCTATTGTGTTGTGGCGGGAACCATACTCCGCCCTTGTCTTTTTTCCCACCCACAGCTTTGTGACTGGTTTCACCATTCATGACTGCATGGTTTTGCCATTCTAAATCTTTCTCTGCACAGCCGCATTGGCACATAAGGCCAATCTCGGTTTACACAGTTTACACAGTTTACAGTTGGCACAGAAGGCTAATCTCAGTTTACACATGCCGCATGTGTATACGTTCGCTCTTCTGCTCCTTGTACTCACGTTTCAATGTAGCTGCCACCGGCATGAAACAAAAAAAGGCTGTGCACGCATCGCGCACAACCTGCTGTGCTCTGATTGTCTGGAAGGCTCCGCGTCACTCCCTACGGTGGGAAAATAAATCTACATTCATCCCCTGAACCTCCCTACCAATCTGGCTTCAGCGCATGTTTTTTTAAAAGGTGCATTTCCATGCAGGTTCTTAAAAAACATGTGATAAGGGGGAGAGGGAGCGCCAGAACCGGGATGAATCCAAGTTCAGCGGTTAAGCAGTGGGGAGTTCTTGCTGAAACCTTGATGTTTCGCATGAGTATCACACAATTAACTATGGATTCCACCATAGTTTGTGACATTGACTGGGTCATCTGAGGCAAATAAATGCAGGGATTTCTTGGCTCCACCTGTGGTAGGGTCACATCAGCATTCCTTGGTTGATCCACAGTCAGGCTGAGGTGCATAAGATTCAGCAGATTTGTTAGTCTCCTGATCATAAACAGTCCAGCAGGGCTCCAGCCTGAAGTAGTACATGACATGGTACATTATGCGCTTTTCTGCATGGGTTTTCTTTGTCAGTTCTGGCCCCAGACTGCTTTAGTATCCCCTGATTCCCACACATATGTTTCTCTGCCTTTAGTATTTACTTCTTTTTTGTTTTTTTCCCCTGGGATTCTTCCTGGTTTTTTGGTGGCCATTTTTACTCCCACCTTTTTTTGGAAACCTCTATTGGGTTGGCTTTTTCCTTGTGTGTAATGTTCGTTACTTTTCTTTGTCCTGCCCACTCCCACCCGCCCCCAGCCCATTTGTTGGCTATTGAACCGCCATAGTCAAAATATCCCCCCTCTTAAAAAAGATTATTGGTTTCTTTTTCTTTTCTTTTTTTAAACGACACTAAAATATCAATATATTGCTAGACATACATCACTGTGATGTCACTTTTCCCTTATAGCTCCATGATGAAAGGGGTTACTCACATGCAATGCTGTGCTGTGTGCTAAAATTCAGCAACAAATATGGAAACACTTATTTTTAATGTGTAAAAATGGAGAATACCCTGTGCTACCTTAGGGGGCTATTGTGAGAATGCCATGTGCTATCCCAGAGTGTTACTGTCTTTGATAGTCCTCCTAAGAAGTATTAACAGTTGAGTTGTTGATAGCCTGGGTGAGTGTTGCCAACACTGTGTGGGGAAATGCCTGGATATTTGGGGGTGGAGGAAGGGATCTCAACAGGATTTAATGTCCTAGTGGCCAACCTGAAAAGCAGCAGTAGTCAGTACAACACTGATTATGACTTATGGTGAAATCCTAGACAGGTCCTACTTACAGGAGTTGCATTTTAATGACTTACGACAAGACTGAGCCTCCCTTCCTGTTTGTCTAAATAATGTTGCAATATTTCAATAAAGTATGTATTCAGACTCGTATTAAGAAGCACAAAAGACACTATCGGCTTAACCGTCCTGAAAAATCTGCAGTAGCAGAACATGTCCTAAACAAAACTGGATATAACAGTTTATTTGAAAACACTAAAATTCCTGACAATTCATAAGGTTACTATATCAGACTGCACATGGAGACCATTGAAATTCACAAACACCAAGACAACTTCAACAAGAAAAAGAGACTCTGAGCTTGGCTACCAGGACTTAAAAACACCACAATTAAAGGCCAAGGTCATGCGATTTGCATTCACCCATACTGCTGCTGCTGCAGGGAAAGCAAATGCGACTACAAATGTAAATGGACTGATAACCCCACCCGCAATACAATGCACTCAACCACACCTTTGCATAACAAGTTCCACCCAAACACTTACTGATTGGCTCCCCTCCCTGGGACATGGACAATATATACCCCACTAAACATTCTCTTCTCACTAGACACAGTGTGTAACAGATTTCTCTCTGTGATACACCTCTGAAGATGCCAGCCACAGATGCAGGGGAAAAGTTAGGAACAAGACCTATCAGACCATGGCCACACAGCCCTGAAAACCCACAACAATCAATTGAATCCGGCCATGAAAGTCTTTGACAATACATATGTATTTGAAGATATTTTTTTCAAAAACATGTTGTCCAGTTAAATAGAAGACTACAAAGAGTTCTAAAATAATTTGGAATTAGTTGTTCTCTCCTTGCTTCAAAGTCCAAAGTGTCTTGATTTAAAGCTACAGTGGTTTGAGACAAGATTAAGAATTGCACAATTAAGTAGTATTACAGGCCCAGAAGTAACACCAGTTTCAAAACACTGCTGACATTGGGAGTTCAGGTTTACAATAGGTTCAGTGATTGTCAAGGGTGTGTTGAGGGTGTGGCAAACGGGGGGGGGGGGTCCCTGGGCATGTTGCCTGGCAGCACAGTGGCCTCCACTCCTGGGGTTGCTTTGAAATTAAGCTTAATTTACTTCTAGGACAGCAGTGCTGTGACTAGGGCTCCTTCCATGCACACAGAATAATGCACTTTCAATCCACTTTAAATACACTCTGCAGCTGGATTTTACTGTGCGGAATAGCAAAATCCACTTGCAAACAATTGTG
Source organism: Sphaerodactylus townsendi (assembly GCF_021028975.2). NCBI lineage: Eukaryota > Metazoa > Chordata > Lepidosauria > Squamata > Sphaerodactylidae > Sphaerodactylus > Sphaerodactylus townsendi. The sequence continues at coordinate 55,393,724 of NC_059433.1, forward strand.
AAAGTGGATTGAAAGTGCATTATTCTGCATGTGTGGAATGGGCCTGAGAGGCAACTGGGGGCAGGGACACACGCTCCTTTGTTTCTCCCCCCCCCCCTCTTCTCTCTAGATGGAGGATACACTACTGATTAGTAGTGTGTAAGAACAGGATCTTGGTGTATGGATGGCTAATAGTTAAATTATAAGCAGTCAAGCTTGCCCCAGCAGCATTTTCTGTAGCTACATCCCCTGGCAATTGTTCAGGGGAAGGGATCAGCAACAGAAAATCCCTGGGACAAATCTGTACTTCAGAGAATTGTTATCACCTGCCTCTTAGTTTCCAAGACCAAAAGCAAATGAGAGGATTTCATGTTGTATCTTCAGCAGTGAGCCTAACCCCCTGGTTTCTTTGCATTATTTCCTATTAAGGACTTTTTTCCTGAAATGACAACATCATATTTCACAATGTTAAGTACAAATAAATCTTCATAATTTTATTTATTTCATTTTTTTAGCCAATCATACCTATGTTTACACAAAACATCCGGGAAGGATACATAGTATACGGAAATATATGTAAGTTATATGTCATATATACTCAATAATGTGTTATTTAGGCTGCAGTTCATGCACACATAAATTGTTGATACGTTTTCACACAAAAAAATGTTATAAGGTTGCCAAGACTAGCTGGCAACTGGTAAAAGTCTTTTGGTGGTGGTGGTGGGGGGGGGGGGGAGGGAGAGCACATGGGGAGATTCTATTTGTGAGGTTGCAATGTCACTCCCAGGGAAATACATAGAATTTCCAGTGATTTTGACAGAGGGTTGATGTCACTTTTGGATTTTCCCTGGGACTGACATGACACTGTTGCCAGCATCTTTTTTATTCCATTATTCTTCTCTGACCAGACACAACAGCAGCAGTGAGAAACCAGAGCTGGGGGCAGGGGATCACCCACCCCCAGCAGGAAACTGGCAGCCCTGCATGTAGTAATAAAGATCAGTTTTGCATAGAGATGTTCTGTTAGACTATACCAGCAGAATTTCCTGTTACACGTATGCAGACCTTTCAGCAACTTGAAATAAACACCTGAGGTTCTCAAAAATCTGGAGATGTGTCTCTATTTTACCATAACTCTTTTGGGTTATTATTATATGGGCAATTGTAAGCTAACCTTTGCAAGACATTTTACCCACTGATATTTAGTTGAAGTATTATGCTATAGTTTTCAGATATAAGTTTGTAAAGAATGACTGGCTTGACCTGGTTCAATATATTACAGTGAAGATCTACGTTTATCTATTTAGATATTTATACCCTCCTTTTCTTCTTGCTGGGGACTCAAACTAGCTCTGAATGTGGTTCTTCTTCATTTTATTTTATCCTCACAAATGACCTTGTATGATAAATTAGATGGAAAAAGACTGACCCAATGTCATCCAACAAACCTGCATGGAAGATTAGGAATCTAAACATGGTTTTTCCTAAAATTACTTTGACACTCTAATAAAGGCATGATTAAAACATATTAATCTACTTAAAGTGATTAAGACTTTTCTTACTCAGATATACATCTGGTAGCTTGCTCTTCTTGTTTCTCCATTTCTAAATGTTAATTATTCAGCTGGAAATGAAAGAAGCAAACTATCAGATGCCTACAGTATTTCTGTTGGCTCCTTACTAATATTTTATTTCAAGGCTTTTGACCTACTTTTTATTTTTAATGATTGTATTTTCACTGTATCAATGTGATTTCAATCTTATCTCGATTTCACATTACAGGGCCAATGAGATGGCTTTATGAAAAGGTACGATATATATTCTTTCCAACATATGGGCCCATTCCAGTTAAACTTCGAACCCATATTGGAGAGCCCATTCCGTATGATCCAAATATAACTGTTGAAGAACTGGTTGAAAAAGTAAGTATTTCTACACTAAAGTCTAATGCAACCATCGAATGCCTTGTCAAAGCTAATGCAACCATTCAATTTCCTGTTTTCTTACATTTTACACTGCTTTATATTGGTAATTTTGTACAGGAATAAATGTGTCATGCACATTTGCTTTTATGCCATTTAGGTTTGAATGTTTAGGAAAAGCGAGTTGTCAGTCCATTAGGGCTAGAGACAAGTAGAAGGAACCAGAACAGGCAAGAGTTTACAGTATGAATGACACCCAGAAGTCAGAAGGACCAGTCCAGGTAACTGTGTCCAAGATGGACAGGTGGCAAATATCCAAAAGACAAGAGATAATCTTCACCACACATACAGTTTGTTCAGACTGTTGAGCAGGCTCTGAGGCTTGGATGTCATAATGCCCAATATACAGACATTAGTCCTTGAGGTCAGCTGAACAAAAGCTTAATAAAATGTCAGCGCCAGTAGACGGCAGGTGTGCTCAATGCTCAGATCTCATTTTGCAAGGATAGTGCTATGTTTAGATTTTTAAAATGAAATTAATTTTAATTACCTTAAGAAAGAAAGAAAAATATAACCCAGTGTAACAGTAATGGTGGCATGTAAGCAGTTATAAAAAATTTCCAAATATCTAAAACATGTCCCATGCCCAGTGGTCATCTCTGTGTTAATGAGGCTATAAGATCCTGAATCCACTGGATAAGTGCAGGTGGCCACTTAACTTTCTACTGTCAATATATAAGTTTTTTTTATCAACAGTAAAGGCATTTGTCTATTTTTGTTAGTCTCCAGCAGACACATGATAATTTAAAAGCACACAAGCATTATTTAAGATCAATGAATATTCTGATACAAAATTTATATCAGTGATTAGTTCCTCCCCTTAAAAAATGAATAACTGGACAGACCCAAATAGTATGTCTAAGAGATGGGTCTTGTAAGTTACAGCACCAACAATAAGACACTTTACTAAAAAGATACTGTGGTGCCCAGTATGTCCTTAATATGTTTAGATGACCTTTCTATTAGAATTGTGATTTATATGTGTGTATTTTAATTTTTAAAAATTATTTTGTAAGCCACTTTGAACCTTGCATGAATGTGGGATGTATTGGAAAACGGTATGGGAAGAATAGCGGATATAGTTGGAAAATGGCCCATTTCAGAAGTTATATCCAAATATATGGGGAGGCCACCAACTGCAATACAAATATTTGCCATCTTGTCTGAGCAGGAGGAAACACGTGCATTTTACATGCACATGCAGCTCTGGTATGCTCTAATATACATTCTGGTTCACACGTGGTTTTAAACATCTTGTTTTAAAGTTGTTTTAAACATCTTGTACCTCCTGAAGGTTAATGAGAACACTCAATTTTTTCTTCTACATCTTTTTGTATAATTTGTTTTGTATAATCTGTATACTTTGTAAAAGTACCACTGACCAGAGCA